>NC_140612.1:23237788-23827788 GCF_057381915.1 Diplotaxodon limnothrissa
CTTTACAACATGTAAACAAAGGGTTTTGTCCGCTCTAGCCACTTCACTCCTTCCAACCCCTGTAAAGTGGTGATTTTATTTTTTAAAATGACCTTATTAAATTTTATTAACAATTAAAGCTATGTATTACTTTGGACACTCTAACCATTTGCATTTTTATCCAGTTTTCTAATAAATACTATAACTTACAGTGGATAACTGCCCAGGACTTGAGCATCTTATTTGTTATTAATGAATTAGCAGGTATGCTCTGCAATGTGCCCACACTGTCTGTGCCTCAGTGGATAGCTTAGCCCTCCGCCCTCTTGTGAGTCTGGCTTGTGGATTCATTAATCAATGTGTTGCATCATGTTGGCTCTGTCCATCTGTTTTATACAGTTTGTGGTTAAGAACAGTTTGCAGAAATAGGATTTCACTGACGAACAGCTCAAGTGCGCGAGATGTAAAAATAACAAGGACAGTCTGCATTTTTATTAAATGCATAATCTTATTTTTAAGCTGCTCTGATATCTGAGAACATGCCTCGCCTCGTTCTCCTTAGATGCCTTCAGATTTGTTAAAGTTCTGCTGAGGTGTTTCCATCAGGCATGTTTAGCTATGCGCAGGTAGGAAGGCTCCTTTCTCTCATCAGCCATGATTTGTCAAAGCAATTTGGAGTCTTGCAGGAGCTACTGTAGGTCCTCCTCTTAAGCAACCGAAAGCACACAGCACTGACAGGATCTTTATTTAAATAAAGATCCTGTCAAGAGAGATTAACTGTTCACAAGCCCACACAAGGACATCATGCCAGAAACTACAGATATACCACTGCCTAGCGCTTCTACATCATTTCCTCTGAGGTCTTCCTCTCTGTCCTGCTCTTGAGCATGACTTTTTTAAATGTTACTTTCTCTGCTTTTTTTTTTCTATCTGCTCCTAATCTACCTCAAGCTTGTAGGCTGTCTTCCCAGTGCATGTTTCTTGATCTGGAGTCCGGGATTGGATTGCTCAAGAGAGGAGAATTTCTCCTCTCTGAAGTTAAGCATAAAAATGCGACATTTTCTTTCTCCTTCACCTCGTCCTCACTTTGGTCCCTTCGGTTCCCTCTCACTCCCTGCTCTGCTTTATCTTGTCCTTGTGCTTGTCCTCTCCCCTCATCTTCCTCCTTCAACTAAAGAATCGAGTATCCTTTGAAGCTATTTTGCTTTTTTTCTTCTCACTTTGGAGGCGACAAATACATGCAAAATCTATTTTTGTAGATGTATGTTCCATATGTGCGCTATTCTTTACATGATCATTAAACTGATTATCTGCCATTCCAGTGCTCTTGCTTGCTGTTCATTAACCTGTACGAATTTCATATGCAGTTCGCATGTTTTCATTCAGGGAGTAAAAATTTATCATATTTATAGCTACTTAAGCTTAAAATCTAACAGAGCATTTTATCACACAGAATCAGAATGCAAGTTTTATAGGAAAGCACTGGAAATTATAAAGTGTTTTTCTAATTATATTTTGAACCCTCAGTATGCTACTAAAAATCCTATTTGACATTATATTTAATATTTATCATTATAATATTTATTTATTATAATATTTATTATTCCTCAAGCTTTTTGCTCTCCTTATCCATTTTTCTCACTTCCAGACAGATAGTTTCCCTTAATTTTCACTGACTGGGTTTCATTGTTTTCATTGGGTTTGAAAGAGTCACACTTGCCACTTGCAACAGGAGTGAGAGGAGTCAGGTGGTTCCTCTTAGGGAGATCAGCGCTCTCCTACAGTCATTGCAAACCTATTGTTTTTTCCACTTCTGTACTTAAAGCTTGTCAGCTGTTGCCAAGTGGCTGGCTGGTCACAAGCAGCACGTCTTCTGCTACAGTCATTGAAACAGTAAAAAAAAAAAAAAAGGCGTATATATATAAAAGAAATATTATTTAAACTTTATTATGTGTTTTCCCCAAAAATACATGCAAAACATTTGGAATAAGATGCAAGAAAAACTGGAACCTGCTCATTAAATTATTGTTTCCTACCCACTGCAAGAGGTCAGATTATCCACAGGTTGAAACCAAATCTATGTCCAAACTTAAACGCTACATAAATAAAAATGTGAAGCCATGAAAACCATGTCATGAAGCTCATAAAGCTGTAGTTACTGAGTCATATGAGTGTTGCCGACTTTTACCCACTATTCCCCGCTCTGTAACTTTACATGGTCTTCCACTTCATGGCTGCGTTGCTGTGATTCCTAGAGGCTTCCTCTTTGCTGTAATACCACTTAGAGTTGATTGTGTATTGTGGAGGTGATCTAGAAGAGAAGAACTGTGTGAACCTGTGACCATGACTAATTCAAAGATAAAGTGGTGTGACCTGATACTATTTTCCATGCAGTGCATGCATACAGTCAAGTACACACTAGTCAATCACAGCATTATATCTACCTGTCTGATATATTGTAGGTCATCCACATGCTGCCAACTACCTCTGACTTGGACATTATACCTCTGGGAATGTCCTGTGATGTCTGGCATTAGGACATTGTCAGTGGATCCTTTGATCCTCCAGGGATTGTTAAGGCACATCCCACAGATGCTGGATCAGATTGAAATTTGGAGTATGGAGGCCAGGGCAACACCATCAGTTCTTTATTGTGCCCTTGAGCCAAAACCATGACAGTTTTTGCAGGGTGACAGGGCACATTCTCCTGCTGGGGGAGACCACTGCCATTGGGGAGTGCTTTTAGCACAGGATGTGCTTAGTGGGCCATAATGTGAATATGGGTGGTACATGTCAAAATAACATCCACATGAGTGCCAGGAGAATAGAATAGAATAGAATAGAATTCAACTTTATTGTCATTGCACATGCACAGGTACAGGGCAACGAAATGCAGTTTGCATCCATCCAGAAGTGCTTTAGTGATATAGATATATTACAATATATATTAGCAATAATATAGATATGTGAGTATATTACAGAAATGGGTCTATTATGGTATGTTATAATGTACACGGTATGAAGTATGTTGTGAATATTCTATAACTATAAGTATGTACAGGCTGTAGTGAGTACAAGCTATGTACAGGATATGAACAGGATATAAATATGAAAAACCATACAGAATATGAAATAAATAACTTTACAGAATCTGGGATATACAGCTATACAGAAATGGGAACTATGCAAGTTGTAAACAGTTGTAGGATTAAAGATTATCGAATGTACAGAATGATTATTTACACAGAGCTATACAGTAGTGCAGTTAAGATAAGTGAGATATAATTCCTACAGAAGCTATATAAAGTGCTAGTGGTTGTGAGTGGTGGTTCAGTCCATGTTATTATTGTGTGTTTGAGGGTACAGTTGTCCATTGTGTGTGTGTATGTTCAGTCCATGAGTTTAACGTGGGTCAGATGTCAGGAGGCAGAGTTCAGGAGTCTGACAGCTGTGGGGAAGAAGCTGTTCCGGTACCTGGTGGTCTTAGTCCGGAGGCTCCTGTGGCGCCTCCCAGAGGGCAGGAGGGTGAAGAGTCCATGTGATGGGTGACTGGGGTCTTTGATGATTTTCCCAGCCCTTTTCAGACACCGCTTCCTGTAGATGTCTTTTATGGCAGGAAGTGGTGCTCCGGCGATGCGCTGGGCAGTTTTCACGACCCTCTGCAACGCCTTCCGGTCCGAGGCAGAGCAGTTCCCGTACCAGACTGTTATACAGTTGGTCAGGATGCTCTCGATGGTGCTAAGGTTTCCCAGTAGAGCATTGCACCGTAATGAGATAATCAGTGTTATTCACGTCACCTGTCAGTGGGTTAATTGCTGTGATTGATAGTTGCTGATTTTCTTTGCCGTGTTAAAGTTTTATGGTAGTAACACAAAGAAAGACACTGTGCGTCTCATGGGCGGGTGGCTATGATGGTGGGTGGGCGGCATGGGTGAAGGTGGGAAGCCGTGTATCCACATATCACTGCTTCCCATCAGAAAATTTTCTATCAGCAGATAAAACAAGAAGGAACAACACCTCGGACAAGATACGCCTTCGCTAATCTCCCACACTTATCAGCGTTCCCCCCACTAATATCGCCTCCTCCAGTTTTCCCTGTGTTACTCCCCACCTCCACTCCACTGAGTCCCCACCCACACGACCCCTCCCCGAACACACACTTTGACGCGCGCGCGCTCACACACGTCGCCCGACTCCTCTCCCACCACGCCATTGTGAGAGCCGGCCGCCCTGGCAATGTGCTCCTGTGTGATACTGAGAGAGGGCAATTCAGCTCCTCATAAAGACCAGGCTATAATCTCCTCCCAAAGACAGGTCCACCTACCCGGTCCACATACACACACCTCCACGAACACACAGCCTCACCGTGTCCTCACCGTGCTACACCTACACACATACACGGTGACGACTTAAAGCTGCACCCAGAATGACACGCACCATTATAAATAGTCTAATCTATATGGTAATAGTGTTGTATTCTACAAGCAGAGAATAGGGATAAGATAACATTGTGACTTCAGGGTTTGTACTGCCTTCTATGGTAATTGTTATCAAAGGTTATTTGGGATGACATCGGCGGCTCCTTGTGATTGGCTGGGCCCTGTTATTTACGATATGAATTATGATAACCATGATGTCTCTCTGTTCCTCTCCCTAGCCGGTGCCTCGCCAGCCACCAGATACAATAAATTGCTATCGTTAATCACAGCGCTTTGTTCTGCCATGATTACCCCTCAACCGCAATAAGAGTTTTATTTAAAGGAGAATATGGATTTGTCATCCTTCTGGCTGCAAAATGAAACTGACAATATTTTATGTCCTGACATTTAATTTGTAAAAGCGGACGCAGGCTGCATTTGCATTTTATGACACACTCTTCCTCTTTCTCCCTCTCTCGTTCTCTCTCCCTCACGCTGATCTATCTCTCTTACCTCCTCCTCGATGTCTTCCTCTCCTTTTATACATAGAGTGGAGGTGACATTTGTGGATCAGGTTGGGGCTGGAACGAGAGCAAAGGAAAGGGAAAAGGCGGTGAATGCTGCTGAATGGCGGCCAAAGTTTACTTGTTTTATCAGGATGCTGTTATTTTGCTCTAGCAAGTGTCCGGGCCAACCAAGTGAACTAAAAATAGCAACGTTGGTTGATTTATATAACAATGCAGAACGAGGTTTCTCTTATCCTAACGGTATCGATATTTTCTTCAAGATTATACTGATAACTAGATATTAGGATGCCAATGATTACTTGATGTGGGGAGGAAGGTTTGGGTGGAGTTTGGTGAGTTTTTAATGTACAAGATCAGAGCTGTAGCTCCAAATGAGCTAATTTTTAGAGAATTATGTGCAATAGCTCTATGCTCTATTCATTGAAACTTCAGTAAAGTGAATTCCAAAGACTGTTTCTATCTCACCGTCAACCTCCTTCCAGTAGAGACAAAACAGGATGGAGCCATCTCTTCCGCCTTCTTACATCAGGCAGAATGGACGGCCTTCACACCGTGATATTTCCGTACTATGTGACAGGATTTAATAGGCTTGCAGAAGAAGTTTCATGTATATAGATGGTAATACTGATAATACCTACTGAAACCACTTATCTGTTCTTCCACAGTTTTTTTTTCCAATGCTACATCCTTCTCCACGCTGGTTGGTGCAGTGAGGATAACAGGTGGACGTTATATTAATACCAAAGTTTCTGCTGCCATAGCTGGAGCAGACCATCATCTTGGCTGCATGTCTGATTTAATTTGCTTAAGTTTTAATGGTTCTAATATTGAAGTGTTATATTATATTAAATATTGAATTCCTATTGGTTGTTTTGTAAACGTGTAGCAGTCACAATTTAAATCTCTTACAAAAGATCCCAGGAATAAATACACTAAACTCCATGTTTAACAGCAGGCTAGTTAGTGCTAATCCTTAATAAAGGTACCAGCTTTTGTCTATCACCATCTCCCCAGAGTAACATTTAAACCTTGTTCTTCTTTCTTTTGACACACAAGACTGAAGCCACCCTCACTCTGCCAAAGAGCAGAGAAGGATGGCACAACTAGAATGACAGAAAATATACAACATCCATTCTTTTTCCCCAAATCTGCAATAAATTAAGTATTTGTTCTAGGAGGAATATTCAGCAAGTATGAAGTTTCTTTCACAGGTAGTCCTGCATTCACACTTTTTTTTCACAATGTTTTTGTGTGTTTGAAGTTTGCTGAAAGTGATTTGTTGTTGACATTCAGTTCAAAAGTCCTGCATGGACTATTAAAAATAAATAGACACATTAAACAAACCCAGCAGCAGACGCACACTCTAATCCTCTTATTTGGCTGAGCAAAATAAAAATGACTGGTTTGGTTTGCTTGTTGATGGTTATGAAAAATGAACATCTTCAGCGAAATGTTCTCACTCACAAAGAGTAATATTTTACACCAGGTGATGATTCGTCAACATATTACGCTTTACTTAAATCGCTTTGGAAAACATGATTTAACATCATCAAAGTGCTGGTTAGGTTAGGGTTAGGGCTGGAATACATGCCTGGAGCGTGTATTGCAGTGGGACCGTCATTCTACTGAATTTCAGCCATAACCCGCGTAGCATAAGAACGCGGAAGGTCGCCTTTCGCGTTCCTCAGGAACGCCACGGGACGTGAGAAATCGTCAGGATGTTATGCCTCGAGAGTGAGAACAGGCTGTCTTCATAGGTGTGACAGGTCAGCGCTGAACCAAGCAAATGAAAGTTAACAGATCAGGTTTAACACGTTATTGTTTATGTAGATAAAATTTGTTCCACTTGAACGTTGAAGTCAAAATGATTCGCATGTCATGTTTTTTAGTATCTGTTGGTCCGATGGTCCTATCTTAGCTTTTTCTGCATTGTTTTCACTGCATTATTTATGTGATTATGTAAACTGAGCAAACAAGCATTCACACAACATATTTTCTGATCTGCTCACAAGTTCCTAAACAGACCAACAGGGTTGCTCTGTCTTCAGAGACAGAATGAAATTAAATGCATCTGTCTTTGTGTTTTTCGTTAGCACTTAAACAGAGAGCCGCAGAACGTCTTTTCCACATGTGCTCCCTAATTACTACTGCATGTTTTTTAAAATAATCAGCAACACTTTCAAGACATTTCCAGGGCTCAAAAAGTGCTAAAAAACATAGGATTTTGAGTGACTCCTGAAGTGCATTTTTTTTCTTCTCAGTTCATCAACATAACCTTTGTTTAGCTAGAAGGTCTAACAGGGACATCCAGGCGACGTTCAAGAGGTACCTCGAGCCAAAATTGAGGTCATATCCGTGAACTATTTTCTAACAATGACTGTCAGCCAGTGATGTTTAGGAACAAGTCATGTTAAGAGTTGACACCAGAGAAAAAGTGATGAAAATATCAAATAAAATGTGATTTAGTATTTTACGTCAAGAATAGCGCTTTCAGCAGGAAACAGTCGTGAATGGTTGAGAAAGTTTGTTAACCTTAGCTAATACAGGTAATCTGAATAAAACCAGTAGGAGGTGATCCAGTTTAAGACGTGTTGTTGTCAACGGGGTTCATGAGTCCTTCGGACAGGATGGTGCAGGTGCATCAGGTGAAAAGGGTTGAACTACACCCTTTAAATTCCCTTTAAATATCATTAACATGGTCTCAATATTAACAAGGAGCCTCAATATAATCGAGTCTTCTACTGTTCCATACTTAAACAGGCTATCATGTTCTCTCACACACACACTCACGCACACTGTGAGGGCTCTTTGGGAGATAACTATAGTGAAGTCAAGCTATTTCCTTTTCCTGTTTGTGTGGTGCCAGGCGAGACACCCTGCTGCCACCGAGGAATGTTGATAATGCTTGCCCTGGGCACTAAATGCACGCACGCACACACATTTATACACATCACTACACACAGACAGTAACAGTGAACGCCCATGTTATTCCACCAGCGGCAAAAAACTTAATACATGTAAACATGATGGGGAATAAACTCGATGAAGAACAAAAAAACGCCTCCAGAGAAGACGAGACTTTGAGTGACTTTGACCCTACGTAGCCTCAGCTGACTCCGGCACACACTCACACACACACTCAACAGCGTCCCTCTCTTTCTCTCAACTCCACCTTCCTCTCACTTTCCTGACCTTCCAGTCCAGGGGGGATGGAAAGAGACAGCGAGCCCACTGGAACCTTGGGCTGAGTTATGCAGGAGTGAGCTTTGAATAATTGTCCTGCAATATGAGTGTCTCTGATTAATTGCTTGAGATAAGGTCTGCTTTCCTCCCCACTCCTCTCCATCTGTACTACCCCCGCCCGCCTCCCAACCCTCCCCAACTCCAGCTCCCTGGCCTGCCTGCCTGCCTGCCTGAGCTCCCATAATCAGCCCGGACTACTGAGAGAGAGAAACTATTTAACTGACCCTGTCATCTCGGAGCACGATGATGGCTGTCCTAATTACTCAACAATAACAAAGGCCCTCATTTAGCTCTGACGATGGCTGCCTGCAATCAGCAGTTCTATGAATAACTTAACAAATAGGAATGAGGGTGGGAAAGAAAAAAAACGTATTTACAGGCACATTAATTCAAGGCCAAAAGACAATACTTGTCACCTCCAGCTAACTTGGGATTCAGGTGACAATCAGTAGGTAAGCGTGTGTGTGCGTAGGCTTGTGTAATGTGTGTCTAAGGTCCCGCACATGCACGTAAGTTGAGGTTTGACTAAGTAAAAATCCTAAAACTATTTGTCTATGCATGCTTTTTCATGATGGAACTGGCCATATGTGTAATTTTATGCCTAAATGTCACCGTGCATGTCGTTATCCAAAAGCAATAAAAAAAAATAGTCAATCATTGCTTTCATTTAAATAAAATGATTAGAAATGAAGGACATAACACATCTATAAATGTAACCAAACTGTTTTTAAGAATTTCTAAAAATGATCAAAAACTGTGGCTATTGCTTTAAGACGATCGTAGTGAGGGTTTACAGTTTTGCTGCCATGATGGAAGTTCACTTTCTTTAAATTGATGCCAAAGGTAAGTGTTTACTTTAGCAATGTGGGAAAGATTTTCACATACATGATAACTTTAAAAATAATCAAGAACAACTGAGGTTCATCACTCAAACACAAGTGTTAATGCCAAATTTGAAGGTTTATATCACAATTTTGCATTCATTATACCACTAAGTAGCAGTTTAAAGCGAAATTATCAGGAAACGACATAGTACTAAATGATCAAAAGTTCCTTTTTCTTTAGGAAAAGGCTTTACATTCACATTTTAAGCAAAAATGAAAAAGATGAAGCATTGCAAAATCAGATTAAGAGACACTTTTAAATAAACAGGAACATAATACAAACTTATTTACTACAGTTATTAAAAATTTGGTTTTAAGTGTGTTTTGAAGATTACTCCATGACCCGACACAAATCATAAAATCTTCCCGTAAAGTAAAAGTAGTCATTACTGATAGTACACAAAAGTTACAACATGTTCTTAATGATGCAAAAATAAAAGCATTTTAAAGATTATAATATCTGTAGCTTTGTACTTGATAACTTGTAAAAAATACAACATTTTATAAGCCGATGATATTTCTATATAAAACCAAATCTTCCTAGTAACTATAAAATAAATGTAGTTTAGTGAAAAACTGTAGAGGATGTCAAAACTAAAGTTAAGTTCAGCGCTTCAGTGAATACAGCAGTTTATTCATAGAATAACAACAAAAATAAAACTGAGTTTGTTATAATAAAAATCTTAATGTGGATAAGTTACATTTAAAATAGGACATGACCGAACATGTTTCCTTTCACTGATCCCTACAAGCTAAACATGGTGGTTTGGTCAGGGACTGTTTATTTAAGGCGTATCAGTTAGCTTAATATGTCATAGATAACCAGTTATAAGCTATGTGCACTCTTCAGTTTGTATAAGAGAATGGTGATACTGGCCAGATGAGAATCAGATTTTTGATTAAAAAAAAAAAACAAATATATGTCAGCCGGACATGCTGGTTGAATCTCGGTCTTTGTGTGCAGTTGTGTTTCTGCGTGTTTCAGAAGCCATCGGCTGCCGAAGTATCAGCCTCTGTAACCACAGATAGCACCTGGCCTTTGTTGAAAAGACTATTTACATATCAAACACCCTCCCGCCTGTTGTTGCTCCCCGCATGGAAGACGCAGACAGAAAAGACGGGAATTTCTTCGGGGGAAAAAAATATAAACTAAACAAGGAAGTGAAAAGAGTTATAATGAAGGCAGGCAAACTGTGTGGAGCTCCGTTTACTGATAAACACACTGGGCCTTTATAGTGTTACAATAAAATGGCACACCAGGACACAGGCACACAAACGCACACAAACAGGGCGGTGAAGACAAGTTGTATAAAGTTTGACTAGAATTTCAGAAGCTTTTATTTTCTTTTTTTTTTTGGTTGGGCGGTGGGGAAGGGGACGATAGAGAGAAAAGGGGGAAGTAGAGGAAGTGGGGGAGTCGAGGGAAGCCGAGCGTACACTTGACACTCAGCTAATGGTAAATCCTCAGCTTTATACTGTAATTTACTGCAGAGCCTTCAGGCCAAACAGCCTTTGAAGTGCTTGGAAATGTCAAATCAATTATTACTTAAATGAAAAAAAAGGAAAAAAAAGAATTCAATTTACGCGTTTCATGATAATCGGTAACATTTCTAGATAGAAAAAAAAAAGCAAAGCAATTTAAAGCGATTTGAGCCCCGGCTCCATTTTTCTCTGCAATTCTTTTTTTATTCGTCCTACACAGATATGCTGATTGGAATATAAAGTTGTTGATGATTGCGTCTTTTCTTCGTCTTCTCCTTTCTTGTGCCATCGTGATCGCAGAGTAAAGAAAATCAATTTGGCAGTATAATACTCTTCATCAATTGGAACTGGGCGATAATGATGTTCTACACCTGCGAGTGTGTGTGTGTGTGTGTGCTCTAAGTGAGAAGTGTTAGGGAGAGTAGCATGGAACAATACGCCTTCTTCATGATTCATTATGTCCTAATGTCGTTACATGAATAAAGACAGCTCGTGCCCTCTGAATTACACACTCCTCGCGCTAATGGTTCTGAAAATAGGCTGAGCGCAGCCCTCCTCGCCTCGATGTGCTCTTTGTTCATGGACAGGTAAAGCAGACGAGCTGCGAAGTGTGACGCTTTTCTCCGAGTATTGCTCATGACATCTGTATCGGCGCATCGCTTCCCGTGAAAGTCAGAGGCCTGAACTTTCAGTGAGTCATTCCTCTTTGCTTGGCCTTCAGTGAAGCTGCTGGCTAAAGAGTGCGCACAAGAATGAGATAGTATGTTTTCATGCTAAACTCAGAGGTATTTAGCTGTGCACATAATTTAGAATTCATAGCCCAAGACTTAAATATTTAGCAGGTTGTCATGTACTATTTCAATCATTGTGTCCAATACTTTTTGTCAGTAGGAATTAATATTGGCCCTACCATGTGACACACCACATTAGCCTTTCCTACACAGGACAAATTTAACAACGAGCATATTAGCCAGCTAGCTCGTTGCCCAGCAAGGAGATATATTTGAGTCAGTATACATCATTAAGTTGCACCCAAGACAAAACCAGCCAAATCTGCGTTCAGATTTTGCTGCAGCCCTTGGGAAATTTTCTTCCCTCTGAGGGATCCTTCACCCCAAAAAGTCTGAGAAACTCTGGCTACTCCAGCTAAAGTCACAGCGCATGCATTTATGTTCCCTAGTGCCCACAATGAGACAAGCCTTGGATGACAAACCTTTAGCAGCTCCACTTACGGGTCACAACATGAGATCATCTGCCGCCATCTCACCCTGTCCCTAGCATCCTCCTCCATGAATCTACATCCATGAACCTCTCAATATTTATCAAACCATCTCAGCTTCGTCTCTCTGTTGTCTCTCTCGCTTCCTCTAACTCAACCAAAGCACAGTGCTTTACAAAATATGCAAGAAAACCGCTCCCACTAAAGTTGCAAACAACAAACTTCTTTAATTTGGGAGCAAAAACACACTGTCGAGCACAACCAGGCTAGGCAGGATAACATACTAACCAAACGTAAAATGACTCATACAGCATCACCGGACCAATCCCTAGTAACAATATTGTGAAGCTGGAGTAGAGTTTACTTATTCTTAAACTGTTAAGTATTGAGTAGTTTACTTGAAATGTACAATGCAAGCACTCCTTAGGCTGCTTCTGTGCTTGCATTTGTCACCACTATTGCCTATTGCACTGTAACGCTGCTGCAGGTATATTGTTTCAGTAGATTCACATAACAGATTAGTTAGTGTGTCAGCAGTGACAGTAGCTCACTGGAAAAGAATGATGGAGAATGTGATTCATTTATTTACACTTATATAAATACTGTTTCCTGCAAGCTGCAAGCATTAATAAAAAGCTGCTCAGTATTTTTATTGTATATCATCACAAACATCTAATAATCTATTCCAAATAGCTCTCTCTCTCTCTACACACACACACACACACACACGCACATATATATATATATATATACATGTAATTTTGAGGGTATATCGCTCAGTTCAAATCCATAATCCTCATCAGTTTTCAGTTCTCAAATGAGTTAAAACACTGATCAGTTGCCTCTACATAACTAAATACATAAGCAGAAATATGAAATATGATATTGAAATCAGTCTTTATGTAGACTTTCAAAGTTCTTTTAATTAGAAGTCTCAAGACTGGAGTGGCACTTTGACCACTCTGGTAAAAAAAAAAAAAAAAAAAAAAAAAAAAAACGAGAGCTCTCATGCTTTAGTTTCCACCTTCCTCAAACCCTCTTCTTTTGTTATTTTTGCAATTAATGTATACCAAAAAACAAAAAAACATGTGATTCTAGACCTCTGGTGGCTCATGAGTTTGGTTTTGCTGGTACATCATTTTGTTCTCAACAAATTACAGAATGTCTGTCAGTAAGGTTTTTCATCTTTAATACTTCATTCATCAAGATGTGATGATGTGTCATTAAGTTTTGTTTTAGTGTTATGCCATTCAATACCATTATTACTTTACTTTCCCAAAATTTGACTTAATTTTTTCCAAAGAAGACTCCTAAGTAGAAAACAGCATTGCAACATTCAAAGGGAGAAGTCACTGACTCATCATGCTGTAAAATGAGACTTGTTTTCTCCTTCGTTTCTCTGTCAAAAGAAAGGAGAATGTAATCGTTCCATTTGTTTGTCTGTTTATTCGTTAACAGTCTGGCGTCCATGGTTTTCAAGTTATCATTTTCAAAGTTTTTGTGACGGTGGATACCAATAACGACTCGAGCTGATTTGTTTTTGATGAAAATCTGGTCAAGGTCAAGGTCACACTAAATGTGAAAATCAGTAAAAACGTTACATTTCCCACAGTTTATTTTGAACAACGCCTCCAGGGACATGAGTACTTATGCTAGCTAACCATTTGACCACGACCTTCGTTCGTGATCAAAGTCAGAGTCGACTTTGAAAAAAAATTAAAGAAACCATATTAAGTAATATGTCGTATGAAAAGGCATGGAGAGACAATTTTCATTTTTTCAATATGATGCCCTACAATTTGACAATGACGCCATACAGAAAAATGTCATAAAATGTCAGGTTTTTACAGCTTCTAAAAACCAAAGATTTCAACCAATACTGCACCAATCATATGGGTATGAGCATGTAACGCTTCAAGGCCTTCAGTGAAGCTGCTGGCCAAAGAGTCAAGGTCAAAGTCAAAGTCAGAGTCATACAAATTAGGAAAAAGCTGCAGTTCCCATTGGATAATCTCTTAAAGGAGTATAAGTCAGTGGGGAACAAAAGCGCTTCCTTTGTTTGAGCTCTTTCAAACTTTAACATTTTTTCAATATAACATTATATTCACAATGACACAGTGACACTAGATTTCCACATTACCAATCCTAACATCAATTTGATTTTGTTAGATATACTGTAGTGTCTGTAGGAAGTACAGTCTATTGTTGTGTGAATCTGGTGATTGGCATGCCTAAGATTATTGAAATCTTGCATCACACACTGAGGTTCGTGGTCACTTTTCTGAGCTACTAAAACTGCACACAAATGCAGCATTGCAGACATTTCAATCAAGCCAATCAAAGAAACATCAACCACATGCAGTTTATTGGTGTGTAACACATTTATGACTTTAGGTCATGAGAAACAATTTCAAGACGAATCCTTGGCATCACATTTCTTCGACATTTACGTGGAACGAGAAAAGAAGAGGAAGTCCAGCACGCGCCATATTCACGTCCCTCCTGAGTCGCTGTACTTTATTTTCAGGAGTTTCCACATCTGAAGTTGTTTCAATGTCATTTTGGGAACAGAAAATGGAAGAAATATTATCACAAACATTTCAATTTGCTATCTGACAGTGAAAACTACTACTACAAAGCCAGCAGGGAAGATGAGGGAGAAGATGCGGGCCGATACCAAACTACTGCATCAACAAGAAAAACTTTACAATGGCAGCTTGGATGGTGAGTGGAGGACGACACTATTAATAATCTCCTCTCACTAGAGACAGAAGACAAAACAAGCATTTTATCCAACTATTCTTTTAACCAGGAAGTGAAACTGTTTTGTTAGAGATCCTCGGACCAAGATAGGCAACAGAGAAAACCTGCACTAGCATCGAGAAGCACATTCCTGGAGTTGTGTTACTTTGAGCATAACTGTCTGAAAAAAAATAAAACTACTACAAAATAACATTTATTGGCAACCAATTGCACTTCTGAGTAGTCCAAACTGTCCAGGGGAAAGGCCACAAAGGAGCAGAAAGCTGAGAGCTCAAGAAGCTAAAATGAAAAGAGTAAAGACAGGGGGGGAAAAAACTCTCTAAAGGTCTATTATATATGACTCATGCAACATTACCCATATGATAGCAAATATTTTAACAAAAGGTTCCTATTGGTCACACAATATTATCTCGCCCCTGGCAGAAGGTCGACCACCCTGCGTGACCACTCAGACGGTCTCAGTGACTCCTGGCCTGAGTCAGCTGCCTGGATGAGGAGGCAGGAAAGAGGGCAGACAGACACACTGCCAGGCACCCACATCTCTTTCTCTCTACTCCCTTTTGTGTACCGTGTGGAATAACATACCTTTTACCCCCTCCCACCATCATTCCCTCCCTCTCTGTAAAGCGATCGGGGCCTCTGATAGTGATGGTGATTACAAAACCACAGGAGCAGCCTCCCCACCAAAACAAAGTGTTTTTCAGCTTCTGTTTTTTTCAGGACCTGGCGCCACCCGGAGTACCGTAAACAATAAACACGGGCCAACGCGAGGCCGTCCTCCACGTTTTTCTCTAGCTGATTCACTCCAGGGGAACACGCACACATCATCACAGGTACAGTGTCTCATTGTGAACAATTGCATTCAGAGTCAGAGCGTGCAGACTGACTGACAGCTATAAGTTCATGCACTTCCTGTGAACTTGTCATCAACCAAACACATGCACACACACAGGTGGCCTCGGCTAAGTTTTGCTTTGCCGCGGCTTATCGACTTCACCTGCCCTTTGTCTGCGTGACCTGAGTCCTTTTAACAAGCATGCATATGCTACCTGTTGTTGAATCTAGTGTTAAAAAAGCGTCCTTTCCACTGTCTCGGCCTTCCTATCTTTACATCTTCCATGGCCAGCTCGCAGTCCCAGCCTGTGTCGAAGCAGTTCTGTTAAACGGTGGACTCGTAGCAAATTGACTATTACTTCAAAGTGGCCTGTGATTATGTCCCTGAGTGATTAGGGGGGCTGTTAAGAGGGAGCCACTTGAGCATTGCCAGTGAACCCGTGAAGGAATGCCGGCTCAGTGCCGAATGACGGGGGAAAGCGCCGCCAGAGACGCACAAATCCCAGAAAGGCAACGGCCGTGCAGGCACTGCAGAAACCTGAGGGTGGAGAAGCAGGAAAGGCAAGAAAGACAGAAAAAGAAAGAGTTGGGCAGCTCGTACCTGCATATCACAAAGTTTAAAAAGAAGCTACACAAAGTTTTAAGACAACCAGGAAGCCAAAGGGATGAAGAGAAAGATTGAGATATAAAATAAAACTTAAAGAAAAAAAAAAGTCAAATGAAATGAAGGTTTTATGAGGTGGGGTGCACTCAGGGCGGCAAAATCATTAGCTAAGCACATCAGGAGACAAGACCTCCAAACACTTCTATTACATTTCAATTGTTACCAGATTTTCCAACTTTTCAGCACCAAACTGTTCTTGTTTGCCCTTTTTCCCCTTCATCTCCACATCAAACGGACAACAGAGACAAGCTGAAAGAAAAGGAGGAGGAGGGATGAAAGACGGGGAGGGAGAGAGAGAGGGAGTCTGGCGGTGGAGAGACCCGGGGAGCGAGGCCTCGAACGCCTGTTTTAATGGGAATAATAAGCTTCTATCTCAGGCAATTAAGTCTGCATTCGATACTTATCTCAGAGCAGAGGTCCACTGTGCCATCTAAAGAAAATGTTTGCGTTTGAAAAACTCCATCACATAAACAAGATAAGCGGGAGAACACGTATGCGTGCCGCCTATCGCATCCAACCTCCGCTTTGTTCTTGGAGGGATAAGTGACTCTGAAGCAGGTTTTTTGGACAGCTAATGTCCTTGATTCCTCTGTTACGGATACACCGCATGGTGTTGGTCTACAGCCAAGGAAACAGAAAACAACAAGATGACCACAACAGTAACAGGATATATCAGCCTGTATGTGTTTTCAAAAGCTGACAGCAGGCATAAAATACCAAGTAAAATCACTGATACTGGGAATGTTATACATACTGCCTTAAATGTAACCACATTCAGAATGAAATCATAAAGACACAATGCAGAAATCCACAGTTGTCTTGGCTATTGGGTTCAAACTTAAGTTTGTAGTTTTGTTAAGATGGAAAAATGTCAGGCAGGTCCTAACTATTAAGATGATGCTCCTGTTTTAGCCTGCAACTTCTGCATTTTCATGCCAAACAGCTGTGTCACATGGGCAAACATGTAGAATCTCTTCTTAGCCAGCAACAAGCTAAAGAGATACTGACAAAGTAAATGTGGCAAGTTGCTTGCCTTTAAGAGCTTCATGAAGCTACAGGAGTAAAAATTGATATGGCCACTACGATGTTACCCAGTGGATTGTGAAGTTTCGTTAGCTGATTGTAATTTTCAAAAATTGAGTTTTCTATTCAGCGTTATCTACAATTAGCGGCCGAATCCATGAACCCATCAGTAAAGTGTACACTGAGGTCACAGAAAAAGGAAACCCAGGGCTCTTTCTATACAGCCAGAAGTCTTTTCTGTGCTCTCAGATGCAACTTCAGACCCTGATGTTGCCTCCACACCGTCTGTGGTGCAGCCCATCAACTGTCATAAAATGATCAACTATGAGCTCACTATAACTCGTCAGAGGCTGTGAGATTTTACACTAGGTGTTTTTTAACATTAAATAATTTCTTGTCTACTCTATTGCCCAAAACTATTTTTAAATAAATAAAATCTGATACTTCTTTGATTATTATTACATTCTGTTGTTAGTAAAATTTCCTCTTTCGTATGAAAATACTTTTGTCTTTTTATAAATCCTCAGATTTTCTCAGGACACCACTGAGAAACCACAACCCCTACATTAGGAACCAGTGATTCAAATACAGTATAAACTGTTGGTGTATAATGTCTGCAAATGAATTACATTTTTAATCTACAGTTAACCCTATTTTAATGTTGATACTGAAACAGCCTCACACCTGCAAATGACTAAATCAGTACCTTACAATGAAGAAGCATTCCCAGAACAAACTCTTTCATATAATTAGCACATAGCAAAGTATTTAGCAACAAATAACGCTCTGTAATTGCTGAATAAGCAGTTGTGTGTCAGACAAAGGGAGTGATGTGTCAAGATAATGGTTTTCATTATCTGTGCAGACACCAAGGCAGGAACATGCATGCGTTTTCATTCCTGTCAGTTTTTCTTCATGCATCATAGGAGCATTATCAGAGGTTCACATCTAGTGCTTTATCTCCATCCAGGTCATGACCTGTACCTGTCCGGTATCACAAGAGACATCCTAATTCCTGAAATACAACTGGTCAGACTGCTGGTGTTTACTGTAAAAGCAGAACCCCCCCCAACTGTCACAAAAGCCCCATAATGCTTTTTCATAGAGGAATCACTGGGGTTTTTGGTGTGTAAGGAGTTTCCCTCGCAATGCAAAGTTCCCTGAAACACCTGCGTTTGCACTTTAGACATAGTCAATTTCACTTAAACTTCCTGGATGGACTTATTCCAACAGATACTGTCAGTTAGTTGATAGTGTAGTATAGCCAGCATGCTACATATCTTCACACCACGTATTTCCTCCTAGGATTTCCCGACTTTTAAGCATATTAATCTTTGAAACAATCAGCCAGTTTATCAATAAAGAATACATAAATGTAAATTTCAAATAAATAAATAAATGTTTCTTATGTCTGTGTTTTTGCTAACATGGTGATTTGTTAATGTTCTCTTCATACATAGATTTATTCAAATGTTTCTATGTACAAACTAACTAAAATGCTCACAAAATGTATCCACGATGTCATCAAGAGGTAATAAGAACAGTGCATTTTGTGTTTATTAAAAATAGAACTGTTGTGTTTTAATATTGCATTAATTTAAAGGTAAAATTTTAGTAGCTAAAGGGACATCTGGCTGAATATGCACAACTTTGTGTGGATAAACATATCAAATCAAACCACACATGCATAACGCATCAGAACGCACCTCATTAAACTGGTCGTCATACATCTGTCGCACCCATCCTCTGTTCTTGATCATTTCATATTCTGCAAATTAGTTTTATTAATTTGATTAATATATATTTTTGGTTTATTGTATTATTGTTTATTATTGTTTTTCACTCTCCCATGTAAGGTGACTTTCAATATTTTAAAAGGTACCTAAAATCAATAATAATAATAAAACTATTTTTATTATTAACAATTTTTTTTAGAAAAGTCTCATTTGAATACAAAAATATTTGAAATGTTTCAGGGTGACATGGTGTAAATAACATTTCTCAGCGCACAAGAACAAAACAACAGTTAACACAAAATAAATCTGTGTAAAAAAACAAAAAAACAAAAGCTTCAGGTTTTCAGTTTTTGGGGTTTTTTTGTTTTACAAAATATTATTTTTTCTTTTTCTACGTGTGTTTTGCACGTCAGGGTAACGTTGCCTAACGTGAACTGGATGATCGTTTCTGCATAGCTGAATTTTTCTGCAGGTCAGGACACGGAGTCCAACCCAATACACTGAGGCTCTTGTGATGCTGAGAGCCAACGCCACGATGGGGGTCACGACCCCAGCCAGAGTGTCTCAGAGGTCAGGGGGTCAGGTCAGTCAGAGGGGAATGTTATCCGAAGCATCAGAGTTTATTTGTTTAATTTTCTGTGTCTGCCTCTGATCAAGATGGCTGCAGATTACCATAAGAAGAGGAGAGAAAGTGAGACAGGGAGAAAATTGAGGAAGAGAGAGCCTACTGCTTCAAATTAGGCTGGAAAAATAATCCTGCGTTACCTCAACCAAACATCATACTTTAAACTTATTGTCCAAAGTCAAATAAGCTTTACAAACCACAAAAACACTCTCGGACCAGGAAGGCTGTGATTCACATGAAGGTCACTCCGAGTGTCGTGAATATTTTCTCCTTTCAAACCACTTTTCTATTTTCTCTCTCTCGTTCCCTCTGCTAAACCACTTACACACAGAGGAGCAGACAAGTGTCCAATTCATAAACACTGATTTGATCTTATGCTCTCAATGAAAATAAAGCTCACGGGCAGACTAGCTGGGCAGAATATTAAACTTATTTTTGTATTTTTATGTGGGTTTGATGATTTGGACTGCATGAACCCACAGAGCCCCCGAAGCACATCTTATGGCTCAGTTAAAAATAAGTGCTTTTCTATTTTTGTATGTGATGTGAGGAAAGGTGCTTCAACAATGTTTTTATATGTCATTTCACTGAACAGTTAAAAACAAAAGATCTTTGACTTAATAACACAAAACACCTGATTATAAGCAAAAGCAGAGACAAAGTCTTAAAGGATTACTAAAGATGCATTACACAATGTATTGTGTATTTGCCAATGATAAAATGATTGATAGCAGTGTTGTTGATAGTCAATACTGGCCTTGTTGACTGACAAGTAAGATTAAATTTACCTGTGTCAGCGGCTGATCAATTTTTCATTAGCTGAATGTTCAAACGAAAAGTGATGCAGGTAATTCAGTTATTTCTGTAATGGATGATCAAACGTACAACAGCAACATAGTATTGGTAACAGTGCTGGGGTTCAGTCAAACCGATCATTTTAATTTCACTTTTTATTTGCCAACAGCACTGTGAGTGCACAGCAACTAATTAAAAAATACTTTTGTTTAAGCCGTAACATAACCAGACCTTTGGACAATACATGTGTGGATTGCTGATCACATAGACTTTATATGGTTATTAAAGCATTCTGTGAAAATGTTTTTTTCATCTAAAAAGAAAAAAATAAGGTGTCGCTGCTGCAACAGAATAGAGAAAACACTGATTTAGGAAAATTCTTCTCTTGTTACACTGCAACATTTATTTTATTTTTAATTTGATAGCAAAACTTTAAAGGCTCAAGTGATTGGATTAAAAAAAATGTCTCAGATACTTAGTAAAAATGCAGAAAATAAAAGAATGCAAATTAACTGTAAGTAACCATAAAATAATTAAAAAAGGAATAAAAAAAAAATAGAAAAATTCAATTGAAAACGATTAAATAAAGAATTTAAAATTAATTGCAAAAATATCAAAGCTTTTCTTAAGAACGTATTTAAAGCTCCTTTCTACCATTAGAGTTTATGATTAAATCGTTAAAAAGACCTGTCCTCTCATTTAGATATTTAGATTTAAAAAGCAGTGTTACGATTATATTATAGAACTTACAGAAATTACACAATAACATAAGAAATGTTAGACTGAGAAATACTAAAAGGTGTTGCTCACATTTCTAGTGTTACATGTCGGCAAACATTAACTTAGGTATAGAAAGTTAATAATTATATAATAGCGCTGTAACAGAGTTACAATGTAACTCCAGCATCAGTTCAACTACATGGGTGAACTTGTCGAAACCTCCAGCTCTGTACAAAGAGAAAACTCTGAATGGCATGAACCCTCATGTGGTGCAAGAACAAAAGCCCAGAGTGACTTTTTAACCCATCTACGTTGGAGGCAACGCAACAATCCACTTAATTTGCTGCGTGAATACCTGTGTACCTGCGGATGTGTGTGTGTGTGTCTGTCTGTTCTCATGTGTGTATCGAGATACAGCGAGAGCCCAAACAGTGCGGCGCCAGGAGTCTGCCCTTCCCTTGAGAACGTAACGGCTGAGTGCAATTGGAAAGAGAGACCAATGGGAGGAGAGGGTGGGGGTTGCTAAATGTGTGTACCGTGGCAGTCAGGTTTACAGGTGAGGCGGGTGACGCTGTTTTGTCCTCGCCAGCAGGGCAGTGAAATATTTGAAAGAGTGTGACTCAGCCTGACTGCCATGTTAAATGCCTGTTAGTCACTGAGCACAGGCAAAGTTTATTCAGTCACAAATAAATTCCCCCGAAAGAGAGACTTCCTGTAAATACCGCTCTCAGACACAAACAAAAATCTTTGATCATCTACAATTAAACAACCAGCACGCTGAAGTAAATTCTCCACGTTTCTACATTGGAACAAGCCTTCAGTGGCACATGATAATCCTTCAGTGTAATGCCAGTGCAGAAATGCTGTCTAAATTCTCATTTTAATCTGCAGAAAGGGGGAAATGGATGTACGAGAGAATATGAAAATGGGGTGAACTCCAAAGCCCCTGTGCTTACTCCGTCAGAAATACATTTTGCTGTGCTCGGCACAATCCCAATGCCAAAACATTTACCCACAGGCCTGCTGGCCTCTCCCAACCAGGTTCCACTCCACTTCATTCATTTTTAAATCGAAACCTTTGTGTGTCGTGTTTTAAAAACAAAGGAACCATAACTGGCCAAGTTCAATCTGAGCGAGGAGGCAGGGGGGAGATGTGTTAAAGGAGCCAAAAATCACTGAAACTCAATCTGGTTATGGAACACTCTTTGTTTTCATTGACTCACATCTGATTCTTAAACACTTTTTATGCACTAACTAGTTAGACAAATATTACAATTTTGGAGGGAAAATATTTTTGCCTGATCATATATGCTTTGCATAAAAGGCCCCCTGGGATGGAAGACCTCTCCAGCTTTCTCCACAGGGGAGGTAAAGTTTCATCCTGCTCTTTCTCTATCAAAACTATCAAACTTAGAGCTACGCCTGTCAATATCATTCTTTCCAGTTTGATGGAGGAGTCCAAGTCAAACCTTGCTGTTTCAAACACACAAGCCTAATAAAAACAAAAGCAGCGCTGTTCAGACGGCTCTAATTCCCTTGACAGCCTTCCAGCCAGTCCCACTTAAGGTTATTATGAGCTATAAATATGCTAGTTTCCAGGGCTAGAATGTCAACGCTGTTTGCCCTCGTTAAGACACATAATTGCCTCATTTACATCTCGTTTCCTCCCCAAAATCGGAAGCCATTATGCGCCCCCACATTCTGCTTCCCCTCCCCTCCAACGACGACAATTAGGGTCATCACCCAATCAGCTTCTGAGCTGCACGTTGCAAACGGGAAAGGCTCCCATGAGTCAAGCTGGGGCAGCTGGACAGTAACGGACAGAGAAACTACTCGTGGGGTCTGAGATGCTCAGACAGGAAGTTTAAGAAAAGGATATTTCCTGTGGGGCAAGTCTCACTAGAAATCCCAAGGAGGTGTAGAATTGTCTTCCTCTGTATTAACACAACAAGAGCTCAGATTAAAGAGCATCACAAGCCATTTTGATGCCAATCCCACACTGTGGTTTTTGTATGTTATAGATATGAAATATTACATTTGCTTAATACTTATTAGGTTTCTGTGATGTCACAGTTGATGATGCACACGCTTGCAATTCTGCAAAATTCAGCGGCTCTTGGCTACGCATTACTAAAACCAGCATTAGGTCTACTTTTACCAGAGCATTACGAAGCACCACAGACATTGCGTTGCCATTGAAAACACGATCGATTTTCAAAATAAAAGACACCATACAGAAATTCTCCTTATGCCAGAAACAACACTCACCTCAGGATAACACCTACATACTTTTCCACCTGTAAAGATACACCTGCAAATAGTACTGAAAGTACGGGAAAGTGTTGATAGCTGTTAGTTTGTGGACATGGAAATGATCAGAATCAATGCTAAATTATTTTTAATTAGACAAGCTAACTAAGAAGCTACATTTACCATTAAAAGAAGCAGTAAACCTGTGTCACTCCTTGTAAAGTCAGATTAATCAAACTGTGGCGGCAGTTACAATCATTCAAATCAAAGTGCAAGAACTGGATAATGTTTTCATCCAAGCAAATACAAACAAACGCAGACATATAAGCTATAATGCTATCAACTGAAATATTAAAAGTGCTGAATATATATATAAATATATGGTTGGCCTGTAGGAGAGCCTTAAAATTAGGCAAGGGTAAGTTGATGCTATGCTAAAAGCCCCGCGCTGTAGTGCTGGTTATTAACAAACTTATTTGCAGTAGATTAAATTAAATAGACATAACTGATCTTGGGGCCCCTGAGGGGGTTAGGTGCAGTTGCCTGCTTTGTTCAGCTAGTAATCCAGCCATACATGACACAGCATCACTAAAGCAGTTGTGGATGTTCATCCATCATTGTTGCAGTTCAAGAATAATTTCATAATTTTGTAATTACCTCATAATTGCTAGATTTCAGCCTCAAAGACAGAAATTGCTCGAAAATATCTAACTATCACCATCAAACTTCATGTATCCGGATAAACATCAGCCGTTGTGACCCAGCAATAACCCTTCGAGTGAGCGCTGAGACACAAAGCCATTTAAACCTTCATATTTATACGACACTACAGACAAAACAACACTATGTGGAGCGTGCAGGATGAAATATGTATGTGTCCGAGCACAAACTAATCTGCAGAAATGATCGCAAGGACTTCATTCCTCACATCGTTGACGGGTTCCAGCCTCTGTCTGTCTCCACATCAGTCGCCAGCATCAACAACAACGAAAACAACAACAACAACGACGTTAGAGAGAAGCTGCCTCTCTCTTCCTTCTTATCCCTCCCTCCAAGCTTCCCTCCCTTTGCCTTTGCCTCCGTTTTCTTCGTTACTCCGTCATTCTCCCACCTACAAACTATACCGGCTTACCGCTATATGGTGGGAGTCTGGTATATTGTGTGCGTGTGTGTTATAACAGTATTACAGCAGTTGTGTATGAAAACAGCAGATAAGAGAGCAGGATGATGAAATGTGAAGCAACAACACATGACCCAGCTTAAAGATCTCTGATAAAACAAACACGCTATATACTGGATCTACACTCGCACACATGGGCAGAATCACATACACATCTCAATACATGTGTACACACAGGAGGCATACATTTATTTCAACAGATAAGTGTGCACAAGCTGTGGAGCAAATGGCACACTTATTCACTGTGGACAGAAAAGCAAATTTACTCCTGTATTTGTGATTTTATGCATGTAATTCTGCATGTGGATGTGAGAATATGTGAGCAAACGTGTGTGTCTGTGTGTGTGTAATGAAACATGGTGGCCAGTTCGGCCTAGTAAATGAAATAGACCTGATAATATCATGGAGATGGACTGGGGTTTATGTGGTGGGCGGAGGGGGAAAGACATGGAGGTTTGCTGCTGCCGAAGGTCCACCACAAAATGTGGTGTATAAAGCTTCAATATTGCACAACATATTATACATATTATACAACATATCTTATATTAAAATATCTGTGTTTGCTAATGCACAGAGCAATATTGTGTTTTGATCATTTATTTCTGCATAATATTTGTTATTTTGAGTTCAAACTACTCAGTAATGTGGAAAAGTCTTGAGCCACACGGCCTCTCTTGTACAAGCTTTCTTGTAATCTTTTAAGTAGTGTTCAGAAATAGTTCTCTGGACTTCTTGAATGACATTCAAAGCTCTTCTTTGGATGCTGGCTGCCTTTAGATGATCCAACATTCCTTCAATTATGTTGAGGTCCAGGCTCTGGGGAGACCAATCCATGACTGATAGTGCTCCATTGTGTGTTTTTCTATTCAGGTATGCTTTTACTGCACTGACAGTGTGTTTGGGATCATTGTCATGGTGAAAAAATTAAGCTGTTGCAAGTCAGATGCTTTCCATATGGTATTGCATGGTGCATCAAAATCATCTGATGGTATTGGGGGTTTTTTGCATTTGCATAAATTTTGATAACATCGTCCAAACCACAAGCTGAAGTGTAATCCCTAACCATGACTAAGGCTTCACCGTGTTTTTAAAGCGATGTAGGCACTCACTATTATACCTCTCTCCGGACCTCCTCCAGTTCTTGTGTAATTTGGCATACCTCAGCCTACAACTGGCTTCAGGTAAAGCTAGTTGTAGCTTTACCCGAAGCTACAGAGCTTCGGGTAAAGCTACAACTAGCTTTAAAGAAATGAGAACAAACTGCATGCTTTTGTGACAGTCTGCTAGTGACAAAGCGTCTAAAGACTTTGACTGAAAAATGAGTGAAAAAGCAGGCAATGTCTAAGGAAAGGTTTGGAGAACAATTACTCTAGAACTCTCTTTAAAAAGTGACAAGAACTTTTGCTCCTTGGAAGCAAAATGTGATAAATGAAGGGTGTCTCAAAACCTCTGCATAGTATTATATTTAAGAAACTTTCACACCTTGATATGGCCACAATTTAAATTTTTAATGCCCAGATTCAACTGAAAGTCAACAAAAAATATCAGCATCTCCTATCAAGACATAGGTGTCTTAACATGTTGCTGTTTAGATAATCAGTGTGATACCAAGAAACTCAGAGTAAAACAAACACAGCTAGTTAGAAAAATAATAGCTAAATACTTTGTTTTCAACATTACTGGACCCTAGAGATCTCAATTTCTCCCAAGATAAACAAATATGCTGGAATAAGCCATAAACACCTTACAGATTTGACTGACATCTAAAAATTACCTTTTTTATGCTGGATATTCCATTTCATATGTTCAACTGAGAAAAAATGGCTGGTTTTAGGCCACTAGCTAGCTTTAACATTAGCTGATAGCCCCTAGCAGATAGCATACTCAGGGAAAACTGATATAACCCTCCACAGGGATCATAGGTGGTACAATGTTTTCTTTGTTCCTGAGTGCAAAGACTTGGGAGAGCGGTTTAACTTTTAAAAAAAAGAAAAAAAGAAAAAATTGGTTTGCCTGAGATTGGAGTTAGGGTTTGGCACTAAGCTAATACAGGAGCTGGCTAATTAGTTTGGTTAACACAGAGACTGACAGACGCAGCTTCCACAGTTACGAAAGCTGAAGCCAGCATGCAAGTGTCTAAACCTGTATTCAGCTATGTTGATCTGCGACTTCTACAAATACATTCCTACTGAATTTATGCTCTCAATCTCTAGTTTTAAGTCCTGCTAAGAAAAACTTACAATACAGCAGACTATGCTTTACAACAGGTCTACCTTGTAACTAATAACTTACTACCATATGACTGAACAATGTTCTTGGTTTTCAGACATGTTCACCTCTGAAAAACAATATGGCATCCAGTTTCACAATGAGGTTGGCTAAATAGTGAGCAATTTCACAATTGCTATATTTACATATATGTCTGAAGGTCAGCAAAGTGTGTCTTTAATGCACAATAGCATCTGAACAAACCACAAGACTCCTGGAACAATGTCATTAGGACAGACGAGACCAAAGTGGAGGTGTTTCTCTGCAACTCATAGTGCCATGTTTGGTCAAAACCAGGCACAGCTTATTAGCACAAGCGCCCCATATCAGCTGTCAAGCACGGTGGTGGAGGGGTAATGATTTTGACTTGTTTTGCAGCCACAGGACCTGGGCACTGTGCAGTCACTGAGTAGACCATGAATTCCTCTGTATTCCACACTTTCTGGAGTCAGATGCGAGGCTGGGTCACACAACAGGACCTTAAGAGAGGTGTGCATGAATTAATTTGTAAAGAAGAGTTAAACAAAACTTAATCTACAACGGTGTGAAAGAGTGATAAAGTCATTCAGAAATGATTGCTTCACGTTATTCCTGCTGAGGTGGTTCTACAAGCTTGAAATTTGTTTTTCACGACTTTACTAGAGGAACTGAACAGCCATGAAAAGCAATTGTGTGTTGACTGCTGTAGATTTCCCACGTATACGCACTGTTGTACTAATCAGATAAACATCACACAAAGTGAAGTATTTATTGTAGAAAAGCACCACCACCAGCCTGCAATAGATTGCATTAATTATTTAGCAGATAATATTTAAATATAGCTTTTTACTTCTCATTTTATTTCAGTCTTCTGGTCCGAAATCCACACTACTCTTCTCCCAGCAACTGCCCACAAGTTACACCACTTAGAGAGTGTGTGTTTTATCAGTGCATTTATCAAAACTGTTTCCTCTCAGCTTCCTCTTCTCGTTTTGTCTCTCCTTTTGCTGTCATGTGAAAAATTTTGTATTCTGTATCAGAGTGATGAAAACACACACACAAACACACACCAATCAGTGGCTAGTCCTCTATCTGATATGGAGTTGATCATGGTGGCATATAGAGGGTCTCCAATGAATTCACACTCACTCAGCCCTTTGGTCTGATAACAACGGGTTTGGGGGAAAAGGAGGAAGCTGAAGGACAGATATTTTTTTTCCGGATGGACAGGTATGGTTTTGGCCACGCTCCGCTACTCCGGGACACCTCAGTGATTGGCATGGAGGCTCGGTCGCCTCCTCCACTGACAGATTATTCATATCACCTAGTTAGGTTTCATGAAGCAATTATATGTCTTCACACTCCGCCAACTTTGGAAATGGCAAACTATAGAAACACACACTATATGGTCTCTGATGGTAGGAAATGCCTGTCACTGAGGAAGAGGAAGCTGGTTTTGTGGGTTCAAGTTCGCACAACTTCGATCAGGGCATTAAAAGTAACAGGGTGGTGTAATTTTCACTATGAATACATGCTCTTTATCAAAGTTCTCTGTAACATGTTGAGATTCATACTGAAATAATGTGTTTCTACAGGGCCCTTTACGTGGAAAACCACACATGAAGCTGTGATTTTTCTTTCAGTTTCTCTGGAATATACTGAAAAACATGAGGGTGATGACAATGAAAAGACAAACTCAAACATCAGGAACAGGAATTCCAATGAACGCGATGGCACATTCTTTGATATTGTCTGGGAAATGAAGCCCAGAAGCACAGCAGAGCATGTCACCACAGATTGGCACTGAGTCATGCTTTTGTTTGACGTATTTTTAAATCTTACTGATATTGAGAAAGTACCTTCATCTTCATTAGGGAGTCATACTTTCCTAATTTAAACTAGAGTATTTCCCCTGCTAAAGTAGTTAAAAGTACTCTTTAGATTATTTAAAGCTATGGAAAGCCCTAAAGAAAGATACCCCCAGGAGACCCCGAGAGGGGGGGAGAATGAGGTCTCCAATCGGACGGACTTAAGGTTAACGACTAATGCAATGGAAAGGACTACGAGTAAGACATGTATCTGCGGCAAGCTGTGCAAGAACCAGCGTGGCCTAAAGGTCCATCAGGCTAGAATGAAATGTTTGGAGCGGCAGAGTGAGGTGCAACGCACAGGTCCTGAACCTGGTGAGACGCAGGAGGAGCCCGGCCAGGAGGCACCCCACAGAGCCCAGTCCCTCCATGCACAGGACTCTTCCAATCCAAGCAGTGTAGTTCCACAACAGCGGATTAAGTGGCCCCCAGCCAGCAGCCAGAGCGAGTGGCAGAAGTTTGATGAGGATGTCTCCAACATCATACAAGCTGTGGCCAAAAGAGGTGCCAACAGCAGGCTTAAAACAATGACCACCATCATAGTCAGCTACGCCTCAGAAAGGTTCGGCCTGATCGAGAAGTGTAACAACAAGACCCCTTACACCATGAACCGCAGGGCCATGAAGATTCATCAACCACGCCAGGAGCTTAGGAGCCTTAAGAAGCAGTTCAAGAACGCTGATGCGGAGGAGAAGCAAGCTTTAGAGGAGCTGCATAACATCTTGCGGAAGAAGCTGATTACCCTCCGTAGAGCAGAATGGCACAGGAGGCGAGGAAGAGAGAGAGCCAGGAAACGTGCAGCTTTCATTGCTGATCCCTTTCGATTTTCCAAACAATTGCTTGGGGTCAAGCGAAGCGGGCAGTTGGAGTGCTCAGCAGAGGAGGTGAATAACTTCCTTCATGAGACCACGAGTGACCCATTGAGGGAACAAGACTTGGGACCAAACAAAGCTCTCATCAACCCTGCCCCACCATCAGTAGAGTTCAAGTTGACGGAGCCAAGTTTGAAGGAGGTGTGTGAGGTCATCAAAGCAGCCCGCTCAGCATCCTCCCCAGGTCCCAGTGGCGTACCCTACCTTGTCTATAAGCGCTGCCCAGAGCTGCTCCGCCACCTGTGGAAGATCTTAAAGGTGATATGGCGGAGAGGGAGAGTTGCTGATCAGTGGAGGTGCGCAGAGGGAGTCTGGATTCCCAAAGAGGAGGATTCGAAAAACATAAACCAGTTTCGGAGTATCTCGCTATTGAGCGTGGAGGGGAAGGTTTTTAGCGTTGTCTCCCGGAGATTGACCGAGTTTCTCCTTAGAAACAATTACATTGATCCATCAGTTCAGAAGGGGGGAATCCCAGGAGTTCCTGGTTGCCTAGAGCACACTGGTGTAGTTACACACCTTATAAGAGAAGCACATGAGAACAGAGGCGACCTAGCTGTATTGTGGCTGGACCTAACTAATGCGTATGGGTCGATCCCACACAAACTGGTTGAGCATGCTTTGCACCTCCACCACGTCCCCAGCAAGATCAAGGACCTAATCCTGGACTATTACGCCAATTTCAGGCTTAGGGTCACTTCTAGGGCAGTTACTTCAGACTGGCACCGACTCCAAAAAGGTATAATAACAGGCTGTACCATCTCAGTTACGCTCTTTGCCCTGGCAATGAACATGGTGGTAAAGGCTGCGGAGGTGGAGTGCAGAGGGCCGTTAACAAGGTCAGGTGTTCGTCAGCCCCCTATCAGAGCCTATATGGATGACCTCACCATTACAACATCATCAGTTCCCGGGTGTAGGTGGATCTTGCAAGGTCTTGAGAGACTCATCTCATGGGCAAGGATGAGTTTTAAACCTTCCAAGTCAAGATCGATGGTACTGAAGAAGGGCAAGGTGACGGACAAGTTCCGGTTCTCAATTTCAGGAACCATTATTCCATCCATAACGGAACAACCAGTTAAGAGCTTGGGGAAACTCTTTGACTCCAGCCTGAAAGACTCTACTGCTATCCAGAAGGCAAATGAGGAGCTGGGAGCGTGGCTTATTAAGGTGGATAAGTCCGGCTTGCCTGGAAGATTTAAAGCCTGGATCTACCAGCATTCCATCCTGCCCCGAATCCTGTGGCCCTTGCTTGTCTATACAGTTCCAATAACTACTGTGGAATCCCTTGAAAGAAAGATCAGTGGCTTTCTTCGTAAGTGGCTGGGACTTCCCCGCAGTCTCACCAGTGCTGCCTTGTATGGGACAAGCAACAGCGTGCAGTTACCCTTCAGTGGTCTCACAGAAGAGTTCAAGGTGGCTCGCACACGAGAAGCCCTACAGTACAGAGATTCTAAAGACTGCAAGGTGGCATCAGCAGGCATTGAGGTAAGGACAGGAAGAAAGTGGAAGGCTGAGAAGGCAGTTGAGGTGGCGGAGTCACGCCTAAGGCAGAAAACACTAATGGGGGTCTTAGCAACAGGGGGAGCAGGCTTGGGGTACATCCCAAAGGCCCAGGTCAGCAGGGCACAGGGAAAGGAGAGACACCAGCTACTCCAGGAAGAGGTCCGAGCAGGTGTGGAGGAGGAGCGAGTAAGCAGAGCTGTAGGCCTTAAGCGGCAGGGAGCATGGACAAGGTGGGAGAGCACCTTGCAGCGCAAGGTCACCTGGGCAAACATCATGCAGGCAGACTTCCACCGGATCCGATTCCTAGTGCAGGCAGTATACGACACTCTGCCAAGCCCAGCAAACCTCCATTTGTGGGGAAAGAGCGAGACACCTGCCTGTCCCCTGTGCTCTGGAAGAGGGACCCTAGAACACCTCCTTAGCAGCTGCCCAAGGGCCCTGGCCGATGGTCGGTATCGTTGGCGGCACGACCAGGTGCTCAGAGTGGTTGCTGAAAAGATTGCCTCAGCAATCAGCATCAGCAAGCATCATCATGCTCCGAGGAAGGCAATCTCTTTTATTAAGGCTGGAGAGAAACCCCAGGGGCGCCCACATTTGACAACTGGCCTTCTCAACACAACCTCTGATTGGCAGCTACAGGCTGACCTGGGTAAACAACTAAAGTTTCCTCAGAACATTGCAGAAACATCACTCCGGCCAGACTTGATAATTATTTCTGAGGCCTCAAAACAGCTGATCATGCTGGAACTCACAGTGCCCTGGGAAGAGCGGATTGAGGAGGCTAATGAAAGGAAACGAGGAAAGTACCAGGAACTAGTGCAGGAGTGCAGGGGAGGGGGCTGGAAGACTTTCTATGAGCCCATAGAAGTGGGTTGTAGGGGCTTTGCAGGACGATCACTCTGCAAAGTTCTAGGCCGGCTGGGCGTGGCTGGGGCAGCCAAGAAGAGGGCCATCCAGGCTGTGAGTGAAGCGGCAGAGAAAGCCACAAGGTGGCTGTGGATTAAGAGGGCTGATCCGTGGGTAGCTACTGGTACGCAAGTCGGGGCCTGATCACCCCCGGCTGGGTCGCCTGGGCGAGGGTGTATGATGTTGTGAGACCCGAAACACCTGATGACCCTAGGATACATCACTGAAGATGCGTACCAGTGCATCCAGGAGATGTGTCTTTATAGTAGATAGTAGTAGAAATTTTATACCACAATATCATACAAAATGAATAAAAGTGTTATCATTTGACAAAGTTTTCGCCACTCAAGTGCAATTAATTTCCAAACTCTAAATCACGTTTTTATTTAGTTATCTGAAATAGTGACTTCCAAATTAAAGTATACTATGGTTTCAATTCTGAAATCTTTTGCAGGCCATGATGAAGTACTCGTTTTTTGTTTTTCCATTCGCACCTAATGTCGATCCTTCATTAACAGCTTTCCTTTTGCCACTGCTGCCTTTAACCTTTGCCTCTGCATTGCTACATAGAGGTTCCAGCTCAGATAACGAAGAATTAAATGCAAGATGTGACTATTTAATTATAACGTTTTTAAATTTTTTAAAAAGCAGGGTTTGTTTGCTTTGCAACAATCCCATCAACTTATTTAACCAGCAGTAACTTTGCTGTCCACCATGGATCTGTGACCTCCACTTTGGGATATTCTGGCTATACGGGGATTTTAAAAAAAAGAGCACTTGATAAACGTGCAAATTGTTTGTTACAGACAAAAATTGTTCTCACTTAAAATGATGCTGAATCAGAGTAAGAATCAGAATAATTTATTAATCCTACAGAAAATGATGTGGTCACAGTTGCTCTAAGACAGTAAGTAACAGTAAGTAACAGTAAGTAACAGTAATTAACGATATTTTAAGTTGTTAGAATATAAGTTGGATGTACCAACTTATATTCTGGCAGGTGGATTCCACACAAGGCCATAGTTTCATAATTAATAATTAATTTTATAATATAGTTAATTCACATTCATGCTGTTAACTCAGCCACAGGAAGCAGCAGAAGTAATCATGTGAAGAATGGAAAAATACTAGTAATCACACAAGAAAAAAAGTGATCATTAAACAGTTCAACATTTGCGGTTTCGCTATGAAAATTAGTGCTGCATAAGAAAATTCACACCACTCTCATATCTGTAGTACAAAAAGTCACTACCAGCAGCCGTTTAGCTAGCTCAGCTTAGTGTAAAGACAAGAGGAAATACCAGCTGGGCTCTGTCGAAATGTCAGAAAAGCCACCTGTCAGCATTTTTACTCATATTTCTGTTTAAATTACCAAAAAAAAAAACCAATGATGTGATAATGTGTGATTGTGCTATTGTAGATGATCACTACACCTCTAAAAATTCACAATAATTGAAAAAATCTACTAGAGTCAGAAAAACATTTCTGGTACTATTTCTTGGCTGGGTGTAATAGGGTTTATATTGTGTGTGATCCAACGTTTCATAATCACCACAACGTGTGTTGTGCTGAAACTGTGGCAGTTCACGAGGGACGTGCCTGAGGTGCAATTACTGTGTGTTAGAATCAGTGTCTCTATCTTATGGAGCCTGTGAGCACTGTAAATTTTGTAAATGTTCATGAGCAGAGTTCTAAAGTGCTAAAACATCCACGTGGCATGAGAGACGTACCTGAGTGCAACATTTCGTACACAGCTTAGGGCTGAGGTGTTATTTCTACCAGCCAGTTAAAGCAAAGTGTAACTGAGTGTGGTTGCAGGGGTACAGTAACATTCTGAAGTGTCTCTGAAGGGTGCTTGGAAACTTTGCGCATTAAAGAAACAAATTTAAAGGATTAAAGTTGGCAGAGTAAAGTAATTTGGATAATAAAAAGACAAAAGGCTCTTGATTACAGGTTTTAATGGGAAAATTGTTGGTATTTTTAGGTAATGATGAAAATCCTACCATAAATTAACCCTTAATGATAATTTAGTAATTAATAATGCATTTAATTAGGCAAATCACATTCAGCTGTTTCATTATTGACCTATTTGAAACCAGTCTAATGTTTGGGAACTGCAGTTCAGCGACTTGTCACCACATTTCAGCCTCCTCTTACACCTACATTTCCTGTAAATTACACTCTAATGCCAACGAAGAGGCTGGTGCTGAACTAAAACAAACAGCCATCACGGCGAGGGCTTAGCAGGTATTGCGACAGAAAAACATAAACTTCCACTCTACCTGTGAATGCCTTATTAACACTGCCATGCAGCTGAAGCTTAAACAGTCATAACTTGCCTTTATGTTGCAGCCTTAGGAGAGAGTGATACAACATTATTGGGCTTTCATTACTCAACCACCATACAGCAGAGAGTCAGCGTAGCCTGACGGCCTCTGAAAACAGACGCGCACACCGCTGACAGACATGATGGTGTCGGCAGGGTCAGCACGTACGCTCACAGCAAAAGGTGAAAAAATAAAACCGGATTAAAAATAAACTAAACACACACACTCTCCAGTTGTACTACACATTTAACACCTTGCAAACTGTCAGTGACATCATGGGAAAACTGTCAGGTAGCAGGTTTTGTTTTCTGAAAGCACACCTGCATGCTCACCGACATATAGAAAGGTGATTTCAGCTCATTCTCTCCTTCACACACACACACACACACACACACACACACACACACACACACACACAGTAAACTGTGCACAGCCCTGATTCTCACACCATCAGCTGTGACCTGGTTAGCTTTAAGCCGGTGTTTGAGCCTGGCCCTTAGTTGAGGTTGGCTGCTCAGACAGGGCAATAGTTTGCACTCTCACACACACACACACAGAATCACACTCACACTGGCCACTGTGGCTAATTGAATGACCAGGGCAGGAGGTCCAGGTCTTTATGCTCGTGGAGAGGAGCCATGAATATCTCTGTTTCATTTGGGCTTCACACACGGAGGTGGTGGGAAAAGGTGAATGAGTGTGGGAATCAGCAGCCACGCACTCTGAATATTCACCTTCCTAGAAGTTCTGAGGAGCTAAAATACAGGCTTGTGTTCTTACAAATGAGACAAAAACAGTGATTTTGTGTCATTTTGTGTGATGTTTATCTGATTAATACAACAGTGTGCTGTTACACCACGGCCTAGGCAACCGGCGTGCAACACAGAAAAAATAAAAATAAGGGGGAAAAAAACAACAAAAAAAACTACTACGGGTCTCCACAAAAAAAAATCCCAAAACGAAAGGATCGACAACTATTTACATCAAAGCAAATTAAGACATTTATTTACATCAAAACACCAAACTATTTACAACCGGGGGGAAGATCGCGAACCTGACAAACTGAAACACAGGGCTTAAATACATAGAGGGAGCAATCAGGGAATGGACAACAGGAGGGAAACACAGCTGGGGCAAATCAGAACTGACGAGACAAGGAAGCGTAAACTGAACACACTGAGATAAGACAGACTTTCAAAGTAAAGCAGGAAACACAACCGTCACGCCTAAAACAAAACACTGACAACACCGAATCGTAACAGTTCCCCCCACCCAAAAATCAAACATTTAAAACATGTAACCCCAAAGAAAATGTTTGATTCATGACCAGCGCATACGGCACCGGCTGCTGTTCTGCAGGCGACGCTGATGGCTGGACGGGCCCCTTGGATCCTCCAGTGGAAACGGAAGGCTGGAGCGGTCCCTCGGACCCTCCAGCGAAGGCGGACGAAGGCTGGAGCGGTCCCTCGGACCCTCCAGCAAAGACAGACGGAGGCTGGAGCGGTCCTCGGACCCTCCAGCGAAGGCGGACGAAGGCTGGAGCGGTCCCTCGGACCCCCCAGCAAAGACAGACGGAGGCTGGAGCGGTCCTCGGACCCTCCAGCGAAGACAGACGAAGGCTGGAGCTGTCCCTCGGACCCCCCAGCGAAGACTGACGAAGGCTGGAGCGGTCCCTCGGACCCCCCAGCGAAGGCGGACGAAGGCTGGAGCGGTCCCTCGGACCCTCCAGCGAAGACAGACGAAGGCTGGAGCTGTCCCTCGGACCCCCCAGCGAAGACTGACGAAGGCTGGAGCGGTCCCTCGGACCCCCCAGCGAAGGCGGACGAAGGCTGGAGCGGTCCCTCGGACCCTCCAGCGAAGACAGACGGAGGCTGGAGCGGTCCTCGGACCCTCCAGCGAAGGCGGACGAAGGCTGGAGCGGTCCCTCGGACCCTCCAGCGAAGACAGACGAAGGCTGGAGCGGTCCCTCGGACCCTCCAGCGAAGACAGACGGAGGCTGGAGCGGTCCTCGGACCCTCCAGCGAAGACAGACGGACGGCTGAAGCGGTCCTCGGACCCTCCAGCGAAGACAGACGAAGGCTCGAGCGGTCCCTCGGACCCCCCAGCGAAGGCAGACGAAGGCTGGAGCGGTCCCTCGGACCCTCCAGCGACGGCAGACGAAGGCTGGAGCGGTCCCTCGGACCCTCCAGCGAAGGCGGACGAAGGCTGGAGTGGTCCCTCGGACCCTCCAGCGAAGACGACGAAGGCTGGAGCGGTCCCTCGGACCCTCCAGCGAAGGTAGACGAAGGCTGGAGCGGTCCCTCGGACCCTCCAGCGAAGACGACGAAGGCTGGAGCGGTCCCTCGGACCCTCCAGCGGATCCCGGACGAGCCCCCATTATGTTACACCACGGCCTAGGCAACCGGCGTGCAACACAGAAAAAATAAAAATAAGGGAAAAACAAAACAAAACAAAAAAAACTACTACGGGTCTCCACAAAAAAAATCCCAAAACGAAAGGATCGACAACTATTTACATCAAAGCAAAATAAGACATTTATTTACATCAAAACACCAAACTATTTACAACCGGGGGAAGATCGCGAACCTGACAAACTGAAACACAGGGCTTAAATACATAGAGGGAGCAATCAGGGAATGGACAACAGGAGGGAAACACAGCTGGGGCACATCAGAACTGACGAGACAAGGAAGCGTAAACTGAACACACTGAGATAAGACAGACTTTCAAAGTAAAGCAGGAAACACAACCGTCACGCCTAAAACAAAACACTGACAACACCGAATCGTAACAGTGCATATGTGGGAAATCTACAACAGTCAACATACAACTGCTTTTGATTTTATTAGCCTAGATGTTGTGTTTTGAGTATTTCTACATGATTTTGTGTTGTATTCAGTGCATTTTAAGGTTGTTAAAATTGCCAGGCCTCTCTTGTAAATGAGATCTCCCAGGGAAATAAAACTAGAATGAATTAGTAAATAAATCAAATAAATTAAAAGAGTAAAAGTGTTTCACTTTCATTGAGACCGGGGACACATGACTGTTTCCCACTCTAAAGGTTTTACATCTTGAACCAGACGTATACACCTACAATTTATGAATGGTAACTAAAACTGAAATTTAATTTAAATAAATCATAAAAACTGAAATGAGTAACCTCTCTACAGAAACTACACAGACAGCAAAGTGTCTCCCTGAAGCTGACAAAGAAGATGCGAAAGTCTAATTTTATGGCCATCCTTGACCTGTTCCTGTTACGACACAATGCGGCACTGCCACTTTGATGCAGCTGCGGGCATCCTGGAGAGGCGCTCGAGGTGCCTTTTGGCATTCGTGGCTCTCACAGCCAAGGCTAATCGTAACCAACCCAACACTGAGTAAAAATGCAAAACTCTAAATTGGTGCACAAACAGAAGACTACTGTTTGAATGTCTGGTGTTTAATTTCCTTCCTGCCTCCTTCACACTTTGAAAAGGTGGCATTTGCCCAATATTCTCACACTCAGTTTAACACCACAAAGACCTCCTTGCATGCATCTCTAGACATCAGGTGTTTTGGTAAAAAAAACAAAAACAAAAAAAAAACAGCAGTATTTGATGCCCAGGAAATGAGAGATGTCTGACATTTCACACAAAACCTCAAGTGGTAGACAATCAAAGGAAGTTGGTTTCATCCGTCAGTGACCACAGGTGTCTGGAAATATTCGGGGACATCCCTCCATTTAACTGTCTGTGTGGACCAACTAGCCAATGAACGCACATTGTTAGCCTTAGCTCGATGCTACCAGCAAAAAATCGTTGTCCTTTTCCTCCTGTTGCCCTTTCAAAATAAACTTTTATTTTTTTCCTATATTCCTTGGGAGGGTAGCCAAACTCCTAAAAGGTAATACTATGTTCTGTATGTTTTTATTTTCCATTTGTGACCACATGAATTCAATCTTTATGGTTATTTTCAAGCTACAGCACCTATTTAAAGTTAGTTGGTAAAAACACACGGAAAGCATAATCTGCACAGCAACTGTGTCTTATCCAAAGCCATTTATAGGAGCCAGGGATCACAGATCTTCTGTGTTTCTCAGCATGGAGGTAACATCTCGGAATATTCAGGATTAACCCGAAAAAAGAAAAAAACAACAACATTTTATTAAATCTTAAAACAGGTTGTTTTTGGGGTTTTTGCCTTAAAGGGCTTAAAAACACAACATTTTTTTAGAAAATTCAAGGCTCTCACCAAGCTGTGACAATATGCAAGGGAAAGTGAAAAATGTCCGATTTAATGGGTTTTCATTTCAGGCCCCGAGGCGATCCATACTTCAGCAGAAAAATACAGCATGTATGTGCTGGTTCAAACCAAGTATCGGTTCATGTACTGTATACATCTCGCTTTTAATAATTTTCATGCATGCGTGTGTTTTGTGCATGTGGATGTGGGGTCGTCTGTTATCTGTGTAAGAGGTGGGGGGAAGAAAAAAAGGAAAATAGGGAAACAGGAGAGAAAATGAAGTCTAGGAGAAGGAAATGAAACCTCAGAGCAGGAGTTGAGGGAGAGGTGAGAGGACGGCGGCAGATAGATGGAGTATAAGAGGAGCAGGAAGGAGGAAAGGGAAAATTGAAATGGTGTGATGAGATTGAGAGGAGACGGAGGGGAAAGGCTAGTCTGCCTTATTTGATGCCATAATGTGTTTGCTGATGTTCAGCATTCACACAAGTCAAGTCACATAGTATTATGGAATCAATGGATGAGTCACTGCTGTACACACACACTCATATAAGGGCGTTAAATATCACATATTGGTCACTAATTTTGACCCGTTTGATGTTTTTCCACCTATTTAACTTTACCACCTTGTCTTGTTTGGGCTGAACTATAAAGATATCAGCACATTTTTACTCAAAAATTAACATACTGCACATATATTCACCCACACAGGCAGCCTACTACCGCGGAAAAAAACAACACTCAACTCTGTCTTGCACTTTGAGAAAATTTCATGAACTCATTCCATTTTGAAGAGGCATGCCACAGTTTTGAAACCATTAAACCACTCAACAAATGAAGCATTGACCACATGACGCATTATTAGCTCTGAACGAATCTAGGTCAACACATGCAGAAGTATACAGCGAAGATACTCAAAAAATATTTTCCAATACCTTTGCAAACACTGTGTAATCGCTCTCATAAGGGGAGGAAGGAGCCACAGCTTCAATTATGGTATAAACAGTGCTGGGAAAACGCACAGAGCAACATTTAAACAAACACACACAAATAAGGGGGAAGTGAGCATCATTAGAGCAGGACTTCGCTGGAGCCAGGGTTAGGGTTTGTTTCCACTGTTGGTACTTGCTCACTGTGCTACTCAGACTGAGGGGTTTCAAAACAGACTTGGTTGAGTCAGAGTCGAACCCCTCAGATATTATGTGACAATGCAGTGAAAGATGCCATGTGAAAGACTCATTCTAATATAAATTGTTTTTGCAGCCAGTGCAAGCTTTACATAATGCAGTTTTCATTAAAATTATGTATGTTAATGTTATGCTTTCAATTATACACGTTAGCATACCGCACGTTGTTATCATAGTAATTATTCTCTTTAATGCACGCAATAGTGCTTCAATGGCTGCATTGTTACTATATCCATTAGCATTGTTGCTATTAATATCCGCTTGTTTTAGGATGTTAGCAAAAATATGAGGCTATTCTCATGTGTTAGCTTGTGTGGGCTGATTATACTTTTATTTTTTTATGTTTTGAGTGACTAAAGACTAGAGACCAGTGCAAGCTTTGTGGTTTTACTGGTGGGTTTGAGCTGCAGCTGCAGCAGCTAAGATTTAGGTTAAGGGTTAAAATGTAGATTAGATTATGTTGGTCCAACTACTTTGCCACAACAACTTATTTTGCTAAGTTTAAGGACGTGTACAACAAACTGAAGTTTCTTGGCTTAGTGAAAGTGAAAGCATTACATCAAGCGCGTGGGATCCCACAAGTATCTAAAATATTTCTCTGATAACTGCAGCTCATTTGGTATCACTGTGTGAGGGTAAAATACACTGTATTCTTTTTACAATGGATACACTGGATAACATTTGTTTTATTTATTTGGTACAAAGGTCCCAAAATTAATCATGTACAATTTTTATTATATTAGCTCTCACAGACCCAGATCAGGCAATCCAGATGTGTTTAACAACTCTGACCATGAGACTGAAATGCAAAATCAGTGTCAGAGGGTGTACGTGCACAGGGGCTGCAGGTTTACACGAACGAGAGGCTAAAAGGAAAGACAACTGGTGCACTAGTTAGAACAGTTACAGTGGTGAGAAAAGGGTTGGAAGGGCTACAGTTGTTGCTTTAGCCCCACTGGCTATATTTCTATCCCCTGGGCCTATTTAACATACTTTTCTCTCAGACCCCATAAACAAACAAGGAGCTCAATTAGTGTGTTTGTGGGAGTGTAGTGCATGGAAGCCCACCAAAACAAAAGATTTTTCTGTTTTAAAAATAAAAATTGTTATGTGAAGGCAACGCACATCCTGGTAAACACATACAAACACGCATACTAAACATAATTTTTCCTAACACTCTAATATGGTACATTTTCAGCTATCAAAACACACATGAAAAGAGCGTTAACGCTGTCAACAAGCGAGCATGGGATGTGGAACCGTCGTTTTCATTCTCAATATGTCAAGGTTGGGGTGTATTCCAACAGAGAGAGAGGGAGAGAGAGAGAGGGTTAGAGGGGGAAGGAGTGTCGTTCTCCATCCTTTGCTCTCCAGAGAATCCCATCATGAAACGCCAAAGCACAAAGAGCTCAGAGCCTGCGACTGAAACCAAGGGACCTTTTATCCAGAAGCGGGAGCAACACTGGGGCAAGAGCGCCACCCAGCACACCATGAGGAGTACTGCACCTCCTCTCCCTCTACAGTCTGACCTGCCTGTCTCCATTAAAAAAAAAGAAAATAAGGGGACAGTTTTTCACTATTACACATTAATTCAGTGATCAAAATGAAAGACAGTGAAACAATTCAACCTGCATCCCCGACACACACACACACACACACACACACACACACTGGCATTTAACGCTATATGAAAGCTAATCAAAGCAACAGTCTAACAATCTAACCCTTAATGGGCTCCACAAACCTCCAAGCCAAGCACAAACGCACACACAAAAATCAAACTAATTACAATTTGTCCTTTCTCTTTTGTCCTTTTCACTGTGCTCCCTTTTAATTCCCACCAAGAACACATAAAATAGGGAGGGTGGCGAGTGTATCTGAGAAGTATGAGGGGGGGGGTAGTGGGGTGGGTATAGGCAGGGATTTTCCAAAGTGGCACAGTAAAATAACACACTGGAGTGTATATCGGCTTCCACTTTCCCTCATTTAAATAAGCGCCAACACTGATTTTCTAACAAAAATATGGTACTAGTATAATAACAATGAAATAAGACCCTGTGAAAACTCGCAGCCTGCAGCAAGTATTTAAACTATCATTTAAAAAGGGCTGATCTGTAATTCAGAGCGGATATGGTATCAGACAGCGTGCTTGTCATTCCCAGCTATAATCTCCACTACGCTGAGAAACACACTGTCTGCTGGCAGCACTGGAGAGAGGAAGGAAGAATAGGGAAGAAGAGGAGAGAAGAGGAGGGGGGCAGGATTTGACTACATGTTTTTCCTTCTCCTCTAGGTGCCGTTTGTTTGTGTGCTATCGGCGGAAATCTCTGAACCTATTCTAAGAAAGAAATCAACAACTAGGAAGAGACATTGGAGCGCAAAAATAGAAGAAGACCTGGAAGAAGCTATTCTTGTCTTGCGGAATTACTTTAAAAGAAAGAAACTTCTCAATGATTCATAAATATTACAGCTGGGAACTGGAATTTAAATATAAAAAATATCACTACAAAGTTCATTAATCCTTGTTCTGGAGCTTTAGACAATCACACAATGTAATTCTGGAATGATAAACACATATCATTCATTAACTGGTTCTTCCAGTGTCCTAAAAAACATTTGAGAATTAATGCAGATGTGAAAAAGGACAAGGAACATTTCACTATTCAAGTCACAAAATAATTCTACTACAAATCTGATGATCTGTTAATAACAGAGGTTATCCAGCTGAAATGGTAAATGCTGATTTGCATATAGGTCCAGAAATCTTTGGACATCTTTTTTCTGTCTTTGTTTAGCATTAGCTACAATACATTTAAACTGAATCAGCTGAGATGCACTTCTATTATAGACTTTCAGCTTGAATTCAAGGGTTTGAGTCAAAAATTGAGAAGGCAGCGACATTTTTATACATAGAGACTGTACAAATGACCATAATCATAACTACAATGCTGCGGAAGCTCACCAAGCTAGGCCTAATCTAACAGTTAATAATTAATAATTAATAGTAGCAAAAATGTTTGCCAAAAGTATCCATTAGCCTTTAAAAATTACCTCACAAGTTAGATAAACAAATTAAATTGTTAAATAAATATACTAGAAAAAAGTTAAGAAGACAAGTTGTGCATTATTAGCTGAAAGTTTAGCAAGTGGTTGAAACTGTTAGCTAACACTGCTAACACATACACCAGATAAAAACATAAAGCAGCAAGCTAAAAAAAAAAAAACGTATCATATAGGAAGACTGGACGCCCAGTACAAAATCATTCTTATCTTTCAGGTTCACTGTCGCGCCAAAAATGGTTGAGCAGTTATGGTTATGCGGCACATGGTAACATCTAAGTGATTTTTCTGTCTGTGTTCAGAAAGCAGTGCCGTGTAAATGCTTTGTGTTTCTGTATCAACAGTGGTTATAGCTGAGCAATATTACACTAAACCTTATGTAACTGGATAATAAGAGATAAAAAAATGGGGGTAATAATACAGAAATGAACCAATGTGTTAATGCAAAACAACTACTAACAGTATATTTTGGTAACAATATGATAACCTGCTAGCAATAACAAGGTAATATGTTCATATACTTACATGTGGAAGCAATCGCCTAACTATAATATAATATTAATATCATAAATATTAGGATACTCTTACCATTTTTTGCTGGACTTAATCATAGCTTATGCCCCCAGCGGTTTTTGTTTGAAGGAAACAGTGTAAATAGTATGTTGTTTCTATCTAATTCCATATGAATAACATATAAAAGTAAACTCGAAGAAGTGCCATGATTACCTGGAAATGTGTGGTAGTTTATTAAATGTGTGATATTATATTTGTAATAACCAGGAATCAGGCTTCAACAATGCAAAACTAAATGTTCCTACTATATAACATAGGATGAATTCCTTTGTTTGTATTTGCTAAATGTAAAAGTTATAATAGTGACTCAAACATGGGCATTTTTTTAATTTACATCACTGGGAAGTAAGCCAGTTATGAAAAGCTAGAGAAGCAGAGTGATGGTGCAATTTCTAATCATAGTTCAACAAAATAAGCTTAACACACTGATCAAACGATAACATGATCTGATCAAACGATAACACCAATGAAAGTAAACAAAACCAACAAATTACCACACATTAACATCCTGACCAGATGGCAATTCTGCTATGAGAGTTTACATTATCAAGAGGGTACACACAGTTGCTCTTATAGCAAAATAATCAGGATATAATCACATGTGAAATGTAGTTTTAACTCACTGAATTTAAGCATGACTGAACTTATTATGCTTCATTTCCTGCAAAACACACTTTAACAGTACTGCTTTCCTTCACAAGTATGAGATTAACACAACCACCGGAATGCACCATGTGCTGTGCTAGCAGGTTTGCCAGGTTACACACTTACACTAAACATACACAACCCACATAAGGCCACATGTGCTAATGAGACCAAATCTAAGAAGATACTTTTTCACCTTGTTGTCTTTCCTCTTCTTTTAACCTACCACTTTCCCCCTTTCAAAATAAAAGCAACAGAGTTCAGAAAACTTAAAGGATACATAAAAAAAGAAGGAAAAAACTATCCAATCACATTGACCCATATTAAAGATTATTTACATCATGATTACATTGTTAAATATATATTTTTGGCTTTATTGTCTAATAATGTTAGTTTGTTCTGAGCCTCCAGGAACCAGATACCAACCAGTCATGACCATTTATTGTATAACATTCAATATGGGGGACAACTTTATAGGAATCTTCCTTTCATATTTTTGTCTTCATCAAATGAAATCCAGCTCAAACGCTGCAGACAGAATATTTCACTTATTTACCTTTAAATCCTGTTGAGCCACCTTTGCTCCTTTTAGCTGAATCTGAGTATAAAGTATCTGTACACTTAAGAATTCATCTATCATGACAATGTGCTTATCCAGTGTTATAAAAGAAATTGTCTATGTCCAAATATTTAACCCAGCTATGTTTATTTTTAAATCATCCTCATAAAATAGTCAATGGATATATTGGGCGTTTTGAACTGTTGGTTGTAGTTTTGCTTAAGAAAATGTCTTTTTCACACATTCGTCACACATTCGTCACATATTCGTCACATATTCACAGATTAAATATTTATGTCATAAGGAAATCCTTTGTAGTTGTGACCCTAAATAAAGAGCTTACTGAACACACTCACACACACAGACTGGTACACACTGAGATACACATAAGGACACATTGGGTTTTGGTTAGACGTGTGGTCTGGACAGGAAAGGGCTGGGGCCGCCACGCTCAGCAGGATGTGGACCTCGGGCATTTCACACTACACACACACTGATTCAAACACACTGCCAGGGCATCCTTACCCACCTATCCTGTTGCAGTAGGGGGTCGGAACTGGCCAGACACACACGCAGAATCGTAGACATCATCATATTCAAACACACATGCACGCACACACAGTTGGCGGAAACTGGCAGTGACATGCTGTCCGGCAGCTCAGGCTGGGGGCTCTGAGGCTGGGCTGAGCCATCTATCATACAGCCAGAAACACAGTAACCCAAGACATGAGTGGCAGACACACACACGCATACACACCCACAATGTAGAAGACATATGTAAGTGTTCTCACAAACAAAACGCTCGCTCAGACAAAGCCGACGACACATAGCTTCACGCTACGCTGGCTGTCTTTGAGAAAACCTCAACATGAACTGAATCTAATGAGATGATATGATCAGTTTCGTGAATAGGTTTTACTGTTAGATATCGGTGTCATCCTGGCTTTCAAAGGAGAGTTTTGTGTCCTGCGGTGTAAGTGATTATGACAGTTTCTGCTCAAACAAGATAAAAAGAAAACGTAATCCTTGCAATTATTGGAATTTTTCCAACATTTGCATGAAAACTTTTAACGTTTCTGCAAAATGTTTGAATGAATTAGAGCTAAACCATTTAATCTCTTCATTGTTGTTGTTTTTTTTAAAGGCCAGATCGCCCATTAATCTAAGCCAGCATCTTTTTAATGTTAGAACTTTTCTGTCTAGTAAAATTCCACCTACCTACCCAAATAAACTGCAGAATAAAACATTTGTGTACCCATGGCAGGATGTAACTTACCCTCTTCGTTGAGCTATAATGTTAGCCTGCTTCTCTAGTTTAGTGAAAGAAAAAAAGAGTGATCAACACCATAGACTGGATATAAAACCCACAATGACATCGACTTTTTGGGGGTGGCACATTTTGAGCCTCAAAGTTAGCATTTCGCCTGTGCCAAGGTGGCTTCTTTGGAGCCAGAATTAACCATTTGTAGACAAAAGGGTGGAAAGGTAACCTATTGGCTAAAGCCAGTAAAGTTGAAACTAAAGTGAAAAAGTTATGCGCCAAGCTAGTCCATTTTGCCAGAATTTCATTGCAGCAACTCAGAATGGTACTCAACAGTTTGTACAGCCCCCACGGGCTTGGGTGATGTTGGACTGTGTTCCTAATGAGACAATGAATGGTTTCCTAGGGGATCTAAACATAATGTCCCAGCAGTGATTTATTAGATTTAGTTCAGGTTAGCCAATCAGTAGTGTCAATTCTTTCATCATACAGACACTGCCTGCATATTTCACATATTCCTGCAAGAGGCCAGGCGATGTCGAGCACCAGGAGGAACCAAGGACCTTCACCAGCGTAGGAACTGATAAGCGGTCTAAGGATTTTATCCCAACGCCTCATGGCAGTCAGCCTGTAGAGGTTTGTGCCTCCCCAGACCATCACTGACCCAACACTAAACCGGTCATGCTGAATGATATTAGAGGAAGCATAACATTCTCCACGACTTCTCCAGACCCTTTCACATCTATCATATGTGCTCAGGGTCAACCTGCTCTCATCTGTGAAAGGCACAGGGCACCAGTGGTGGACCTGCCAATTCTGGTATTCTATGGTAAATGTAAATCAGGCTCCACAGTGCTGGTCAGCGGGCACAGGGCCACCCTCATGAAGTCTGTTTCTTATTGTTTTTTTCAGACATTCACACCAGTAATCGGCAGATAACCCACCTTCTGACTCTTATAATGACTAAAATTTACAAAATGCACTCAATATTTTGTTCATTATAAATGTGGATCATAAACTCATCAGGAAAGTGTTTACTGAGGAGAGGGCAGAGGGAGGTTTCTCCAAAGACTGGAAGTCTTTTTTGTCAACACAGGTTATTAAAAAGAATGCAGGTTTAAGGCAGCCTTGCATTAGTTTTACTTTTCAGATGCAGAACCCACATCCATCTTTTCTACTGTGTATAATCTTCCACTGTGACTCTGTTTCTTTCACTGAGCACCATTTACTGTAGCTTCAACTTAGTTCCATTATATCTAAGAAAAAACAGACATTTCAACTGCTGATAACTGGGTAACTCACCATCAAAACAATCAAAATTAATATGTTGCACTAAAACAGAGAAAAAATTGCATCAATGCCAAAAATGTATTGAATCCCGAGATATTTAAAGTCTGAGGTCTAGGAGTGAAACTTTAACATCTTATTTGATTGACATGTGCCAGCTTGGAATTACAGCAATCCACCCCTTGATTAAAACTAAATGTTCAGCGGCATTCCCGAGCACACACTAACTCCTCTGACTATTTGCATCCAGTTTCCTCGTCCACACAGGACTAAGTGCCCCATTTCATTTGTAAAACACCCCTGTGAATGATACACACAGACACTTCCCCTGTCTAAATCTCTTCCTTTCTCTCTCTCTCCCAACAGCCCTCACCATTCACACCCCCTCAGAAATCGGATCCAGTCAGATTGATGGGTGGAAGGCTCTCATTTGGACCTGGAGAAAAGTGGCCAGTTTAACGGCTGCTACTGTATTTTAAATGCCACTGGTGTTAAAGAGACTGATGAGGCTGGGGACGGGAGAAGCAGCAGTGGTGACCCTCCCTCCTGGCTTTTGGTACAGAATCCCATTGGGAGAATGGGGAGAGTAGAAGGAGGAGGAACAGGGAATAAATCTGCGTGGCGGCGGGAATCGATCGCTTCTCCCTCCCTTCCTGCGCTATCTCATCTGCAGGGGCTGAGAGAGGCAGAGCGGTTTAAACGATCCTGACCTTGTCCGACATAAATAGTCAGAAAAGTCCACAGAGCAGATAGCTTTGTGTAAGGCTGGGGGGGAGAGGGGGGAAAAAGAAGGAGGAAAACGTACTGAGATAAGAAGGGGGGTGAATGAGATAATACCCTGGCGTTACTACATCAGAATCTGTCGCTCACACACACACACACGTCGTGGGAAACAGCCTCGCTTCCTGTCTTCATCTCTCTTACTTTTCCTTTCCGATCATAATAAGAGAAGTTGAGAGTGAAGAAGAAAGGAGGAGGAGTGGAAAGTCTTTCCTTTTCAAAGCTCTCATCCCTCTTACCTGTGAGAAGGATGGAGGGATGGAGGAAGTCAATTGGCTCCCACAGAACAGCCATTCTGCACTCTTGAAGAAGACATGAGTGTTTTAAACTAAGAAAGGAGCTCTTTTGTGCGGCGCCCCTCTTCTTTTCTTTTGAGTGTAATGCTGCTGTACCTGACAGTGGCACTGCCCCGGGTAAAGGCAGAAATCTCTGCTTCCATTGTCACCTGTTCCTCTAATCATTTTCCGCCCCTCATGCCACAATGGAGGAGGGCGATAACGATAACGAGGTGAAGCTAATACAGAGCCGCGGCAAGGCCCCTGAACACAATGTTCAAATGTCTTCACTCATTTCCACACGCACACCTTTACACACTCCTTAATGCTGAAATACATGCAGGTGCTGACACGCACATTTTCTTTTTTCTTCACTGATGCTTGAGCCTCTTCATTATGGCGTCAGCCTCGAATCAGCCTCCTATTAACTCACTTTGCCAGTTCCCTCATTAAGCAAAATAATAACTGAAGAATGAAAGTGCAGGAAGTTGTTTTGTACTTTGATAGAAGTTCTCCAGCATTAGAGTTTATTAGTGATTGGCAGCATTTTTTGTGTCAAAATTTGCCGTAGCTTGGGTCTTACTTTTGCTGTTTTGGGCATCACCTTTTCCGCACATGTGAACTGTAAATATGTCATTCCTGTCAAAGACCTGAGCTATAAAATAAACACAAAAACGTGATTCAGTGTTGACTGGGTGTACTTACCATAGCCACGTCCACCTAGTTTTCCTGTGCAATAAGTAGACAATGGACATATCCTCCAGATCTAGAAAGAATAGATTCTTGCCTTCTTTCTGAAGTCCAGCAGGCAGCGACTGATCTGTTTGCAAAAAAAAGACACCCCCCCCCCCCCCCAAAAAAAACAAACAAAAAAAACGAGCTCATAAAGTCAGTAGAAAATCATTTAAAAAATAAATCAAGTGAGAAGAATGTTGAGGAAGACTTTTAGAATGTGCAAACACTACTTTCAAATCTTATTTAATACAACACACCATCCATCCATCCATTCTCCTTCTCTTATTTGGCAACTGCCTGAGCAGAGAAGCCCAGATTTCCCTCTTGCCATTCCCATCCAGGGAAAAATCCAGTCATTCCAAAGCTAGCTGAGAGATAAAATCTTTCTGGGGTCTGCCCCATCCTCCTCCCGGCAGGACATGACAGAAAAACCTTACCTAGGAGGCCTCCAGGAGGCGTCCTAGTCAGATGCCTGAATCTGAACTGGTTGATATGAACAGGTTGATATGAAGGAGGAGCAGCTTTACTCTGAGTGCCCCTCAAATGGCCAAGCTCCTCACCCTATCTCCAAGGGAGAGCCCAGCCATGCTCCAAAGGAAACCTATTACTACCTGTTGTATCTGCAACATCATTCTTTCGGTCACTAAACAGAGCTTCAAAGCCAAAAAGCTGAGCTCGAGGATCCAGAACATGACTTCATAAACTAATGTTTAATGGTCATCTTTTATATACAGTCTGTGGCAGTGAGGGATTTTCATCAGAATACCCTGAACTTAACTAAATCCCGCCTGGCTCGTGTCAAGGAGGGACCAAAAACCGAGGCACTGCTACATTTTCAAGTTAGGAAATTCTGAATTTTTGCTGTCTACTCGTGTTACCTTGTCGCAGCAGTAATGGGAACAAATCAGACACAGATTAGCCAGCTAAGTAGGAGATGACAGACTGAATACAGGGACTGAGCCAACAAGTGGCCACACATGGCCACTGCCACCACAGCCCGACGCTTGGCCACATTCTCAGAGCTCAAGTAACAGAAGCCTTACAATTGTTATCATCTTATTAAATGAAAAAATGCATAAATGACGATTTGGCAGGCAAGAAAAAAAATTAAAATCAAAAACAGGAACCGTGTCAGATTTTAATTAAATCATTAGCTTTCTTTTGACAACAATGAGATAGTGAGTGCCAGAAATTAACACAAGTATAGACGGCTATTCATAGGCCATTCACACTTATAGTGTGAAAGGGAAAAAACTCTTTAAAACATGAGGGAAAAAAATACTTTTTTTCAGCTTGACATGTCGTCCATATAAGGTAATATATTTAAAGTTAATATTCTTTCACACATTTTCTCCATCATTTGAATTCTCAGCACTGAGACCTTAAAGACATCCTACTTTTTACTTTGACTAAAGCCTTCCAACGACTGATATGTCGAATACCTCGCAGTGTTTGGCTTGCATTATGGTAGATGTACTCTCTTCCTTGCAATCATCAAGACAGAAAAGAAAATTATTTCTGCAGAGATAACTTCTCAGGCTTCACACTTTGCTGCCGGAAAGGAAAACAAACCTCAGTGCACTATCTCTGTCAGTAAGCCCTTTATAGTGGACGTCCTATTTCTGCAGTGACTTTTCAACTACACAATTTTTATTTATTTTTTTACTTTTTTACAAGACACACACAGTCTGCTCTGTTTTCACTATCGAGCATTTATCCAAAACTCTCACATTTCCCAGCAAAAAAAAAAAAAAAAATCACAAAAAAACCCCCACTTCCCAGTGTTCCCCTTACCCACTGTCACTCACGTCCATGTAATGTTGGAGTACTGGGCCTCAGCGGTGAGGGGGGAGATGAGAAGGCTGCTGCTCTCTGACTGCGATTATCAGAGTCTGGCATCGCTGTAATTTCAGTGTTCAGATGCAATCGCTCCCTGCTACCCTCAGGAGTAAACAATAACAAGCACAAATACAATAGACAAACAAGGTCTGCAGGACATATAAGCACACACACACACACACACACACACACACACACACAGGCATCCACAGAACCATAAACAATAAATGTAAACCACAAGAGTCTTCTGTTTTCTGTCTATATTTGGAAGAAGCTATTGCCCTCTAACTTTAGCCCACATTAACATGAGAAACCAGAAGACCTAGCCTACACAGCTGGACTCACATCACAGGTTAAATCTGAATGCAGTGGATTAATTAAGCAGAACTAACCGGAGGTGTTACATGTCATTTTGCTGTTACACATACAAAAGCACCACTTTACAAGTAAATGCAGGTTGTTGCGTTGGGCTCGAAGACCTCACATTTCTGATCACAGAGCAACACCTGGTGGTCTCTAAAGGAACAGCAAGCGACCAATTTACACTGTGATTATCCACAGGCTGAGGACCATCTAAGCAATAACCTATGCATATGATAAGGTCGGGGCATTTGTTTGTCATTTATACTTTTGTTAGTTTGTTGAGATTTTTTTAAATGAGAGTGCCCACCAAACAAAATCACTGTGTGAAATAAGTACACTTTATTGGTTAGTGCAAAGTTTGCACTATTGACCATGTACGAAGAAGAAAAAAAACTGTAATGTTCACTGATCAACTGCAAAATTAAAGGCACTGACAGACTGACAGCTTTGAGAGCTGAAATATACCTTTAACATTTACTTTGTTTCATTAAAGCTCAGTTGCAACAACTTTTTAAACGTAGCCTGGTTCCCATAAAGCACCAAACTGTGAAGTGGAGTAAGGAATGAATGAATCCACTCAACACCTCAAACACTCTTTCAGACACTAACTCGCTCATCTGCCTTCACACACACTTATGAACATGACTGACATCCCATTCTTAATCGATAGGGTTTAATGTCTGCCCACGATTTAAAGTTATAACAGCTTCAACTCTTCTGGGAAGGCATTTCAGAAGGTTTAGGAGTGTTTATGGGAATTTCTGACCATTCTTCCAGAAACACATTTGTGAGGTCAGACGGTGATGTTGGATGAGAAGTCCGAGGTCACAGTCTCCACTACAATTCAGCCAAAAGGTGTTCTATCGAGTTAAAGTCGGGACTCTGTGCAGACCAGTCAAGCTCTTCGACACTAAACTCACCCATACATTTCTTTAGGGACCTGCTTTGTGCACTGTTGCAGTTACGTTGGAACAGAAAGGGTCCAACCTCAAACTGTTCCCACAAAGTTAGGAGCATGAAAATGTCCAAAATGTCTTAGCATGCTAAAACATTAAGAGAACATGTCCAGAGGCGGCATCAAACAGATTTCATTGCGCTTAGTGATGCAAGGCTTGGATGCAGCTACTTGTTCATGGAAACCCATTCCATGAAGCTCTGTTCTTCTGAGCTAATGTGATTGCCACATGAAGTCTGGAGGCCTGCAGCGATTGCTTCTGCAGAAAGTTAGTGCACAGAGTTCACCATGTGCCTTGGCATCTGCTGACCCTGCTTTATGGGTCCTACCACTTCATGGCCAAGTTGCTTCCACTTTTCACTAACAATTGACTGTGGAATATTTAGTGGTAGTCTGCATGTCTAGCTGCTTGCCTTTTATACACCAGTTTCCATGCAAGTGATTTTTGGCAATATAGCGTATCATGGCTGATAAAGATAAGGTATAATAAGAGAAGCATTGAGGTCAAATGCATATTCGTACAGAAATATCTCAAGAATTACAAGCACGCCAAGCTGGAGCCACTGAGCAAATGCATTTCCATGAAAACAGCAAAGCCATTATAAAACCACTTAATAAATCTCACTGGAGTATCACGTCGACATTCATCTCATCTATCAGAGTTTATTTGGAGGAAAAACAGATACAGGAAGTGATGAAAGGGTGACGTTCTGTGTAAGAGCTTTATTTTCTCCATATATTTTACAAATACAAGCGCAAATGTTCATTAGACTCTGGACAATAACATGTCTGAAGTACTTTGAAGAGATAATGGAAATGAAGATCCCACCAGTTTATCTGCAAAAAGAAAAGCAAAGGTTAGGAACAAGTTTCAAACATTTAAAAATGAAATCCACAACTCTGAAAACTACTCGGTCAAATTTCTAGTCTACTTTACTAGAACTTAGGACCCTTCCACAGCTAGTTTTCATTACACTAGCCCAGTGGGGCTCTTTACATTACAGTCTACCACTGTTACCTCCTCTGTTAAGACCAGCCTCAGTTCCTGAGTTCAGCAGAGGTTGAGGAGGAGTAGATTAGGTCGGAGAGGAGAATTAGTCATGAAAGAATCTGACAGCTTTTGGGAATTTAAAGACATGCATAGCTAAGTGGGAATCTTTTGGGAGGAGAAAAAAAAAAAAGGGGGGGGGGGGGGGGGGGTTCCGAGGTCAGAAAGTTAAGAGTGAAGGGAAGTTAGAGTGAATGAGGATCATAATGAAGGGATGAGTCACAGGAAAAATTGTAAATGGATGGAGGAAGATAGAAAAGTGGGAGAGAAAATTGAAGACGTGGTTAAAACTTACAAAGCAGCGGCTCCAGAGATGATCTCAATGAGCTCCTTGGTAATGACGGCCTGTCTGGTACGGTTGAAGGTGAGGGTCAGCTTGTCAATCATGTCAGCTGAAGCGAAGGGAGAGAAAAATCAGTCACGGTCAAATTTAAATCTTTATGGTGGAAGGATTAAAAGCATGACTCAGCACAAACTAAATCATAACACGTTACAGTTATAGAAACCCATCGCCTCCAACTCCTCTCAGCTTGTTTTCTATTCGTCATTGTTTGAAGCCTTTAAGAGCATTTTAAAGAAGAAACACTGGCAGCCACCACTGCTGCCCATCAGCCTCCTATTAGATGCACCTATGGTATCAATTTGAAAAGCCATCACCCCTTAGTTGATGTAGATGCAAGAATTTTAAAATCTAAGGCGACTTCCTTCTTGAGTCATCGTATTCACAAACTTTCGTGTCTATACCATCCACCCACCCACCCGGCAGGGTTGCGATAATACCCCATCAGCCTTTTACAACTGAGGGATAAAAACCCAGTCATCATGACTTTGGATTCTGTTACCATTAATAATTATTAACATACCAAATCTGCTTACATTTGTCTATAACATGCCCCATTTCAATGTCTACCAAGATCCAAGAGGTGTCAACTTAATTGATTTGACAAAAACAACTCCTTTAGCAATGACATGAATCTAAAGACCTAAAAGTGCCCTTGTTAGCAGGCTGAAACTGGAAGAGCAACCAAGGAAGTCCCTCAAGCCTGCTTGAGCTTGGATGAACCATGGATGAACCATTTTTAATTTCCCTTGGAACCTCTTATGCAATTTGTCATTTTATTTGGGTTCCTTTTTGTTATGCATCTTTAATTACTTGCATCTATAGATAATGCTGGTGTTATACTGTAAATGAAGGCTATTTCCCAATAATTTTAAGTTAATTTGAATTAAACCCATTTGAAATGCTAAACCCAGAAATACTCAGCACTTATGCTATAAGTAACTTTCCATAAACTGCTATGACCACCTTATCGGTCTTTAAACACTTAAGCTTTCTCATGACAGTGTTATGAAACATCTCATATTAGCTGCTATGCTAGCTACTGCTTATATATTTAGATGTTGTTTCCAAAGGCGACATAGCTGTTGGATGATAACTTTTAAAGAAATATTCTAACATCAGTGCATCTTTTAAAATGAGAAATAGTATCAGCAGCACTCTGACTTCTAGAAGAAAACAATAAAAGACTGCACGTTTGGCAGGAAGTTCAGATTCTTACAGGCGTTGTTGCTGGCGCTGTCCATAGCAGTCATCCTGGCGCTCTGCTCGCTGGTGGACGACTCTCTCAGGGCCAGGTAGATGATGTTGACCAGAGTGAACTCCTGGTAGTTCCTTAACACATCAGCATCAATGTCATCATAGATGCCCATGCTCTCTGTTGAGGGAGAAGAGAGATGATCAACATCTCTGATGGCTCCGTGTTAAACGGATTTAACAAAACAACTGGTGCTACCTGAGTTAGCAACTGTGTCTATGGAATAAATGGGCTTCTGGTCCGTCTTGTAGGAGATAACAGACCTGCATGACAGGGAGGGTCGGTTAGCTTTGATCTGGATAATAAAACAGAAGGAAAACAGTGAAACCTCAAAGCCTGTTTGTACCTGAATCTATTGAAGATGACTGAACCCTGGTCAAACTCATATCCGGAGTTGAGGAGCTCAGCGGCAATGACTGAAGCGTCACCAAAGGTGGGGGGCTTGCGGCCAATCTCCTTGCAGTTCAACATGATGTGTTTTCCATGAGTTCTAAGGCAGAACAAGAGTCGTCGTGATCAGAGCTCAGTAATCAGTCTTAGACTAGATCCTCAGTCCTCAGCTTGAGCTTGCCATCAAAGCTGTCCTACAGTATGGATGGAAGGAGACACGCCTCCAATCCAGAGTTTGAAGGTTTACGTTAACTTTGTGTCATAACTGTGCATGTGACAAGAGTCAAAGCTCAGAGGAAAGAAGCAGCCTTCTTAAAGCCAGACTCCACTGCAAAAAACAGAATTACATTTCACAGAAAACTGGAGCTGCAGTTCTGTTTCTGTGACCTTTGAGTTTCAATGCATGAATTAACACATTAAAATATCAAGGTCACACAATAATACAAATCAACCCAGTAAAGTAACAGCAGACAAACAGCTCCTGTGCGAGATAAAATTATACCCTCAACCCCCCAAAAAAGGAATTAAAAACAAAACATTGAGGTAGCCTAAATATTACTTTAATACACCTTCCATGGAATAAAATAACCAATATTCACATAGCATAAAGGACAGAAAAAAAAAGAAAAGAAAAAAGCTAAATATCCCTAAATACCTGCTGAGTGAAGCCAAACACTAGACTACATTCACATCCTTTCACAGTGAGATGATGAAGATGATGATCATTACACTGATAAAATGATATAATGATGAAAACCTTGAACACACCTGTGCAGCAGAGCCTTGAGCTTGTCTCCCACATTGATCACCATCACCTCCTTGCCAGCGCCGGTTAGGTTGGCGATCTCACTCTTGATGGTCTTTGCCACACCGGAGTGGATGGCGCCACAGAGCCCACGGTCGGAAGTCACACCAATGATCACGTGCTTGGCGGCTTTCTCCTCCGGGGCTTTGATGTCAGCCTTCTCATACAGGGCTGAAGAAAGCAGTAAAACCTTCAATCATCAACTGAATTGGAATCAATATTAAGCTTCAGTCAACGTGACAGTGAGATGTACATACCCAGAGAACCGGTGCCATAGACACGTGCTGGTTTCAGCTGCCTCTCAGCACGAGCATACTTGGCAGCGGCGACCATTTTCATGGACTTTGTGATTTTCTGGATGTTTTTGATGGATTTCAACCGAATGGTAACTAGAGGGAGAAAAGAAATGACAACTGAATGCAATTTCACACACTAAGAAAAGAGGTATCCATCCCTTTATTATTGGCGAACCTGCAAAAACACTTTAATTCTATTATTCACAAAACTAAAATTCAGCAAAATAATTGTAATTCACTTTAGCAGCTGTTAGTCTTTTTTTTTTTTAAATTTCCCTTTTTCATTATTCACTACTTTCTGATGTTCTCATCACAGCACCTATGGCTCAGGGTAGAAAGGTACTATGCAAGTACAAGTTCAAATTAGGTTTAACAGTTGTTAAATGTCTCCATTAAAGACTCATATTCAGCTTGAATTAGAATTTATGCAATATCCTCATGAACTGATGTTCATGAGAATATTAATCAAATTAAAGAGCTAATATTAATTAAATTTAACTTGTCTATTCCTTTTTCCATTTTGCTATGGAAAATTAAAAAAAAAAAAAAACACTGATTACACATAATATATACTGCTAATGAATTTAACACTCGTGTCACGGGTACTTCATATCAGCAGTTAACCAAATGCTAAGATATCAGGGCTGAAATAGATGGACTGAGATAACCCGAGACTGCCTGCTAGCCTTTGCATTAGCTTAATAAAAAAAGAATATATATTATGCTTTGTTCTGGTATCAAGTGACACCCAGTAAATGTTTGCAGCTTTATTAAAGGGAATATTAAATATTTTGTGTGAGACCATTCAGATTTTGTATCCGAGATGTGTTATGTTTCTATCAGAGTAGTATACAAAGTACTTACTGTCCTTCAAGGTAGCCATGTTCCTGACCTGCCCCCTGTGAACAGAAAGGGTGTATGTGAGCTTAACCGACAAGCTTCATCAATATCCAAATACATCCTAAACAGCAAAAACACCACTTTACAGCACAGACTCATGTTAAATGAACCTTTGATATAGATTTAGCTGTTTGCTAATCCTGAAGGAGAGCCCTCATCCTTTAGCTTGGTGGCTAACTACACGGAGAAAGCTGTGACAGTTCACTCTAGCTGTTCTTGTGCTGTGTTAGATAATGCAGTAAGATAAATCATCCAGGGGCACTGATAATATTTCCCCTTTCCCCTCATATTGAAAAACGTCAGCTCAGTTAGCATTAACGGCTAGCCGGCTGAACGTGTCCATTGGCAGCGCTGTCATTCATTAGCCGCGGCCTGCAAGATAGCGCGCCCTTGTATTCAATAACTGCAAAAGGTGCAGTCTACACGTCACACACTTACTCCCGCTGCATATCTACTTGAAGTAAACTTATAAAATACTGCATTTAAGGCAGCGGAGAAAGTATAAGAAAATTATTCACTTTACCATTGTGGGGAGAACACCAAAGCGCTGCTCCTGGCGAACATGGTTAGTCCTATGAAGGTCAGACACGCAGGACTGCGCAGGCGCAAGTCAAAAGCAAAATGGACGAATTGATGCCTTCACGGACACGCGTCAAGATAAAGCTAATCTGTTCCATCCTTCGACAATTTTCCAAAAGTTAAATCAATTATTGTACATTATCGCAGTAATTTATCCAGCATGTGTTTACGCTATTTAACGTCTTTTTTTTTTTACAATACAGTCTCTCACGAAATGTAAATGTCCCCTTTTACCAGTTGAAAAGACTTCTGCTCTTTTTCCCAGGAAAAACAAATTAAAGAAAATTCTCGACTTACTGTCAAAATTCTTACCGTTAATGAAGTACTCCTGAAGAGTCATCTGTTCCCATGTAGCATACACAACCATACATACATCTTCCTTTTGTAGTTTATCTTTTACATGTAGTTTAAATAAAAATAAATTACTGAAAAATATTGAATTCCACAAAATATTTGCTTGGGCTATAATTAAGATTTTATTATATTAGCTAGAAACATCTTTTTTCTTTTTTCTTTTTTTGTTGGTTTGTTTCGAGTTTTTCTTCTTATTTAGCAAAAGAAAAGACTTTTAAATAATCTTTTACTCGTTTTTTCTTGTAGGACAATTAAATGAAACGCAGAAACATTAGTTAAATGTTAAAACAGTTAAAACATTTTGTGAATGTGTTTTCCGGAACGTTATGTACAAGAAAATTCCAGAAAACACAATCTTTATGAGGAGCACAAACGCGCAGCAAGAGTATCGCGAGTTTTTTCGTTTATTCGCGAGGGTATGACGTAGAAGCACACGCGGAAACTGTTTACCCTAGCAGCGAGCGCTCGTTTGAGCAGCTTTTCGAGGAAAAACACGTTTTTTAAAATCATTTTCTAAAGTGTTTCGTGTTAAAGTTAACTAGTCATAATGGGAAAAGCGGATTTTCTTTCACCCAAAGCGATAAGTAACCGAATAAAAGCCAAAGGTCTACAGAAGTTGAGATGGTATTGCCAGATGTGTCAGAAACAATGCAGGGACGAGGTAAGATGTTCATTAAATGGGTCTTTTTTTTTAGGTGTATTCGTTGTACTTCTAAAGGATTTTAAACTCTAAACTGTGTTTTTGTTGGTGACAGAACGGATTTAAGTGTCACTGCATGTCCGAGTCCCACCAGAGGCAGCTACTGCTGGCCTCTGAGAACCCCACCAAGTTCATGGACTACTTCTCAGAGTGAGTTACGTCATGTTTCTTCTTCCGTCACGTTTGTGATTTAATGAAAAAGATCATAAGCCTTTATTCTTGTTGCTTTTCTCCCAGTGAATTCAAAAGTGACTTCCTGGAGCTGCTCAGGAGACGATTTGGTGAGATGGGGTTTGCTAGTCATCCAGATGTTTCTGCAGCAGCAGCTGTCTGTAGTCAGTTATAAGAATGTTTGTTGCTCCTTTCTCATCCACAGGGACCAAGCGAGTACACAACAACATCGTCTACAATGAGTACATCAGTCACCGGGAGCACATCCATATGAACTCCACGCAGTGGGAGACTCTGACCGACTTCACCAAGTGGCTGGGCAGAGAGGGTAAGCTGGTGTGAAACACTGAACTACAGGGTGGTCTGAAACCTACGAAAAGAATAAATATGGTCTGTGGAAATGCACTCTTGTGTTTTTCTTCTGTAGTAAAAGTGTTTTGATCACAGCCTAAGTGTTTTTGTGAGTAGTTTTCAGCAGGGTGAAATTAGGTGGGTGTTTATATATTGAGCAGCTTCGCTTTCAACTACAAACCACATCTAATCAATCATTTATGCAATGTTTTATTCTAAAAGAACACATTTAAATGACCAGTTAACAAAATAGTGTGTTGGGCTTGTTGATTGGACAGCTACGGGCTACTGATGGTGTTTCTTTTAACTGAAATGCTGGTAACAAGGGGAAGTTGCAGAAGTAGCAAAGATAGATGAGTTGAAATCCACAGCTACAGACAGAGCACGGGTAAGGTGAAAAAGACATCGTAGGCAGGGTGGAGTGGCTGCAGATGAGTGTCAGAGATGATTTGTGATAGAAGGAACACAGCAAGTGAAAGAGAAGGTTTACCAAATGGAGTGAGGCCTGCTAGAGAGCTGGAGGCGGCAGAATTGAAGATGTTAAGATTTTAATTCTGAGTGACCATGAGGGACAGGATTATAACTGAGTTTATCAGAGGAACGGCTCAGGTTGAGCAGTTTGGGGGCAAAGTTAGAGAGGCAATGCTGGGATGGTTTGGACATGTGCACAGGAGGGGCAGTGGATGTACTAGACAAAGGATGTTAGAGATGGAGCTGACAAGCAAGAGGAAAAAAAATAATCAAGGAAGACATGCAGAGGAGGATGCTAGGGATAAGGTGACACGGAGGCAGATGATCTGCTGTGGCAACCCTTAAAGGGAGAGGAAGAAGATTCAGCTGTGGTGAAAACTAGGTGAAATCAGTAATGAGTAGTTTTCACTTAGAGTCAGTATTTTTACCTTTCATCAAACCACCTGCTTCCACAGCTTGGGCAAAAAAAATTGACAATTTTTAAGGAGTGAAAAACCTGAAAAACTCTTTTCTTTGTATTATTGTAGGGTCTTTACAATATAAAGCACCTTGAGAAAACTGCTGTTGTGATTTGGTGCTATTTAGATACACAATTAAATTGAATTGGAAATTGATGTCCATTATGTATATGTAGATTGATGAGGCATTACAAATCACTGACTGGTAAATTGACAGGTCTCTCATCTAGATGTAACCTTTTTGCAGTTAATGCAAAGGAATATAATGGTACTTTAACCTTGTTTGAAATCGTCAACAGGTTTTTGCAAAGTTGATGAAACCCCCAAAGGCTGGTACATCCAGTACATCGACCGCGACCCAGAGACCATCCGACGCCAAGAGGAGCAGGCGAGAAAGAAGAAACAGGAGCTTGACGACGAGGAGAGGAGTGCCAGAATGATCGAGGAGCAGGTCCGCAAAGGCCGTGAAGGCAAAGGCACTGATGTGAGTACCAACAGGGCAGACCCAAGCCTCGTACTGTATTTGCTGGTTCAGCTCTTTATAATCAAGGTGGTTTTATTCTACAGGAAACTCCAGTCTACACAGAGCTCAAACGGGAGAGTGAGGAAGAAAAAGGTTTGTGTTTTTTCTTATTTTCTTAATACATTTGCTAGAAAGTTGTTTTTTTTCCCCCTCACCCTTACTTATTTCTGTCTTACAGTTGCTTTCAACTTGGGTGCCTGTTCTTCTGTCGCTGGCCCCTCCAAATCAAGGTACAGAGGTCTCTGTGTAAGATACATTAATGTAAAATACTTCAGCCTCTAACTGAGTGCTCCTGTCCTCCTTTAGTTCGGTTCTGGGTGCTAGTGCGCTTAAAGCAGCATCATCTTCGTCTTCAACCTCAGTAAAAAGGAAAGACTCCAGCTCAGACTTCAGAGGAGGGGAAAAGAAGAAGAAATCAGCTTTGGAGGAGATCATAGAGGTTGTGATTCTTGTTTTGTTTGCATTGTCTTCGGTTAACTGCAGCCAGGTTCATTGATCAGGTATGTGATTCCTTTTTGCACAGATGGAGAAGAAAAAACAACAGCAGCAGCAGCCGGTGAGAACTGATGACTGGCTGCAGCCCAATATTATAGTAAAAGTAATCACCAAAAGACTGGGGGAGAAATACCACAAAAAGAAGGCTGTCATCATGGTAAAGTATTTTCTTTAGATTTAAATTTGGGTTGCAGTGTGTAAACTTTAAAGGTCTGTGGTGCTTACATCTGCGGATCCTTTTCATTCATAGGAGGTACGAGACAAATACACCGCAGTGGTAAAAATGATCGACTCTGGAGACAAACTGAAACTGGACCAGAATCACTTAGAGACAGTTATACCTGCCCCAGGTATAAATCACAGCTCTATAAATCACAGAAAAACCGTTCTTGAAATGTTAATTGTTCTGGTAGTAAACCTGTTCTCAAACTTGCTGCAGGTAAACGAGTTTTGATCCTGAACGGTCCTTACAGAGATATGGAGGCTCTGCTAGAGGGCATTGATGAAAAACATTTCAGCGCTGCACTCACTCTTGACTCTGTAAGTATTTTGACCTTTCCGCTTTTAATCATCCAAAGGAAGTCCCTGTGATGTTAAAACATAGTTTTGTCTGTAAAAGTTAATGTACTTCTGTAGTCAAAAGTCTTCACATTGCTTTGTTTGTTCAATCAATATTACATATGAGTCCTTATGTTTATAAAGAAAAAAAGAGCTTTTGTGAATAACAAATTGCTTAATTTATTTTTTAATGCAGAATTCTCTTAAGCAATCATTTCTGATGGCACTGAATTAAACAGTGTTTAAACCATTAAAATTAGTAAGTTTGCTAATAATGATGGAGCTAATAGAAGCAGTCAACAGAAACAAAATATTAGCGCTGTTTTAACAGCACCCTCATCATCTGTGAGCAAATGCACCCTCTTCAGAGTGCGCCCAAATGCTTGTTGATGGAGCTGCAGAAGCTGGTGATAGCCTAACTTACTCAGCCCGATGGTGGACACGTATATGCTCATGCAAGTTAGCCGTGTTTGAGTACTTTTCTCGCACTATACGTCTGCACAAGTGGCACACCGCTTTGGTTACATCCTTAGGTTTACCTCTTTCATCGGAGTTAAAGCCAAAGAAATCCTAAATTGGCGACTTTATATATTTTTTTAGTGCTGTCAGCGTTAACGCGCCGTCATCACGACTAACGCGATTAACAATTAACCCATCTGGAGCGCAGACTGAGTCTAAATCCCTGAAATGTCTCTGTCAACGCATTTCGGCAGTTTGTCCAAATTTTGTTCATTCTGCGCTCCAGATGGGTTGAGAGCATTAAAAATTTTTAATCGTGATGACCATGTTTAAGCCGCATTAACGCTAACGGTGTTTTTTTTTTGTTTGTTTGTTTGTTTTTGGGGGGGGGGAAACTAGTTCGTCCATGTTTGGACTTCTTCTGTGTTGTAAATGCGCAAATCAGTCCGTGCATAATTACATAGCCCCGCCCATCAAAAAGTCTGCACATGCACGAATATAAAAAAAGATCAGCTAAATGATTTAAGGTGTGTCAAACAGTTTAGGAATAATCTAATTTCACAGTATTCATTATATATTGAAAGGAAAAACATTTAGTCAGGCTGTAATAGGTCCGACTATGACCAAATTATTGCTCCCTGTTTTCAGGATTAATATTTTGGGTTTGTTTTAGGTATTGTCAAAGTTCTGTTCTGCTGTAGCCATTCAAATGTCTTTTCTTCTTCATCCTCAGGGACCTCAGAAAGGAAAGAGAGTGGACATTGCCTACGAGGATTTCTCAAAACTGGCCTGAATAAGCATACTTCCTGTTTAAACCTCAGGTAGCTTTTTAGCTGAAGGACTCTACTGTGTCAGAGTTTATTCCCCGGGAATCTCTTGTGTATGTCCCATATTTCACCTGCTTGAACAAACCAGAAGAACTTTGAGCAGTTTGTTTTTGTTTGTTTTTATTTAGTATTTGAGTCAGTTTTGACATTTCAGATGTATATTTTCTCAAAATAAATTTGACAAAAGTTACTCCTGGTGTCCTCTGGAAAATAAGATTAATAAATTTAGTTGCACATCAATGGAAAAAAAGACATTCCCCTTCACTCATATGGTTCTAATTTTCTCTACTGACCCCTGGGGATTAATAGCAGGACAGGGTAATTTAGTGTGGATCTGGCTTCTCAGGGCATGTGGAGGAAGCTGCTTAGATTTGGGACAATGTATTGTGAGTAGTGGCCGTCAATGAAGCCCTTCCCACTGTTGTGAATGAACCAGCAGTAGACGTTGGAGCCACGCTTCTTATCACGCCTGTAGTCCTTCTGCCACCCCCTGACACACACAAAAACAAGAATGTAAAGTTTTAACAAGAAGGTTTCTTATTAACATTTTTTTTATTGTTGTTTTTGTTTTTGTCTTTTTTTTGTGGCTCAAGACATACCTGGTGACAAGCAGCTTGTTGCCCTTCACTTCCATAGTGGCCTCCTTCTTTAGGGGGTCAGCTCCTTTGTGGATGTCGTATAAGATGACCTCAGGCTCAATGGAAAACTGCCCTGTGGGACCACATTTTTAGCTTAAACTCTATCTTTGATATTTAGTATATTGTAAGCTCAAACATGAGCTGAATTAACACAAAAAGACAATATGAGAGCAAGAAAAGTTCTGCTTCAAATGCATTTGCACTATTGCATCTCGCAAGGCCAAGATTATTGGCCTTACGAGACTGGCCTTATGTGATTAAGTGTTGCGGTTGGTGCCAGATGGGTTGGTCTAAGTATTTCAGAAACTGCTAATCTGATGGGATTTTCCCAGAGAGCTATTTCTAAGGTTTACAGAGAATGGTCACCCAGTTCTCTGGGAGAAAAATTCATTGAGTTAGAGGAGAATGGCCAGACTGCTTCAAGCTAAAAAGGCAACGATAAATAAAATAACCATTTGTTACAACCAGCGTGTACAGAGAAGCATCTTGAATCTTGAAGCAGATAGACCACACCAGGAGAAAACCACAATGGTTAAAACTCCTGTCAGCTAAGTACAGGATATTAAAGCTATAATTTATACAAGCTCACCACGATTGAATACTAGAAAAAAATTGCCTGGTTTGAGTCTAACAACCACAAATAATACTTTGAACAAACAAAAACATGATGTTTTAAAAGTAGTTAAATAACTGGGATGTCACTTTTGACCAAAAGAGTCATGACTCTGATTTTTAATTGAGCAGTCTTAATTGTGCTTACTGAACTTCAGTGGTCTTCTTTGTACTTTGTATTGTATGGCAAACACTTCAATATTTATATCAATAATTACATCTTCTTCTGTTCCACATTTGCATGGGGTTCCTCAAGGCTCGATCATGCGGCCCATGCTGTTTTTATTATCTTACCTCTGGGCCATTGCTAGCTCCTTGATTAGTATCTTATAACACTGCCATGCTTTACTTCTCTATTAAACGTAACAATTTTGACAACATTAATGTTTGATTACTGTGAGGATACTGTGTGTTTCACTCCACCTAGACCTACCTATGAGTCCGTGGACTAGAGGTGAATACTGGTTCTCATTGGGAATGTAAATCCCAAGAAAGTCAACATTAACAGGGTGTTTCTTCCACACACGGTGAAGCAACACCATCACCTGGGTACTATTATTTATTGTGATGATGACATTAGAATTCTTTACAATGGAAATCCTTATCCTGAAATAGAAACAAAACAACTTTAGCCCAAAGGATCTGACAGCAAGGTAGAAACAGCAATTAAAGGTAAGTCAGCTACCCATCCTGTCTTATTTCAGCTGTAGACCCCCAGGTGAAGGAGTGGTTGTTTCTGCCATCAGTCATGGTGATCCCATCAGTACTGACAATCACACTGATTCCGTCCGGCTGGTAGTAGATGCCGATGGTGCCAAAGTAGGTGCGTTTGTTCACTTTCTTAGAGCCAATTAACTGACCATTCACAGTTACACCTTAAGGACAGGAGAGGGAGGTTAATCTATGAACTATTGTGCCGCATAATATTCAGTTAAATTTGGAATTTAATAGACTAAAGATTGAATAAATTAAAATTCACTTCAGGTCTGCAACATAAACTGTACATAAAAGATGGAGTGCTTTATTCATTTTTTTTCTACTGACCAGCAGGGGGTGACTTTTCTGGTTACAAAAATAAGTCAGATTGTGAGGAAGCCTCTGACAAAATTACCTTTCCTCTTCCTTTTAATTCCTCAGAAAGCATTTTCCTAATGAGTCTAGGGATTTATCTTATTTAGCCTATTGCGGTATGCTGTTGTTTGTGAATTATAATGGCTACTAGAGAGTGGTTAGTGTCCTCTGGTTCTCTGGGTCCTCACATGTGTTGTCTAGTTTCAGAAAACCAAGATGGTGACTGCTAAAATGCTACCATTCTGACATAAAAATGGAAGTCCAACCAACCACCAATATCATTTTGGCTCCTTCAATCTTTTCTATACAGCTTATGATCTGCAAATTACTTAGAGAAGTCGTCATGGTTGTTTACAGTAGTAAACTGTAGATATAGTCATGATTAACAAAACACCAAAACATATTTCTTTGAACATTTACTACCTGTTCCACTGTCAGAAAGCAGGTTAAGAATATGACCGGGTTTGGAGTCAATGTTGAAGCAGATGTCCATGTTACTTCTGGGCAGATGGATGATGAAGTGAGGGTCGTTATCCACTGGAAGAGATGCACTGAGCTGGTTACTCACTATGTCGTGTTCACAGGGAACACTGCAGCTGGAAAGGTACTCATGATGCTTAGTAAGAGTGTGTACAGCCTGTATTACCAAGGTTAACCCGTTCCGGCAGAGTGATCTCCTCTTTTGGACCCTCCAAAACCTCACCCATTGAGGGTGCTGGGGTTGACATGACCCAGGGTGGAGGCTGGTACACAAGAACTTCCACAGGAGGTGGACCACTTGATCCTCCTCCTGTAAACATGTGAGAGAATAAAGTATTATATTTTGCATGTACAGCATTTCATTCATATATGTATGATCCCATTTTGTGCCCTTTTATTCTACATGTGCTTTAAATGCTTTAGGATCCTTTCCCTTCCTCATCTTCCTCAGCCATGTAGCACCTGTTTTGTTTAGTGTCATGCTGCCGTTTGCCATGCACCTGAGCAGCAGCCATGTTTGGGGTCCTTTGGAGAGTCAGCCAGCAACCTCTCCGTGGCGTCCCCGCTCTCCACTAGCAGAGCGGTGAACGGAGTGACAAACTGATGCTCCACAGCCAGAGTCATAATCCGCTGGGTGATCTTCCTCTTTTTGACAGCTGTTGTAGCCAGAGACCTGGAGGGGAGCCACACCGCAGCTGTCAAATACTGACAATTCCACAAATTTGCTGTTGTCTTCAAGGATATTTATATAGAAATCATGTTTTCTTTCAGGGGTTTGACTCTGCTTGTATTAGAGGGCCACTGACATTACTTGGTGTTATATTCCAAATGATATTTCCATGTCAAGCTGAGATTTGGCAATAATGATCAACCAGAAATGTCTCCTATGTATAAAGAAATGAAGCAACTGGTCAGCCATCACCTTTCACTGATCAGCTGTTTAATGGTAAGGTAAGCCCACATCTGGCGGGCAAAGCCAGTGAAAGAGTGCTGCTGCTTGGCCAGCTCTGCGTCCAGCTCTGTGGTGTCGGCGTCCGTCTCCAAAATAATGTCCAGACGTGCCTGCAGGACGAAATGTACCACGGGATACTGGTAGTAAGGCTTCATTCCTTCATGTCCTTACTACTCGGGCTATTTTTTAAGTAAGCATGTTAGGTGTATGACTGGGTGTGTTGCACTTACAGCAGACCCCGTGGTGAGGCTGGTCAGCGTGTTGCTCTCAGACGGCAGCACCTTCCCAGCCACCACCAGCTCAGAGCCGCTGAAAAATTTATCAAAGTGATTCTGAGTGACTTCTGCAACTGAGTCCGCTTGGAATTGAACAGTGATTTTCCTCAACAGGGGAGAGGAAACCTGGCTATAAAACGCCTGTGGAGAGAGAAGAAAAGGAGGTGATAACCGACAGTTTTGATGGTTAAACGGGCCATCATTTTCTGCATCCAACAAAAAAGGTAGATTTTATCTTACAGGAAAAATCTGTTCTTTATTTGTACTGTGATTGGCACACCTTTTCATTACCAAACTGAGTCCCAGAAAATAGTTTACCAGTAAGTGGGAGTATGATGCCTAAAGATTAGATGCTTGAAGTAAAGGAATGCTTTGGACTTTAGGAAATTGGAAATTTGGAGGAAGAATGTAAGTGATGCAGAGTTGGATGGGGTTTTTTTGTTGTGTTTCCTTGCCGTACCCGTAGCTGCTCTGCTGCGTCGTGGTTGGCGTAGATCCTCTGAGCCATGCCCCTGTTCTCCATGGCAATACGTTCCAGGAAATCATAGTCCACGTCGAAACCGATGCCGAGTGAGAAGAGCGAAAACTCCTCCCTCATCACTCGCTTTACATTCTTCTGGATTGCACTGAGCTTGATCTCACCTGCAGAAAATTTGAATCAGCTGTTTCCATCTAAAACTACTTCTTCTACTCCACATTAAAGGCTTTAGAATCACCAACACCTAAAATCCTGGTATTAAAAGACTATACCAGTATTTCTATGACGCCTTCTTAACCACATATCATATACTGGATAAGAAAATGCAAACTTGTCTGCAGTAGGGCTGACTAGTTTATATGTCTTTGGTCAGATTAAGGGCTGAAAAATGAAGCCAATGCAGAATTTTCAAAACCTGCAGTTCTTTAAATAGCCATTTGGGGGTGGCTCCATTTGTGGCATGACCTCTTTGAGTGACAACTAGGAGTCAAAACAGGCTACTACCTGCCTGCAAAGCTTCACCTCAACTAGCCTGAGCCTTTTAACTGTTATTGTGTTGCTGCTGTGCAGTAAAATGGTTTGTTGTGTGGCTAACTGTACCAACAGATCATCCTAGAGATCTGTCTTTCAAATTTGGGGTTTGAAAATCTTCTGATGCTTTTTTAAAAATCTTATTAGCACTAATAGCTTGCTAACTCATCTTGCTAGGGTTAGCTGAAAGTGATGCATTCTTTTGTCCAAGTGTGGTCATTTCTGGCTCCAAAAGTCCAAGATGGCTAATGGGAATTATCTGAATCAGGCAGTCTTACCAACAGTGGGGTCTCCATCAGACACAAGAATGATCATGGAGACGGAGCGAGGGTCAATGACCCTGTGATTGGACGCTCTCACCAACATCTGAACAGCTCTCAGTAGGGCCTCGTTGATGTTGGTGCCTGCAGTCAGTAAAATCCAAACATTAACATGGGAATGGTCATTCGAGCACTCCTTTTGATAATAGTATAATAATTATTGTGTCATACCCCCATTGGGTTTAATGTTCTCAATGTATCTCTTGGCATCTGCAATCTGAATGGAGGAGCCAGGTACAAGCCCCTCACTCCAGCAGCGCACATTATGGTTAAAGTCTACGATGCTGAAGTAGTCATCGATGGTCAGGTCGTCCAAAATAGCTTTCATGGCCTGCACCGTCTGTGAGAGAAGCTTGGGTTTAAATGTATTCTGAAAAACCGCCACTGGGCTGCAGTGTTTTACAAAAGATGGAAGAGGTATGAAGATGGAGCAGAAGGAGCCAAAGTGCACCAAATGTTGACCAAAGAGTAAACAACTGTTGCTCACTTGCTTCATTTTGACCCCCCACATGGACCCGCTGACATCAATGACGAACACAATGTTTTTTGGAAGAGGGGAGAGGTTGGACGGAGCAAAGAAGTAAACAAAGTGGCCATCTGAGACCTGCGGGAATATGAAGAGATTGTCATTTCTAAAAGACTGTATCAATAAAATCGTCTTTTACATGATACTTGTAGGCTCAGTGTGTGATACCTGCAGTTCCCCAGCATTGCTGTCTCTGTTCACATCATATAAAACAGTAATGACACCTTCTACAGCGCTTTCTGTGCAGTTTTCACACTGCTTCTGTTGCTGTACGGTGGGCTTGAAGACAATGTGAGCCTGAGGACAAGAAGAAAAAAAGGGGAAAATATTTTTTTCAGTGTTTATTACTTAGTAAGTGGAGGTCTGTATATATATATATTACTAAAGTTTATTTTTTAATTAAGTCAGGATCACATTTATCAGTTAAAATGATATTTAAAATAAATTATATATATTTATTTTTAATGTATTTATTTTTTTCAGAATTAGTTTTATAGCTTTCTAACAAAAACGGTTCCGTAAAAGTTTGCCATGAGATCAAAGATAAATTAATATATTAAAAGTAAAACAAACATTTTCAGCTTTATGGCACTGTACTCATGGGTTACTTCGATCTCATGGATATTTATTTAAATTCAAAAAAGAGGAAGAAATTAAGATACTAAGAAACTGATAATTACAATAGGAAGACAAAATAATGTTATAATAACAACAAAACAGCTAATCTTATTATATTGTAAAGGTTTATATTTTACACATATACACATATTTCTGGTGTTACCTTGTCTTTGGTGGACGTTACTTTAATTAGATCTGCAAATTGTGCTCCAAAGGTGTTTGATGCCTTTACTGTTGCAATTCCTTGTGGCTCAAAGATGTACACGTCCACCTGAAATGTCACTGCATTAGAAAGGATCGCCAGGTGAAGTGCACGTCCACATTATTTGTGACCTTCTCACCTGGAGCTGTGGCACCAGCCTCCCTGGCTGCAGGTGCAGTGTATGCTCGTAAAGATTCAGCTTCCTGTGCATCATCTCCTGGTAGTGCAGCTCAAATTCAATATTGCTGCCTGAGGGCACATGGACCTCTGTTTTAAAGGTCTCCATGTCCTGGGAATTAGTCCTGTGAAGCAGAAAAAAACAAAAGAGTTTAACTGACAAGCTGCACAAAGGAGATGAAACCGAGAGGCTGTTTTGCTCCTGCACCTGATGATGCCGGCTGCCTTGTTTCTCGCTCTGGCCTGAGCGTACAGGTTCCTGGCCACCGCCTTCTCCTTCACTGAGCCCACAAACGTTATCCCATTCACATTCCTGAAGGGAATATACGGTTCAATTATATCTGCCCCTTTCACTGGATTGCTTGCACTGAGTGAATCTGGGCTCACATTGTGAAGTTGGTGATGAAAGCTCGTTTTGGGATCTGGACGTTGAAGGCAATGCTCTGGGGAGTGGAGCCTGAATTGACCATAGAGCTCCTGACGATGGTGTGGGAAAACCGTGAAGTGATGCGGCTTTCCACTTTGTAGCTCCTGACGGTGATGTCATCTCCACGGATGGCCTGTGCAGAGAATTAAGCAATATCTGAACGAGATTTTGAAATTTCCCGCACGTTTCATAGAGATGTTTAGCTTTTCTGATCAGGATCGTTTTTAACTTTGTTTTCTTTTGTTCACCAAGTTTTCCTACAGTCAAGTTTTCATAAGAGGTCTTTCTCTAATATTATATACTTTAAACCACAAACTCATTGCATTCTCAAGTACAGTGCCTTTAATAAAGTTCTCTTTATTAATAAAAGATATTTGGGTAAGATTTGATCCCTAAGTGTCTCTACTTTAAGACCCAAAAGTATCAGATATTTGCTAAATGTTCATGGATTTGATCTTAATGCTTTTTTTCTGTTTTTAAATTACTTGCTCAAAGGCAGGGATGTGTCTAACCCATGGGGTGTCGGCACCCTAAAAACACCCTAAAAACTGTCTTCCATCATGTATATATGATAAATAAAGAAGCCCCTTTAAACATTTCTGTGATTATTGTACAAAGCTACATCATTCATTAATATGATGCATATTGTTTTGAAAGTATTGCAGTATTACAGTTTTAATTAACGAAAGGGTCTGAAAACTCCCAAATACTAGATAATGGCTCGGATTATTAAATGAAGCTAGTTTTTCACAGTGTATTTTTGTTTAATGTAATACATGATTTCCCACGAGCCCACATGACTATTATTGTCCCCCTCCCAAACCCCGGCCCCCATGGCCTCACAAATCCTGGAAACACCCATGTAGAGAGACATTAACATCAATTATTCCCTGTTAACGTATTTTGCTGCTGTTTAAGGTATAAGAAAAAAGAAAATCCAGAAAGAAAAGTCAGACTTCACAAAACGTTTCTGCTAATTTAGCTTCTAAAGCAGAGAAACAGGGACAGCAAAGGGAAGCAGAGCAGGATTTACAGTGAACAAAGTCAATAACCTGTCAGTCACGAGGATCTCTTCAAACAGCGTATTGATTATCAGATAAGGTTAAACTCTGTCACAGTAGAGACTGCTTGAACAACAAGCGAGGGGTCATACCTCAAAGTCTTCCTGCTCCTCACTGGTCAAAATCGCTCTCTGAAATACACACAGAAGTGATCAGACTATCTTAATGTGCTCTCTGAGGTGAGATCATGCATCAGTAACTGTTATTAAATTTGAGCAGATGTAGAATTTAAAACTGGATCAGAGTGGCTTTGTTTGCTGAGCTTTTGTTTATTTTTGAAGAATCAATATGTGAATTCCATGGATTGCCGAATACAAGCGTTGCAACATCAGTGAGAAAGACAAACCCACATTTCAAGACTCTTTATGCAGTGTGCAGGTAAAATAAAAGTCCGACTTTTGAAAAGATGCTCTCACCTTATGTCTCTCCCGATGATCCTGCATCTGTGACTAGCAGAACAAAGAAAATGAAAGTAAATAAAAGATCTTTGGAAATGTTTTCCAGTCATTTAACGTCATTTAGACTCATTTCAGAGGTCAAAAAACTCTGATTTGCCTCTAATTTTAAGATTTCTTTTAGTTTGTTTTCATTTTAGCCACAATAAATATAAACATGTAAGAATCTTTCTTGATAGTATAACAATAAGCACGAATTTCAGGGAATAGCTGCTTGTAATTTGTTGTATTTGGACCTGTTGCAGGTCAAATTTCAAGACAGTGATTTAGATTTAATCTTACATATTTTATGCAGACTGGCTGTTACATGGAACACAAGTGGCTCTCTTGTAACATCAATGAAAAGCATAAAATTCACTTAAAATTACAGGCGTAAAAAATTGTGTCTTCAATATGAGGCCAAGACTACTAACACAGTTTTACTTAAGCTTAAGCTTGAATATATATGTAAATGTTTATTTTAACACCTCCCAACTCACCATCTCGTCCTCCCATTCCCCGTCTATCACAAACTCAAAGCAGCAGCCCTGATGAAGGAGCAGGAGCCCCAGAAGTAACACCTGAAGATGCCTCATGTTTCTAGGTCTGTGGGCTCGTGTGCACATATCCTCACACGGAAAACACACAATACAAAACAAAGCAGTGGGAGAGAGAGAGAGAGAGAGTCCTGCAGGGGAGCAGAGCTGAAGACCGAAGGTTAAAATCCACTGAAGTGATCAGCCCCAGTCAATATTTGTTGTGTTTCATGTAACCCACACTGCAGAAGGAAACTTTGAAACTCGGCCTGCAGTATGAGCAGGATAAAAAGGACAGGTCTGAGTCATTCACAGGTTAAAGAGGGCGCTTCAGAGCTGAACATCAGGGTGCACAACTAACCAGGAACCATTCTAATGTGTTTCTGTTGGAAAGCCAGCTTTGCAAAATGAGCATTTTCAGGACTTGAATCAAATAGGGCAAATAGTGTCTCGGCTTGGCCACGAGATGGCCCCAAAGTAAACCCAACTGCTGACAGCTTCATGATAAACTTTTGACCTCCTTAATACACTCATACTAAGCATTTAGGGAAATACTGTGAGTAGACTATGTAAAAATGTGCTGCACTTAACGAATTTATTAAACCACCATGTAAGGTTCATGCCACACATGCAGCACTGGTAATTACCAAAATCTTTATTTTAATGTTTCTGTAATGTAACCAGTATGTGTAAGCGCTTTAATCACAATGTTTTAAATGATTACATATAATGAATGTTTTCCATTAATTTTCAAATTTATTTAAAAAAAAGTAGTAAATTACTTCTTTAAAACATTTTATTAAGATACCAAATTACAGTTTTTACATTTGTTTCATTCTTGAACAGAAGAAATTGACATTTAAGTCCAGCCAGCTCGATACAAGTATAAATACATGAATTCAGTTTGTTATGTATCTAATAAACAATTTTTTTTTAAATTTATAGCACATTTTTGACAGATTTCTAAAATATTTGTGTTCTCTTGGTTTTCTGACAGGGGGTCAAATAAATGTGTAAGCACTGTAATTTTTTTTAAGCCAGAGATTAGTCCTGTAATTGTGATAAAGTATTTTAAATTATAAGGAATGTGAAGGAATGTCATGCTAAGTGATAAAGCATGTAAAATGCATCTGTCGGCTTCACAGATAATTATTCAACATGTCAAGACAGATGTGCTGTTTTGTGTTTTCTACCTTAAATGTTCCTTTTACCAAAAATTCCTGTGTTTAAAATAGTTTCAAACCTTAAAAAAATAAAGTAAACCCATCAACAGAATAAAAAGATTTATAAAGTGTTGAGTTAAAGAGGTGACTGTAGTTAAAGGGTGTGCTGTACTTTTGTGTACACAGTAATTACTATTTAAAGCTGTAGTCGCTGTAAGAACATTCTTCTGTACCGTGATTGGATGAAAAGTTACAGTTTTTGCCCGTTGCCTGAACACATTTTGCAAAACTTTGCTCATTGTGCCAAAACCCTAAACACAAGTAAACATGACACAACACTGGGAAATATACCATTCACATCTGCACCAAATTGAAACTCTACTCTCAAAACCTAAACTCTGCTATCAAAACCTAACATTCCTTTGTCAAAATGTAACTCTGTTGACAAAATGACACATACTTGCATCATATGCAAACACTTACAGAGCAGGGGGAACACACTAGTCTACTTTATATAAAGCACTGCAGTCTTTGATTTCCATTGTTCATTCAGAAGGCATATTGGTACATATTCAGCTCGAAGTCCTTTGACCCCGTCACTGTTCCTCTCAAATGGGACTCTGTAGAGCTGCTTCATGGTGATGCTGTGTTTTCCCAAGATGCGTCTGATGGTGGTGATGCTCACATGGTCTATGTTGCTGAACACTCGCCTGTCTGCAAGTATTTTCCGTCGTAGCTGGTGGAGACGGATGGCATTGTCTGCCCTCACTAGGTCCACAACAGCAAGTTCCTGCCGTTGTGTGAACAGGCGTTGGCGTCCTCCCCCAGAAGGTCTTCGAGTCATTCTAGAGAAATACAACCACATATTGTCATCGGTTTGCTTATTTTTCTTACAGTACTTTACTGTATATACTGTATCATCCACTGTACAACACTGTACTTCAATATAAGTAATCATGGTATGTTTCACAGAAACTACCACTTTGGCTGCAAAAGGAGCATTAGCACCCTGCAATACCCTGTACACTTGATATGGTAACTGTAGAACAGTACTATGAAAACCATCTGAGTAGAGTAGAAGGCAGTGAGATGAAGACAGACCTGTTTTCTAGTCGGAATTTTCTTATTACAGATGCCACTGTGAAGCGGCTTAGATGTGGGTGGACTCTCTGCCCAGCTTCCCTCATAGTCAGGCCGTGGTTGATGACATGGTCCACCAAAGTTGCTCTTATATCATCAGAAATATGGGTCCGTGCATGGCCTCTTTGACCTCCTCCTCCTCTTCCTCTTGCTCTCCCTCCATCCATGCTTGCAAAGTTCTTGAAATGGCTAAACTGAGGGCTTTTTGTGGTTGGCTAATTGGTGTTCAGTTTTGCAAGTAAGTGCCTTCAGGTGTATATTTGAGTGGTTGCAATTACCCGATGTGTTTTGTATTTTGGATACATGTGTTTTCCAAATGGCACCCTGAAATTTCATTTTTGAACGAAGTGTCTTATGTATGAAATAGAGTGTAGCATGCAGGACCATGTGTGTTGCATAAAGGAGTAAGTGTGTTGCATAATTGCAACCAGAGTGCAAAGCAGCACTTTTGTTTAAGGTATGGGTACATGTGTTTGAGGTATGGTAACAAAAGCTTCAAGTTGTGTTACTTTAGTCTAAGCATGGGTTTATAGTGTTCAAGCAACGAGCAAAAACTGTAATAAACAACAGCAACTGCTAGTAAAATTCTGCCACCTAGTGGTGAAGAATATATTTTATATCTGCCAGCGCTAATTCGAAACGGTGTCTTTAAAACACTGAAATATGAGCGCACACACAGAACCTTTGAACACATTCTCTAAACTTTTCTTTTCAGTTCATTTCACAGTGGTTTTGGTCGCTTCTGGTTAGTTTTAAAAATGTATAGTTTTAGTTGACATTTTATTATTTTAGGTATTTTACAAGGTTCAACGCGAATATTACAATACAAACAAAACTACTGAAGACATTTAACTCACACTTTTGTACACATCCAGTCTCAATGTACATGCCTGCAAACTGAATTTGCAGCAGTGATTTAGATTTAGAAGATGAAGCGCTCCCTCCCGAAAACACTGCGTCTCTCTCCTCCGGTGGGTGGGCGTGTTTTCTTCGCACCGTGTCGCTCCTCTGTCCGGTCATTCGGGTCTGGACTGGGACTCGGGCACGCTCCGCAGCGGGAGATGATGCCTCATTCATCTTTTTAACGAGTTTTGAAGTAGAGGAACTGCAAGATGCTGGTGACGCTGCTGACGCTGCTGCTGAGCTTCAGCGGGACTTTACTGGGACAACTGGAGGACTCTGAACTTGAAGATGATGTTGATTTGGCGGACTTTGGTTTAGACATTGTAAGATTGTTAAAGGAGACGTGTTTGAGCTTTTGGTTGTCAATATTTCGTCTTCTGATGATGTTTTTGTCTCCAGGCACCGCGCAGGGTCCCTCGCCAGGTGAAAACTATAATAACCAAGGTAAAACAGCTGTTTCAGTTACTGAGATATTGCGTGTTTATGCATTTTTTTAATGTATTATTTTGGAGGATTGGAGGGGGTGGGTGGGATGAAGAGCAGCCTCGTGTGGATTTAAATTATAATTTAAATTCTTTATTTCAAAATGATCAAATATGAGAAGAAATACTTTATCTTATCGTTCTGTCTTAAATCTGTTCATTTGTCACTTTACCTGAGAGTTGAGGATTTTGTAACAAACACTGTAATAGAATGCATGACCTACTTTTAGTTATTTAGAAGTTGATTTTGTCACTCTGAACCTCTGCACGTTGGGCGGAACGCATAGGACTGCCAAGCGCGCAGACGTGCCAAAGTATATGTCATGGCCTGGATCTTAGCTCACGAGCACGAATTCCTCTCAGTATTGAGTCAGTGTAAATTTGGAGTTCTAGCTTTCGTTGGGATGAAAACTGAAGTGATGAATAACTATCGGTGATCACAGCAGCTCTCCGTAAAATCTTGCCAAATTTAGCCAAAGCGCCACCGGTGCATGTTTTAGTGTTGTCGTTATTACTTCTTCTTCTTTCTTTTTCTTTCTTTTTTTTTACTTTTACTTTGTAGGAGACCAAACCTCACATCCAGGAACTCTCCATCAAGACCACGATCATCTCCCGCTACGCTTTCACCGCGGTGTACTGCTCCTTGCTCAACCGCTACCCCGCCGCTAGTGAGGGCGTCTTTCAGTTTCAAATCCCCGCTAATGCCTACATCTCCAACTTCACCATGTAAGAGCCACACAGGTCATCTTAATAGGATGGTGGACAGAATTATTAGTTAATGACTTAATAGACTGATAAAGGGAATAAAGCTGGTGATTTAGATTTTTAAATCTCGATTCTACACATCTTTAAATCTATATTTTCTCTTGAAGCCACATAACTCTCTCCCAGCTTATTGTGAGTGATTCTGCGTTCTGGGATTTTTTGGCGATTTTAAAAAGACATATTCTTTCTTTTATCCTTTTAATCATCTTGCTGTCTTTCACATTGTTCTTTTAGAATGACATTGATTGGTTCTATAGATAGCAAACATAGTTGGACTTGTGAAAGTCTAAATTTGGTGCTTAAGTCTCAGTTGGCAGAAGTTTCATGGGCTGTGAGATGTGGTTAAAATGTCTTGACACACTAGGCATTTGGCCTATATGAAGTCCACCTGTGGCTGAAATAAAGCATCCAGAATCAACCTGAGTTAAGGTTATCAGTCAAGACCAAATGTGGCAGAAGTGGAAGGCATTTGGAGCAAATATTCAGTGTTATCTGCACTCACGTCACTATTTTAATTACTGAATTGACATGGTGAATCAGATTCCAATAGATATCACTAATGATCACATGTATAACTGTTAGCAAGTAACAGAACTCAGTTAAAATTAGATTTTTATATGCATTCATTTATTTGTTTGACTGAAGCAGTTTTTGGATGTTGTGGAAGATATTTTATGTTTCCAAAAGGATTTCAGGGCTGGAAGGTTTTATGATCTTTCCATTTCTTTGCATATGTTGACAGGAAAGGGTGAGCTTTAATGCACACACACTCATAAATGCACACACACACACACACACACAGATTAGCTCACTTATTTTCAGCACTGGACTCCGTAAACAGCTGAAAACATGATTTCTGCAAACAAATTCTGTCCTTTGTCCAAGAAAATCCTAGTTAAACTGTAACAATAGGTGCTCGTGAACGTGAGCACCACTAATTCTCAACCTTTGACCCCAACACACCAGGATCATTGGGGGGCGTGTCTACCAGAGCGAGGTCAAGCCGAAGGAGAAGAGGGTCAAACAGGAGAGAGGAAAATCTGGGACGAAGGAGCCAGGTGATGCAAGGTAAGAGAGGATGAACAGGTGTCTGTGCGCCAGTTTGAACTTAACTGTGTGGCCGCGTCCTCCGAATTACAGATTGATAGCATCCCATCTAAAAATCCTTCTACCCCTACAAGCACAAAGGGTGAACATGTGTTAGTGTGTGCGGGCACAAAGGCTGTAATGATCGTCTCTCCTCAGGCATAAATTGTGCCCCAAGAAGTGACACATGGGAGAAGTGACATCATACCATTTAGAACTGCCATGCAGAAAAGTGACATTTCATTAAATGTCATTCTGTGAGTCACAGACTCTACTGTAAATAGATTAAGCAGGCAAAGAAGGACGGGGCTGAAGGAAAAATGTGAGATTATTTGGAAGCAGTGAGTCCAATTTAGTGATATCACCACTTGGACTGTTTGCTTTGCTGCTCCACCTCTTTCAAAAAAATCATCCACCTTCATTAACTGCTGTAATGCTCCTTCCCTCATCTATCTAAAGCTGCTCAGTTATTATTTCAATACATAGGGGCATGGTCAAGAAAACTTAATCTTCCCATTCATTTGAGATGCATGGCAGTTAATGTGCAACATAAAAAAAAGGCTAAAAGCAAATATAACTGCAGGCAGTTTCAATAAAATTTAGACAATTAGACAATTTCTAAATACCAAGTACAAGAACTCCAAAAAATTGAAAATCTGCAAGATTTCAAAACCTCATAAACTTTAAATTAGCTCCATTTAGCAAATTCATTTCAGAGATTGCAAACTCCAAATATAATAAATCATTTAGCTTGTGCAAAGCTCCAAACATAAACCATAAACAAGTTATTTCCCCCAAAGCACACTACAGCTTTATCTCTTTTTTTTTCACATGCCATGTTTATTCTTGACTTTCTTCCAATATCATGTAATGTAATGTACTGTTTTTCATGATTACAGGAAACTTTGGTATTATAGCATTATACAGTGTTCTGTGAATGTAAAGGTTTAAGTTGTTGTTATTCTGGGTTTTTAGGTTAATGGTTGTGTATCTCTGATGAATTTCTCACTGTGGAAATTGGTTGGTTGAATTTATGGTCCCCACATTTGTTTCTGGCTACACAGAGAGGGATTGTGCAGAGTTAACTGACGTAGAGGATGCAGGGATGCACTTGCATGTCATTCTCCAAAAAGCTGACAGTGCATGGCTCAACAGCGATGGCTTTATTTGATGGTGACTAAGAAGGAAGTGGAACAACAGCGTTCAGCACAAGCAGGAAGACATGTTAAAACAAATGTCAAAGATCAAAAAGCCCACACAAGAATATCTAGTCGAGAGTTTTCATTGGTTTTAACACTTTACAAAGAAGCTTGTTGTCTGGCATGAGTAATATCTGCCTTGCATCAGGAGCTAAGCTAAGGGACCAACAGCACAAACATAAACAAGACCAGCCCACGTTATTAGTTGTTCCATATAATTTTGATACTGCACCCACGCACTGCTCCACAGCTGCAGACCTGCAAACTCTGCATAGCATCTTCAGATCACTAACTGAGCCACCATGACCGGGAGTAGTATTTTTTATTACTATGTAATGGTGGAAGTAGAGGAAATGCACAAAAGCTGATATATTGTCATAGTTCAGGACCATTGACTGCTGATAGAGCACAATTGAATCACTAAACTGTGTGGCAATGGGGCAATTATCCACATTATACTGTAAAACTTAGATTCTATGCATCACAGTACTTTATTATTATTTTTTTTTACATTGAGCTGCTGTTGTAGATTACAGTAAGCAGACTGTAAAATAACTGTTTATTGCTGCACGTCTAGCTGTCATTACTGTGCTTTAATTTAACAGGTAAGTAACTGTAATTTTGCAGTTTATTCCACTTCATCCTCTTACTTTCTTTGACTGCCTCCTCTCCTCTCCAGTCCAGAGCCAGAAGTGGAGGTGTTCAGAATGGCGGCTAAAATACCTGGTCGAAACCGGGCGGTCTTCCTTCTGACATACGAGGAACTTCTACAGCGCCGGCTAGGACGCTACGAACACGTGACCAGCCTCCGGCCCATGCAGCTGGTCAGCCGCCTCAGCCTAGACGTCACCATCGTTGACCATTCCCCCATCACGGACCTGGAGGTGCTGCCGCTCCGGAACGGCAAGAGCAACGCCGCCGCCAACACTGCAACTGCTCCTAAGCCACCAAACATACCAGGTTCATAGATATTGAGTACTGTGCAAAATCTTTGGGAAGTTAAAAGTTAAGACTGTTATTTAAGTTCCAACAGCATATAGACAACACAAAACAAAAATCAAACTAATAAAGCTTAATGGCATAAAGAACTCTCGATAAATAGTAGAAAAAAATCAAGTAGGGCTGGTCTTTGTAGTCTTTGTAGTCCATAAAATGTGGAGAGGTCACCAGTTTAGATTTACTGTTATAAAATCTCCGGTTCTTGATCCCTGTTAAAGCATTTCCTGTCTTTGTGCTCCAGCCAAACCTGAGCTTCCCATCACCACTGTGATCAAAAACGAAAAGAACGTCTGCAAGATCACCTTCAGCCCCAACATCATCCAACAGGCAAAGATCACCACCAGTGGCATCCTGGGAGACTTCGTGATCCGCTATGATGTTCAAAGAGACATGGGGATCGGAGACATTCAGGTGAAAGAACATCTCAAATGTGCTTAATAAACACAGACAGGGCCAAAAGTTTTCATGAAAAAAACAACTCAGCGACAATAATTGTTATATACTACATGCATGCTTGCAGATTTCCCATCCAGCAACGTTTATCCACCCACCTGTTAGTCATTCTTTTCTCTGGCCTCCTGCCACCAGCCTCATGTCACTGCCAAACTCCTGTCTGTCTTCGGAGCAGAACTACAACTGCAACCGATCTCACTGGCTGCTGCACGTCTGTCTTTGTTTCTCAGGTTTTGAACGGCCATTTCGTCCACTACTTTGCCCCCAAAGACCTTCCTGCTGTGCCTAAGAACGTGGTGTTTGTGATCGACACCAGCGCCTCCATGTTGGGGACTAAGATAAGACAGGTATTGCAATATACCCGAAAGAAAACTATTGCATCAAACAGCAGAATACTAATGCATTTTTTCCTTAATTTATGGCAGCTGTAAAACTACCATTAAAATGAATCTGCAGCGTGTTCCGTGATTAATGTTAGGATAATCAACAACAGAAGGAAAATAAACTGTGCAGGAACAAAAATGTAATTCAATTTACTTTAAGGCTGTCAAATGTCTTTTGTACCAGTAGATGGGTTTCTGAGCAAACGATGCGACACTGACAAAGATCATGATGAAACTGAGATCTTGAGTTGGGAAATGGATGGTAAACGGAGTGGTACTTTATGGTACCTTTCTGCCTAATCTGAGCAAATTTCTTCCTTCCAAAATTAAAAAGGGGGAAAAAATGGTAGTATGGCTAGGGAAAGAAAAGGGGATGACAAAATCATGGGAGTGGTTCTTTCCATTTTGATTAGTCACTTCCTGTTGGTGTTTCTAAGGGTGCTGAATTTAGTAGGGATGGTAGAAACATGTCAAGCAACATCTAGTCAAGTACCAAGTCCTAATTTATTTTGCCTTATTTTCCACACTGCTGCCCATCAGTTTCTATGTATTTGTCAATAGCCACCATGACGTTATCCATGACAAGCGAGGGGCGGTATAAGAATTTCCCCTCTCGCCCATGCGTGCGGTCTACCCTGCAAGCTCGGGTCCTCTACCAGAGGCTGGGAGCTTGAGGGCCCTGCGCAGTATCTTGGCTGTTCCTCGGACTGCGCTCTTCTGGACAGAGATCTCCGATGTTACTCCTGGGATCTGCTGGAGCCACTCGCCTAGCTTGGGACTCACTGCACCTAGTGCTCCGATTACCACGGCGACCACTGTTACCTTCACCCTCCACATCTTCTGAAGCTCTTCTCTGAGCCCTTGGTGATTTCTCAGGTTTCTCGTGTTCCTCGTTCCTGATGTTGCTGTCATTCAGAACCGCTACAGCTATCACTACGGCCACCTTCTTCTGTTTGTCTACCACCACTATGTCTGGTTGGTTAGTCACCACCTTTTTGTCCATCTGTATCTGGCAGTCCCACAGGATCTATATGTACGTATGTAAAATTCAGCCCTATTTTCTACAGTGCTCCACCTTCAAGACCTCAATCACCCTTGCAGTGATTGACTGGACCACACAAAAAATAAAAACACAGCAAGCATATTTTGTGTGTGGGTTTTGGAGTTAAATAAATAAGTAAAGACTAGAGGTCCAGAGTGTGTAAGCAGGGAAATTTCTTTTCCAGTGTTAGTGTGTTTACAGCTTAGCACCTGCCTGTTTTCCAACTTTAATGTGCTTCGTTTGTTAACTGAAGGGTTCGCTCTTGAATTTTCCTGTTACCAGTGAGCAGGCTTTTCCTGCTACACATTGTGAGTTTGGATTTGGACAGCTTACATTTACACTAGGCTCATAAGCTTGGTGTATTTTCACATTAGAGTGTTACCCAAAAGTTCCACCCTGGAGCAGAGGTCCTGGACACGAACCCTTCTCCTAAAGGAATCTGAGGAAATCTACATTTTCTGACCACCTCTCTTCCTTTATGAGGCTCTTTCCCTGTTTTAAAGTTGAATTTTAAAAGCTGCACTGGATAGGAAATGTGACACCCCCACCTCCTCACGCCCACACTGGAATATCAATATCAGACCTTTTCCTCCATCTGCTGTAGCACGATAATCCCCTCAGCCAGAGCTGATCTTTGCAGCTGCCATGAAACAGAAAAGAGGAGAGAAAGTGAAAAACAGATTTTCACTGAGAGAGAAAAGTGGAAACTGTGAGGGAGGAAGTCAGAGTCTATGGGGTAATGGAACTTTCTGGACAACAGTACCCTCGACCCTCTGATCCCTCTCCCCACCAACAGCAGCCCCAAGTGGGCTGCAGGAACAGAACAACGAGTGTGTTTTGATGTGGCTGCACAATAGAGGTTTTTCAGTGAAGGTCAATCTGTGGTTCTGACCCCTGCAGTATACACCCCATATAGACATCTAAGAAGCTCCTCAGCAGCAAATCATATATCTCTCATCTGCTCATTTTTGCAGATCTGAAGATGAGGATTCAACACGGAAAAGCAGGAAGTTTTGTCTCCAAATAACTCTTATTTCTTATTTCCCCTGTACTTAAATATGAAGAAGTAGCATGTTCTGTAAAGATCTGACAGAATATGGTATCAAGTTTTATGGTACATTTAAATTCAATGGTTCCACATCAACAGCAAGTATCTGAAGTTTATGTATTCATCAACTTTTATGCTCTGTCGGTCAAATTTTGAGTAGATAAGACAGAAAACATTACCACTGCGGGATAAAATGCTAATTACTTAGAAGAAAGAGCTCCAAACATTCGAGTTCAAGACCTAGCAAATAGCACTTTACACATGAACTACATGTCACCACTGGAAAATGTTCTGTCTGTAAATCCAGAAATGTCCAAAGCTATTGTATGTATACACGTGTAGTGTTTTTATCCGTAAAGAAACATACCACAGTGGAAACAATGACAGAATTTTATTTTGGCAATTAAAGCAAATAAAGAAATCAGGTAACAAACAAACCTTGTTTTCTTTCAAGGGATGATGAAAAGAAACGCTTCACAGTGATTGTTGGGATGGGGTTGGTGCTGATAGATGTTTTGAGTGTTTGCTTCCAACCCTTGCACTTTACAATACAATGAGCAGGAATGCAGGTTCAACTTAACCTAAGATAACCTAAAGCAAATACTGACACAGGCTCGAAAATAGCACAGAATTACTGTGAACATGACTGTTTCACCACGAGTTCCACCTGCAAATTCAATCTGAAATTCGTCACTGTAATAAGGATAAAAAAAATATTCAGTAGAAAAACACAGAAAAGATGTGGGTTTGAATATGTAACTCAATATTATGCTGGCTCACGATCAGAAAATATAAATTAAAAACTGAAGTTTTATTTAATTTTAAATCCATAAAAAGAGAATGCTGAAAGAAACTGATAATATTTTGATTGCCACTAAATATGAAATGGAAAAGCCAGGAAGGGCAAAGATATCAAGGAAAATCTGCCAAAATTACAAACATTAATACCTAAAGACAGGAAAAGCAAAAAGTTTCATTTAAACAGTCTGAGCGCTGCAGTAAATTATTTATTTTGAGGGTCTTTATTCTGCATGAATTCGTGAATCTTTGACAAAACAGAGACACTCAAACATCAAAGATGTTTACTGTCTTGTGATTTTTTATTTCCCGTCTCCCAGACTAAAGATGCCCTCTTCACCATCCTGAGGGACCTGCGGCCCGGCGATAACTTTAACTTTATCAGCTTCTCCAATAAGATCAAAGTTTGGCAGCCAAATCGTCTCGTGCCAGTGACCCCCCTCAATATCAGGGACGCCAAGAAGTTTATTTACATGCTGGCGCCCACTGGAGGTGAGACGGTTCGTCTTTGTCTTGTCCTTTTGAAGACTTGAAGTAAAACTGCCTTTAATAACAGCAGTGACCTTCTTTGCTGATAAATAGATGTTGTTGTAGACTTAAAGTGGGAAAAGTGAGTGTTTAATAAGGACAGTAAACATATTAAAGTTTAGCTCAGTCACTGTGTTTCCATAACCTGAGATGTAAACCTAGTGATGTCCCTTCACTGTAGGCACCAACATCGATGGCGCCATCCGGACCGGCTCGTCTCTGCTTCGAGACTACCTCTTGGGCCCTGACAGCAGCCCGAACAGCGTCTCGCTCATTATTTTCCTGACAGACGGGCGGCCCACTGTCGGAGAGATCCAGTCCGTGGCGATCCTGGGGAACACTCGCTCAGCTGTGCAGGAAAAATTCTGCATCTTCACAATTGGGATTGGTAATGATGTGGACTACCGACTGCTGGAGCGTATGGCTCTGGAAAATTGCGGGATGATGAGACGCATCAATGAGGAGGCTGACGCAAGCGCCATGCTCAAAGGGTATGGCTTTGACATGACACCTTATAGGCTACAGTTGATATTTACGGGGCAATGAGCCCCATTTTGCTAATGAAGATGAGAGAATTTAAGGAAGCTTATTTTAATGTGTCTAAAATTCGCTTAAGATTATTTGACACTATGATCTAAAACCGCTGCAAAAGGACTCTGACATGGCTTAGTGTTAGGGGGTAAGTAACTGGTCGGAAACTGGTTTGAACATGTAGTCTGGATGAGATCTAAATTAGGTGTGAGGCTAGTCTGAAGTCTGTCTTGTTGTTAAATTGAAACTATACCACAATTAGCCTGGTCTTCTTTTAGTCTAAAATTGGTCCAAAAGGTTCAACATTAAATTTGGGGAGAAGGTCTAAACTCTGAAGGTCTGGTACTTGGCTTTAGTCTGGTTTTTACTTGACAGTCTGATGGCTGTCAGCCTTACACTGATCTAAAACTGGTCTAAAGGTCAACTAACACTGACTCGTTTTCAAACCAAGGAAACAAAGGAAAACTAATTTTTAACCAGTCTTTGCTGGAATTTAACTGACCGTAAACTGGTTTAAAAAGCAGGTCTGAAGCCTTTTTATGACTGTAATCCATCTATAAGATTAACTGTTGAGAATTAGTCTCTTTCTATCCAAGCTCCTTAGACAACCCTGACCTGAATGACATGGGCATTTTATCACAAAACAACACAAAAAATTCAAGACGAACATTGAGATGTATGATTAAGTAATTCTTACTTTCAATAAACGATTACTACCCAGTGCCCTTCACCTTCATAAATTTATAATCTCATTCTTATTAAGCAATTAGCTGTCCTTAATTCCTCCCTTCTCCCGCTCTGATATGCCCGTGCGTCTCTCATCGACCTATGAGGGAACCACGACCGCAAATGTGACGGTGCTGACAAAAGACGTCTTTAATCAACTCTCTCTCTGAGCTCTTTTTTTTCCTATCCTTGACGCATGGTCCTCTTCTCCCTCTCTCTTCCGCACTCAGACACACGAGGTGTTTGTTCAGTTGAGCAGGAATGTGTGTGTTTGTGTGTTGTGAAACCTGCGTCTGAGTATGTACGAGGGGTTAACAGACAGACTCCAAAGATAATAGCCCCTGATCTGCTTGAACAAACATATTCATCAGGAGGTGAGGAGGTTTGCTGTGACGTGACGACAATGACAGGCCGCAGGAACTCTGAAGTGGGGTGGCAACAGCTTAAGGGGTTAGACAAGGGAGTTTATGGCCGGAAGGTGGCTTATTTGAATAAACAAGATGAGGAAGTATACTATAAGACCCTTCTTTTTCTGACACTGATCACCTCTCTCGTGGTGACACTGAACAAGCAAATGCAGGTTTGGAAACTCTATGCACAATGTGTAAAATTATATAGTGAAAAACATGCTTGATAGAATTTTTAATGTTAGAACTGTGTTAATGTGTTAGTATTACTACTGGACTCTGCTGGGCAAGCAAAACCCAGCTTTACTGCTTATCAGATGTTCACCAATTAATAATCTATAATATTAAAACTTTTATACTTTATAACTTTTATATAATGTTAAAGTTGCCAAAAAGAACACTGCACATTTAGTTGTTTGTCCAACTAATGCCTGACTGAGCTAATTTGATTGATCTCCTTTCAGCTTTTCTTTCATTCAACTGAAACTCTTCATATATTTGTGTTTCTTTCTAGGTTCTATAATGAAATCGGAACTCCTCTGCTGTCTGACATAAGAATCAACTACACGGAGAACTCCGTCCAGTACGTCACTCAGAATCTTTTCACCAACTACTTCAATGGCTCTGAGATCGTCGTTGCCGGCAAGCTCACAAACGAAAGCGCAGAATCTCTCCACGTGCAGGTCACTGCCAGTAACAACGATAAGAGCATCATACTCGAGACAGACGTACCACTGCGAAACCGGCAGATAGATACAGAGAAGCATGTGAAGTTAGCCACTTCTGCAATGGCGACGGGCGTCAGAGCCCTGGGAACTGACGCGACACAGAAATTAGGAGTCGCTTTGGGTTCGGTAGCAGAAGACTTCGTGGAACGTGTGTGGGGTTTCCTAAGCATCAAAGAGGGGCTGCGTTCACGACTGCGCAGCCAAACCAGCAAGGACAGGGAAGGCCACACTCAGCAGGCCACCAACCTGTCCATGACCTATCACTTCCTCACTCCTCTCACTAACATTGCGGTGGAGAAGCCTGAAGTCCTGACTGATGGCACCATGGCCCCAGCGCCCACCATTACGCCAGGAGCCGGTGAGGCTACCTCACCTGCCAATGAGCTGCCAGGAGACACAGATGACAGAGAGCCACAGACACCTGACAGGGACCTCAACAGCCAGGCTTTATCGCAGAGCAACACAATCGGTAAGGTAGTGGCTCCCAGGTTTGGGGGTGCAGGGTGTCTGTAAAGTCTGCCTAATGAGTTCATGAGTATCTTCTTAGTTAAAAACTGTAAGCAAAATCTACTCAGGAGGAGCCGGAGGGCCATAACAAAATGATCAAGACATTGAACTAGCCCCCAAACTCTCCATACCTCAGATCTGATCAAGGATCAACCCCATCCACACAAACCCTACCCTACAACTCGCAACTCCAAAGACTGCAAATGTCCAAATGCCAAACACTACAGGACATCCCCCTGTGGAGCTTGAATCCTTGTCCCAACTCATGAAAGCTGTTTTATCAGTATGGGGAGTTACACAGTATTGGGCAGGTGGTTTCATGTTGTGGCTATTTATGAAACAGAAAATGAAGCAAATAAGGTTACACTAGCAAACAAAAAGAAGATGAAATTTGAAAGGAATTAAAACCATTATCTCATGTAAGAACATGCAGACTGTCTCTTTTCTGTCAACCCGCATTACACTAACAGTTAATCCAAACATAGTTATCGTTAAGAATTGGCATTAAGCAGTTTCTCAGGTTTGTTACTAAGACTGAATTTTCTCTTCCTTCTAGGCAAAGTTGTGAGAAGACCAACAAAGAAATTCATCACCCTCTCCAAGACATCGGGTAACTCCAGAATTTCTGTGCTTTTCCCCTTCTTTTTTGGGGGCACTGGAAGCATATATGCAGTGATGACATGGCACCAACTTAAAAGACAGAAGAAGGGGAATGTATAGTAGACTCGCTCTACACTCTGTGTGGGCAGCCTGTAATTTGGATGTCGGCAGTGATTACACAGACAGCGAGAGGTTCACAGATTCCTCTGAACCTGACCTGAAGAGAGGAAAGAACGTACAGGGTCTAATTGAAATGCCAACACAGGCACTACGTGGCATTTTAAACCTTAAGTGCTGTGTGCTAATGGAGTCTGAAAGAGGATGTTTGTGGATGTGTTACAGTAAAGAGAGGGAAGTTCATCAGAAGCAGTTAGTGAGGGCTAATAGCCCTGTCATTAGTGTTGCTCTGTCATCTCACTGCTCCCCTCTTCATCTTGGTTGGTTCTCAGCAAACTGTCGGTGACTCCAGTTGAACAAATAAACTCTAACCTAGGAGTAATACACAGACAGACACACGGATGTAAACGCATGTAAGAAAATCATCCATCAGTTTGCTGTTTATTTTCACAGGTTTTCTTATCCCAGAGTCATTTAATGCTGATAGATACCATACTTTAATTTACAGCTTTATTATTTATTTTCATTTTACCAGCAGCAATAATTTAGCTTGTTTTGTTTTCACCTCATTACAAAATTTTCGTCCTTGAGACACTTGCTGCAGGAAGCACCCTAAAGGTAGTTTTGAGTACTTTGGTACGTCACTGTGTGCATGTCGACAGATGTTGTCAGCACAATATCACCAGAACTCTGCAACAAGCTGTCAAAAAGCCTTTACAAGTGTGCAGCTGAGATGGGTTCGGTAATAATACAGGATTTACGTTTGAGTCCTGATGGTCAAAACTTGCTGCAGCTGTAATATTAACACAACATGACTTATTTTCTCATTTGAGCCACAGTCCTACCCCCTTCTTATTTCATAGCTACCCATTGTTGCACAATAAAAATTTTTTTCTTAAAGCACCTCTTCAATTAAAAACCCATGAAAGGCTGATTGGTTACTGTCGTCATCCCCCTGGATGGCCGGTTGGTGTCGACACCCAAGTTTGTGAATGTGATAAGTGAAGAATACTGCAACACAGAATTTTTAAATTCATACAATAGGTGCATCTACTAAAAATCTCGGACGAGTTCAAATCTTAGTTACCTTGACCTCAAGGCCATTCCCCTCTGACCTTTTCACACAGACCTGCTGGTCACTGGATACCTTTTCTTCTTTTAGACCATTCCCTCACAGACAACAAACTATGTAACTTTTCTGTACATTTTATCAGTCTACCAGCATATCTCCAGTATCTAATTGTGTTGAAAATGCTAAATATTTTTTATTGCCCTAACAGATTTATGAACCAATAATTCTTGCATGAGTGAATTGCATTTAATTGTGTTTTTCCCCCGTTAAACCCTCTCACAGCGGATGGTGACCCCCATTTTGTTGTTGAGTTCCCCCTGAGTAAACTGACTGTGTGCTTTAACATCAATGGCGAGCCTGGACACATCCTTGGCCTGGTCTCCGACCACAAATACTCTGGTAAGACTTGTGACTAAACCCTATACACCATGTTCCAAATTATTATGCAAATGATATTTTTCTCAGTTTTTCCTAAATAGTCGATTCAAATGACAGTCGGCATAATTTTCGAGTCATCAACCATTAGAGTATAATTCAAATGTTACTCAACAAAACTGCCAATGAAAACAGTGTTTTTCAAAAATATAAAACTTAAAATGCACAGTTCCAAATTATTATGCACACAAAGTTTCAAAACATTTTATAGGTTGTAGAGAACTGAAAATGGTAATTTGTTGAATTTGCAGCATTAGTGGATCAATTTCACTGAAATCAAAAGGTATTTCAATCAAAAACTTCTTAACAGGTCAAATTACATATTAACATAGGACCCTTTATTTGATAGCAGTTTTACAATTCTTGTATCCATGGAACTTGTGAGTTTTTGGAAAGTTTCTACTTGAATGTCTTTGCAGGATGTCAGAATAGCCTCCCAGAGCTGATGTATGGATGTGAACTGCCTCCCATCCTCGTATTTTTTTGTTTGAGGATGCTCCAAAGGTTCTCAATAGGATTGAGGTCAGGGAAGAATGGGGGCCACACCATGAGTTCCTCTCCTTTTATGCGATAGCAGCCAATGATGCAGAGGTATTCCTTGTAGCATGAGATGGTGCATTGTCTTGCATGAAGATGGTTGTGTTGCAGAAGGCACAGTTCTTCTCTTTCTACCATGGAAGAAAGTGGTCAGTCAGAAACTCCACATACTTTGTAGAGCTCATTTTCACACCTTCAGGGAGCCTAAAGGGGTCGACCAGCTCTCTCCCCGTGATTCAGGCTCAAAACATGACTCCACCACCTCCTTGCTGACGACACAGCCTTGTTGGGACATGGCGGCCGTCCACCAACCATCGACCACTGCATCCATCTGGACCATCCAGGGTTGCACTGCACTCATCAGTGAACAAGACTGTTTGAAAATTAGCCTTCATGTAGTTCTGGGCCCACTGCAGTCGTTTCTGCTTGTGAGCACTGGTTAGGGGTGGCTGAATAGAAGGTTTATGCACAACTACAAGTCTCTGGAGGATCCTACACCTTGATGTTCGCAGTGCTCCAGAGGCACCAGCAGCTTCAAATATCTGTTTGCTGCTTTGTAATGGCCTTTTAGCAGCTGCTCTCTTAATAGAGATGTATTTGTCTGGCAGAAACCTTCTTCGTTGTGCCTTTATCCGCAAAAGCCCGTGTGTGCTCTGACTCAGCCACAAATCTCTTAATATTATGGTGATCATGCTTAAGTTTTCGTGAAATATCTAAGGTTTTCATTACGTGTCCAAGGCATTTAACTAGTTCACGCTTTTCAACAACAGAGAGATCATTTTTCTTTCCTATATTGCTTGAAAATGCTGGTCTGCTTAATAATGTGGAACATCCTTCTTTAGCAGTTTTTCCTTTAATTGGGCTCACCTGGCAAACTAATGATCATAGATGTCAGAGATTGATTTCAGTGATACAAAGAGTCCTGAGACACAATTCTATCCATGGGTTTAATTGAAAAACTACTTATTTAATCTTTATGATACTTAAACACAATTTGCATAATAATTTGGAATGTGGTGTAAAGGCACCAAAAATCATTTATGCCTTTAATAAAACATGTTCTGTGTTCTCAGGTGTGACGGTCAACGGTAAGCTCATCGGCGCCCCGGCACCACCGGGCAGTCACAAGCAGCAGCGTACTTACTTCAGCACTATCACCATTGTGGTGGATAAACCCCAGCGCGCCTACATCGAGGTGACACCTAAGAAGGTTATTCTGGATGGACGGGACCGCATTGTTCTGCCCTGCCACTCTACTGTGTCTGTGGACTGTGGAGCGCTGTCTGTGGCCATTGTGGGAAATTCGAATGTGACCGTGACGGTCGGTGGGAACATAAGCTTCGTAATCCTGCTGCATCAGTACAAAAACCCGGCGCCCTACCAGAGAGACCATCTGGGGTTCTACATTGGAAACAACAAGGGGCTGTCGCACAACTGCCACGGTCTGCTAGGTGAGTGTTGAAGGAGTATTCATCTGTAAAATCGTGTTGCTCTGAGAACTCTAATCAATAAATACTAAAGCACTGTTCTCAACCTCTGGAGGCTGGAGCACTGACTTAAGTGAATATATGAATATTTGGTTAAGTAACTATATATGAAATGATTATTTATTATTCACAAAATCCATGCATTTTTACATTCATCAGTCAGGAACAACTTTATAAAGTCGCTGTCTAAAATGGAGTAGGTTCTCTTGGGTTGCAAAATACAACTCCAATCTGTTGGAGCATGGACAGGGGATCTCCATTGGTGTCACTGAGGTCCACCACCGGCTTGTTGTCAGTTTGGATGTTAGAGTTAGTGGGGTGCGGCCTCTGGACAACAGGCGTGTGTTTGACCAAACTCTGGGGATGTGGAGGATTTAGAGACTGAATCGATGCCTTGGGCTCTTGGCCACGTTCTGAGTCATTCTTAGGGGTTTTTGTAGTAGGGCTACTGTCCAGGGTGTGCTTGGTGCGTAGTACATGTCAAAGCCTTGTATGAATGCTGAGACCCAAGGCTTCCCAGGAGAACACTGGATTATAATGGACAAGGGGTCACCAAAATCAAGAGGAATTATCCTTTGAGCATAGTCAGGTAAAGCCAGAAATGTTCTCACTAAAACTGGAAGTGATTTTGCATTAAGAAGCTACACACTTGGAAGCTACTTGCCAGGTTAGATCACTGCACTTGCGCCACTATACAAAGTTGCAAGTAAAAAAGGTCACATTTTGAGAAAAGGATAAAAGTATGTCTAATTTAAGTATTTAATTACAAACTAAGCTTTAGATAGCTACACTTTAATCTGGGCTAATCTGGCAGAGTGATTCAGAGATTTGAAAAAACCTGGCTTTATCTGAGTTATATGGAGCTACATTGTTGCAAATTGTGAATAAATGCAGATTTGTCAGAGAATATATTGTAATAAGATCCATTATCAGCAGGAAATTAACTGACTGGCCTAAAAAAGGCTTAAAATAACCCCCCCTTTTTCTTTTTTTAAATTTCCTTTCAGGTCAGTTCCTGTATGAGGAAGTAGGATTGGCAGAGCTTCCTGCACAGGGAGATACAAAGCCCTCACTGGTCCTGAAGGTGAAGAACCGCTCAGTGCCCGTTGTTCAGAAAAGTAGGAGGATCTACAGCGGCACACAGAGTGTGGACTGCTGGTTCGCCAGGAATAACGCAGCCAAGCTGATAGACGGAGAGTACAAAGACTATTTGATGTCACACATGTTTGACACAGGAGACTGGCCACATGGGACAAACCGGGTGTGAGATGAGCACAAAGAACTATAGCTTCAGCATTTAATTACCTGACTAAACTCCTTTTAAAGATAATTATCACATCCAAAAAGACCTAAAAGCCTCCACACATTACGTTTTTTTCCTACTTTCAGGTCCCTTCTGAATATATTTTTATTATTTCTGATGAAAGTTAAAGGTTTTATTATACAATTTCTTATTTTTTACATTAATTATATAATAAAAAATGTAACTAAAATAATGAAAACTAGAAAAATTTTAACGCTGCTTTCTGATATCACCTTTTGCACACATGTAAACTTAAAGCTGTAAATCACACCTGTTTACCACTGAGAACAACCCCACCAACTAACCCTTTGTCCTACTGCTGATGAATACATGTAAACCTAACACACCCTTACATACAGCACCTTGTCATCAGGTGGAGGTCACAGGGCTGCAGGCCACACCCACACAGGTGTGCTCTGGCCAGGTCTCACTCAGGTTGTCTGTCATCGTGCTGCAGCGCCCGGGCTGCCACAGGAATTCAACACCGAACACGAGTTCATGTGTCAATCATCTTTAATGATAACACAGAGTAAATACATTCGTAAGAAGCGCTGAGGCAGCTCACGGCCTGTGCATGACAACTCAGATCATGCTGTACCATGCCATCCACAGGATTATAACTTTGTTTATTAAGAAAAAAAAAGAGAAAGAAATACAAAATACAATATTACAGACAGTACATATCAAACTGTAGACCTTTGAAATTATAGATGTAAACCATGTAGGCAGGAATACTTTGAGGATAAAGTAACACACATCCATCATTTGACCCGTTTACCACCTTTATCTGGCGAAGACTCAAAACTCACACCTTTTCACTAAGCTTCCTATTCAATGCATTTACCACAGATTGGACCACTATATAGATTTACAGTTTTCATAACTGAATAAATAAAATTTTGCAAAAGTTTAACACACAGCTGCTGCATCACCACACTGTAGTGTAACATAAAGGCCTCCTATAGGAGACAAAAACAGTCTGAAGTGTTACAAAATGTTCTATTGTTATTGTTAAAAAAGTGCCTAAAAACTACCTGATAATTCAATTTTAAGCTTGACTGATGCTTCTGCATTAAATCTACGACATAGACATTTATCCTACTCCATGTAATTCTCCGGAAGTGCAACTACTCGATTGAGCAGCTTGTTAGTAATATGACATATTGGAGCAAACATAATGCTCGTGTGAAATATGAAATATAAGTTGTTATTCTATCTGGCTTGCTCACAATGCTAAACCACCACCAATGCACCACATACGTTTTTTTTTATTTCCATAGCTTTAATAATTGCTGCATAGTACCGTCTGTCTTCTTTGCAAATGTTTGAAGTAAATCAACCCCCCCCCCCAAAAAAAAACAGACTGTTTATAAAAGATGGGTGTAGCCTTCAGGTGTGAAAAGTGAAGCCAATGCAGAAGCACTTTGAGCCTGCATTCTTTCTAATGGCCAGCAGGAGGCAACTGTTTAAGTAGTCAAAAGGAGCCATGTTGTATAGAAGTCTGAGGAAAAATGACCAGACTTCTTCAGCCTGACAGACACTGGCTTAGTACCTGGAGCCTGGCTCGCAGTCACCAGTTGTCAGGGAAAAATAAGTACTCCTAGATCAGGTACTAATAGTTGCTGGAAGGCTGCTGGCTACGGAAGTATGATTCCTCGATTGGTTGACGAGCAGCTGCTTGCCGTCACTGAAAAGCTCCTTGTGATGGCTTTGATTACTAGCAGATTGGTGTGGTTGCCTAAAGTTTGTGTGTAAGATGTCAACTCGTTTGTAAAGAGTTGTGAAAGTAAACCGGAAACACAGAACATTTACCTTCAAATTAAAAATTAATCTTTTTCAAACATGTTGGATTCAGTCAAATTTACTGTAAAAGGCTGTGCTTAGCAAGTGTTTGTAGACAAAACAGTGTCTTCCATGCAAACTAAAGGAGACTGCAGCAATCTCTTATCAAACAGACTTCCGCAACTTCCGGTAACCACTCACCAAAGTGTCAGGGAGTGCGCATTCACCAGCCTGTGTGACTTACTTGACCTGTGAACTCTGTAAAGATATTTCTAATGGGTCTCAATTGCTAGTTTAAAGCATGCTTCACTAGAGCATGGTATTCATTCTCTTTATATATAAAGACAAAGAGGGGGAAGTGTAAGTGTATGTATACTTTTACTAAATCACGTGTGTAGCCTTTAATGTAGTAAAAGATAATCTGAAGAGTATTCATCCAAATCAGGTCAAAACCAGTTTCAAAATGGCCAAACATGAGGCTTTAAAACATCTGTCTTTTATGTAGTTTAGGATTAGGATGCAACAGCTAGCTCTGATGTTAAATCGCTAGTTCACAGTGGTATACTTTTATTTAATGTTCATTTTTTTAAACGATGGCCTCATTTAGAGTAAAACAGACATCTTTTATATACAGTCTATGGAAGGAAAGCAACACAATGACGGCTGCTGTTTCGGTGGTGCAATGTCAGAGCAAGGTCATCCATAGATTAAACGCAGGAGTATAAATCAAGCTTAAGATGTGTTGGTGGTGTATTTCATCAGCCACATTATCCACGTGTTGAAAGTGCAGCAGCCAAAGGACTGATGTGTGCGGTTCAACAGAAAAACAAAAACAAAAATCCCACTGATCGCCCTTTTACCTTAAAGTAAACAGCCGGAGGGAGAACGTGCAGGAATGACTATAATTACACCTCAAATAAAAAGGTGGATTCAAAGTGATTATATTTGAGTATAACCTTAGAGAGCACTTTTATATATATAGTGTATACTTTCTTTCTCCTTTTGGAATATGACACTCGATAAATGACTCTCTTTAGAGAAACAACATTTCCAAAAGTCCCTGGAGTTGAGAGAAGACAGATTAATTTTAGTCTTTGTCATTACCACCCGTAGATTTTGCCCTGTGGGCACCGCGCTCCTTAATGATCTCTCCCCACACACGTGGCGTGTTCAGCTGTGGTTTCTCTGATGTTCTCTTGCAGTAAACGGAGGCAGCAAGGTGAGAGGATAAAGACTTTCTAATTCCCAAAACGCTACGTGATGCACAGTGCATGCATATACTGAGTCGACCTCCAGTTCTAAGTGTTCTAACCTTCGATGCGGAAGAAGGCAGCTAAAGGTATTCACATTCACAGGTTATACGACCTTAAATTGTGCCTTTGCTTGCAAAGAAGCTGATATTAAGACTGACGACAGTCTGTGAAGACGTGGATGGAAGTTTGTTTTTCTTATTTATGCTGTTATGTGTTGTGTGTGGGGACAGTCGATAATCGAGGACACGTCACCTGGGTTTACACTGCCACCCAGCTTGGTCTCAGTGGTCCACCTGAGTACTGCACATAGGGGACCGGTTCAACCTCAGCCGGCTCCTCCTCCCCCTCTGAAGCCTCTTCGGTGTCTGTCTCAGCCGACAGCAGGACCTGAGAGAGGGGGATTTTGTTAGCCACCAGAGCTTACAGTAGAGCAGCACTAACTATAAGCTAAAGACAAAGAACAGATGACTCATTTTCAGCTGTAGTGTGTGTTTAGACTTTGCATCCTAGGCAAAAAGCTGGGAAATCTCTCAGCTCTGGATTCCCAGTCCACAGTGGAAAAATACCGCTGTTTATTTGCAGCTTTGAAGACACTCTCCAGAAGCAGGAGGAATTCAACTCTCTAAGGAGCAGAATTCCACAACTATTAGACATTTAAAGTACTAAAAAAGTTCCATATGTTTCTTTAAAATAGGGTTTGACATGTGGAAAATCTGTTAAAAGGGTGAGCTTAGAGATTAGTAAAGAGTAATATCGGAGTAGGAGCGTGCATGTTTGATCCTTTCCAACCCTAACCAGGTAGCTTCAGTGCCTAAACCTATCCATCTATCCAAACAGCAAAAGAAAATGAAGATTAAGCGTGAAAGAAAACATTAAGTATAAAGGACTTCTGGAAAAGAGGGAAATATCTAAACTACAAACAGATTGTGAAATACTCACTGAGCTCAAACTGCCATGAGAATGTGCTTTTGCAACTGTACTGTTGCAAAAGTCAAGAGCGGTCCCAAATTCTACACAAGGGCAAACAGCCAAAGTTAACATCAACTTTTTAAATGTTCATCCGTTTGTGAGTATGAATCAAACAGGTGTTCCCCAAGGGACAATTTCAAGCCATTAAACCTCCAGCTGTGTTTGACCAGAGCTTTGATCCCTGTAGCTAATGTGGAAAACTGGGAACCCAGATTAAATAGAATGTACAACGCAGCAGGTGTAACTGAATCACTGTCGGTTAAGCATAAGTTAGGACTTTAAGCTTTGGTAAATGTGGGGATTTCAAGGCTTTCACACATGCTATGTGCCTTCTTAGGTGCCTTTAAGGCCCTGTGAACTGATTTATTGCTAATGGTTCACTCACACAAGAGTAAGTATAAGACTGTAAACGCCCTTGTGACTAGGTGAAATTTGAAGTGAATATTTTTGACTTTTTATGGCCGATTCCACGTACTGATCATACAGAGATTGAGTTTGTTGCACACATTATCTCTGTGCAACCACGTTTGAACACAGGCGATTGTACAGGTTGCCTTTGACCTGTCAGCCTGTCTCCAAACTTGTATAGACTGCAACCACTGTCAGATATATTGTCAAAGGTTAACAAACATCTTATTTAAGTCAAAGTCAAAAAGACTTTATTTATCCCCAAGGGGCAATTAAGATAGATGATACCTTGCCGACCATACATACAATACACAAACATCACATTGGGGAGACAGGTCAGGCTAGGTAGCACTGGCCAGTCGACCACACGAACAGCGACCTGAACCGAAACCATAGAAAATGCACGACATGAGGAAAGACGAGGATTTCCAACACGTGGTAATCAGTCAAGCGCACCTCATCTGCACCTCGCTCAGGAGAAAAGCACAGAGACACAGGATTTGTGTCTCTGGATTTGAACCCAGGACCTTCTTGCTGTGTAACAGTACTAAAACTGAGCATCCATACCAACTTCTTTATTTGTAGCGCTGCAGCTATACTCTCGTTAAACTCATGTTAAACTCATGTTAAACTTCTTCTATAACAGTCAGTCTAACTAACCACAACAACAGCATTGTGGCTCCAACTCCACTAAGAGCTCATCCAAATCAATGCCCGTCTTTCTGCTGTCCTCCTCCACTCAGCTTTCCATAACATCAGCATGATGAAACAAATTATAAATGTCACTTTTATTCTTGGTATGAAGACTTGATTTATGCCTCCTTGGCAGACGACCAGGGAAAAGAAAAGAAGAGGGAGGGATAAACACTCTCATCACATTGCACACAAGGGTCACGCACCCCAGCAGTCATTCACCCTAAAGTCTGTGAGTTCAGCCTTTCCTTAGAGGAAAAGAAGGATATCAGAAGCTTCTATGCCTGGTATGAATTACTACAAGAAACCTCTTCCAACTTTGTCAGACTAGACAAACCAGCATCCAACCACGCACACACGAAAAGCCTGCTTGTGTGGGCTTCCTCTTGATCAAGTGGGATCCAATAAGAGGCTTTTTCTGCGTGTTATTACCCTTTATCCTTTTCCCTTTATTTTTTCTGTGTAATACAGACAAAGGGTGAGAAACCCATTTAAATATCAATAATCCTATATCTCCTTTTAAATGTCTGCTGAGGTTTTAATTCTATACGCAAAACCACGCGCAAACATTTTCATTACGGGAGTCTGAAACTTCGACAACCAACTATAATCAAGCTAAAATCGCCTAATTCAACAGCACTGACGAAAGCTCGAGAGAAAAGTCTGACTCAGTGTTTCTTGGACTAAATTTATGGGTTTGGATCCTCATTAGATCAAACGTAAAGAGAAAAACAACAGGTGCAGCTCACACCCAGCGAGACAGTGTTGGTACATTAACGCTCATTTCGACACACGATGAAAGATTTTTCTTCAAAAAGGAAAGGCATTCAGCTTTCACATGGCATGGTTGGATCTGTCTTGGTTAATAGTCCCAGAGGGTGTTTGGTGGGAACAAAGTTTTTTCAGGGTTATTTCCTTTTTGGAACAAAACATTTATAATAATAACAAACAAAAAAAAAAAAAACATCAATGAGTCACTTCCAGAACTCACACGAGTCTGTCAGATTCCTCCAGGGATTTAATTTAACTGATGGCTGAATAAAAATACTGAGATTTTAACCCTGCATGGACTAAAAATTCAAAATTCAAACCCTAAAATTTGAAAAAAAAAAAAAAATGTAATATTGAACAATATCATATTATCTGTGTGTTCTTTTTAACTTTTAAATAACTGTTTGGCTTCTATATGAACACTAAAGAAAACTAATGGCTTCATATTAAAAATTACAATTACATACAGCAACTGAAATGCCTGCAGACTCTAAAACACATTTGCAATGAGGTCTTACCACAAAAAAACCAAAAACAAATTACTGCAAATAGTAAAGATGGTAATAGTAAACATATGATGGTAACCAAATGATACTCTGGTATTTTTCCCCTTTTAAATCTTGATGGCGTTCATCAGCTGGAGCTAAAACGCTGATAATTTACTGTCACTGCTACAAACTATAAACCCACAAATATAACTGTGTGGGTAATACAGTACCGGTACGTCAAGTATTGACTCAACTCACAAAAGACAAAAAGGCAAAGGCTCTAGTGGAGAAAATACAAAAAAAAAAGTGCTTCTGCTAATTACAGTTCAATTGAAATACTTTCAATTGTTTTTCCTACAGAAGTGATATTTTATCACAATAATAACAGCTGCTTTTAAACTGGTAAGTGATATTATTAAAGCACTAGTTTGTCAGCTTGGCAGACAGACACAGAAATTCTGACTTCGTTGTCAAATACGTCCACTCTGCTGGGTCTTCCTCCTCCTACCTGTCTGTAAGAAAAGGGGAGCCCCAGGGTTCCATACTAGGCCCACTGCTGTTCTCATGTGTAACTATAAAACAATGTTTACGAGTGACAACAGGCAAATGCTGCATTCTTATTTCAGCAGACACATATATGGTCTATCTGCTTCAGCAGCATTAGCCTTTAAATTCTTACAGTCGGGTTTTAATGTTGTTCAGTCTAAGCTTGAATTAAATGGGCACAAATCCAGTTTGATTGTGATGTGATGTTTTTACACAGCAACAGTTACTCTCACCCTTGACTCCTCACTGTCCACCCACGGCAGAGATTCGGGCTTCTTCACCAAGCTGTCGGACGAGTCGTCCAGGCTCTTCATTGTCTTATACTTCCTCATCATCAAGCTGTCCACCACCCAGAACATGATTGACTACAGGGGGAGACAGAGACACCACAAGGTGGTACGTCCAAAGCAGTCAAAAACTGTCCTGATTAGTTTCACTTTCTCATCATGAAAACAGAACTTACATTGACTATGAAGGGCACGATAAGCATGACGAGGGCCAGCTCCAGCTGAGGGTTAGCTATGTAGCTCAGCAACACCTCCTGTAACTGGAACAGAAGATGAAAACTGATTAATAATAACAATGGATGGTTGAAGGAGTTTGAAATAAATTGAGACCGTCAAATAACGACAATTGTTGCTATGACGAAGGCTAATTTTACAACACAAATATTCTCAATGTTACAAAAACAAACTCTCTTTGAAACAGACTTCATGTTTACACTGGGATCAGGAGAAGTCATTTTTTCACCATCTTCCTTGTTTATGTTTCTTGGTCAAAAGTTCTTAAGTGGCAAAGTTTGTTTCTCATGAACTTTACATTTCTGATTTTTTATTTATTTATTTATTGCATATTTCTAGGAAACAGTGAAGGAAAAAAAATCACAAGGATTTCATAAGTTTCAAAAACTTCTTTTGGCAAATAAATACTTTTATATTCTCTCCCATTTTTGCCTCAAAGACAAACCAAACAATGCCAGATGTACATGAAAACAAGATCGAAAGGGTGTTCAGATTCAAACTAAATTGTGATTCTTCTAGGATGAGATCACAGCTTGGTCAATTGTATTGGATTAAGTACAGTCTAAGACTGGCTAAACCTCGCTGAAGTCTTGGCTGTGCCATGATGTAAAAAGTGGAAATCGTTTCCTCTGCCTAAATGTTTTATAATATCAAAGGATTAGCGCACAATGAGCTGTAAAATCTTCTTACTTTGGACCATCCGGGGACAAGCAGCACAAGGCTGATGACACCTTTCTCTAGCACCATAATGAGCATGTAGACGCCACACTGGCCCAGCCATGCTGCTGCCTGGGGGGGGTCACCTGGAGGAACAAGGAGGGGGAAAAAATTAATGAGACTTCATTTGCACTTCATCTGTTAACGTCACAGGCTTAAAGTTCCACGTTTTTATTCCTGAACCCTAATAAATGTCCATCCTGAGTTCCGACATCCGACTTTCGTGGTATCTGGAAGGCAGCATGTGTGCCTGAGATGACCACTTTATGACATCATCCAGAGCCAAAAGTGGGGGAAAAAAAACTGTAAGAAACAGGGTGTTTAGAAAAGTCTGAAACCTAAGCTCTTTGCTCACCACTGATTACTTCACTGCTAAAATCTGGCTATGTTCCATATGAGCATCCACCACTGTAACTGTTAGAGTGAACTGTTAAATGTTGTCATTTCTATGCTTGCCAACTCTGATGAAAGAAATTCCACTGTCCTTCCCCCCCAGATTCTCGAGGTTCTAGGTGGGGGCTGTAATGTTTTATTGCAGATACATCCTATCTGGAAGATCTGCTTCTTTTGATGCAAGCTTCCTGCGTTTACGACCCTTTGGTCAGCAGGAGGTCTGACACACACACACACACACACACACACACACGCACACACACGCACACACACTCTTACAGAAGTTCACACATATACATACAAGGCCTTGTCTTAGAACCATGTGGGCGTGGCTTTGTTCTGATGTTTTTTTTGTGTGAACTGTCTCTCAATAAAAAGGCAGCAAGGGAGGTTGTCGTGGAGGTAATTTTCGTGGTGGACACAGACGAGGCCTCCCTTGCGCAAATAATCGATCGATCGACTGCCTTGTTTTCTTCATGATGAATAAGTCTCTAGAATTAGCGGGGCTTGTGGAAACACAGACCCAACAGTAACAGCACATATGTGACGGAAAATAAGGAAACACATTACGGGTGGATTTTAACATGAAACTATAGTCAAGCTTCATTTGACTACCATTGCTTTGAACCAGTTACTATACAGAATTATGGATTTGATTATAATATTGAAGGTGATGAATTTCTTCCCCTGGTCTCAACCTTTTAATAAAATCTCTGTTACACAGGTGCCTCACCACAGCAAACACAAACGAGAACAGGTCTGTCATTAAGGCAGGAAGGAAGAAGGAAGACTACAAGCCAGACGCGGGGGGGGCAAACAAACACACCGATCTGGAAATGTCAGCGCTCATGTCAAACAAAACAGGGAATTAACTACAATTGTGCCCTTGACCAAAGCACAACTGTAGCCCAGAAGTAAGATGGATTTAATCGGGCAAGTTTAAGTAAAATTTTCCATCACACACAGACGGACGTAAAGGAAAAAAACAACAGGAGGTAGAGTGAGGGGGCTGCAGTAACTGTATTAAGCCAATAGGAATGTTTTCAGCTGCAGCTGGAGATGCTGGCTATGCTCCTGGTGTACCTCTGGTGGGTCTACAGCGCCCTCTGCTGGCAGATATTAGCACTGCACCTTCTTCATTAATGCGCCTCAGTGTTCATTTTGTGTGTAAATAGATGAGAAGAAAATGAAAAACCATAAAGAGAAGAAAATTATTCGGTTTCACTCACCATATTCTCCAAATATGAGCAGAGTCCACTGCTTGTACTCCACCAACTTGGACACCAACTTGACAGCCAGCCAGATGACCAACATTCCCAGAGTGGCATCCAGCAGGAAGTTCATCAGATAACTTTGGTGAAAAATTAAATTACATTATTGAAGCGACATCCCTGTAGGGCACATCCTAGAATGACTGATGTGCTTCTAAAGAACTTACAGAGAGCAGGGGTCCTCTTTGGTGAGAGTGGACAGGAAGACATTGGCAAAGTGGATGAAGAGAGCACCTATGGCTTGTTTGGATGTATCAAAAAACCTGGAAAAGGCACGATGGACTCGGTTTTTATTTTCTGGTTCTGACTGACTTGAAAAGTGAGATTTTTTTTTTTTTTTAAATGTTATGATTTTTTGTATAATTCCAGAGGAATTATTTTGTAGCTGGAATAGAAAACGTTAGGATATAGGACAGGGCAGGGTAGATATGTCTAAAGAGAAAATGAAAAATGCCTGACCAGATCCGCCATGGTCGTCTGATCCCTACTGGCTCCCGGAACCTCTTCACTGCAAACAAAGAAAATCAATTGATTGATTGTCCTGCAAAACAACAACATAAAGCACAGTTTCTTACCACTGTTTTCACCAATCTGTGAGCAGCCAGAGGGGAGAAAGGTTGAGGATAAAATACAGATGAATCATCTTAATCTCACGCAGCCCAGTGGGCTCAGTAAACAGGCACCGACTGTTCCTATAAATCCACCAGGGTCGAAAATGGGAGAGAGCATGTGGAAACAGAATCAAGGTCTCCTTCAAATGGAAATCGCATACTTCACACAGGGTAATGTGTGAAGTATTATATATAAACTGTATGCAGACCAACTGGGCCTTTCTCAAAGGTCCATCACATTGAGAAAAAAATATTGGTACATAAGGCACAATGATTGATATTGTCTAGATTCCTCAATCAGCAGCTTAACTCGAAACTGAACATCTCAGTTTTCTGACAAGAAGAAACCTTTGGAAAAGGCCCATCAATATCTCAGCAATACAGGAAGTGTTACAGAGTAATCCGATGGCTATGGCTATGTGCTGGCGATGTGACAAGAGTAAAGGCATATTTACATCATTTATTTATATTTGCTATAGGAATGCCAAATGACATGGAATTTATGGAAAAATATAATAATGTTTATAATAGTGATGTTGTGAAAGTTTGATTTGAGATGGAATGACCCCAGCTTTGTCACTAATCTATACTTGTTGACTTAAAACTTAAAAGGATCCTGGACAGAAAATAAATATTAATAAGCATGAAAGTAGGGTGTCGATTTGCTTTCATGACAGCAACGGAACAACAAGGCGGGGCAGACTGACGTACTCAATCTCCAGCCTTTATCTGAGTTCCATGAGTGCAGGCAGAACAGTGAGTCAGTGGAAGGAAACTCCCAAAAATAGCTTTGAGGAAGACAGATGAGCGGAGGGATGTACGGTGCAGGTCCGCCTGCAACTCTGGCCATAACCTAAGATCTAATGATGCTAATAATGCTTCACTGCACACAAATAATTTGTAAATATTAACACATACATGTGGCCCGAATGACCAAGAATGACACTCAGAGAACCAAAGGGGGGAGAATAAGAGCGAGAGGAGGGATATTGATTCTTTTGCTAATAAGTAACTAAGTGGAGGTTAGAGCTCATTGATCGCTCCCACTTAAGGCCTGACCTGATTCTGCTGAACTTCACTGCTCAGGTTTCAGCATGCTAATTATTAGATTATATGCCAGCAATCTAGAGAAATAAGTTTATATTGCGCTGGATCAGCATCCATGTACTCTGTTTTTTGTGTGGCATTTAGGAATACTTACAAAAAACAAAGAAAAAAAAAAAAAAAGGAAACTGTCCTAATGTTTTCCCTGAACACATATGTGCAGACAGTTGTGTAACAATATCCCTGGCAGCTGACTGAAGTCACTATAATCCAAGGAAACAGCTGAGAACAAATTAAAACCGAAAATTAAATATGATCCAGAAAGTCATACAGGTAATCAAACATTAACACAAACTATATACGGTTTCTGAGAGGCATCGAGTTTAGCTTTTATTACAGCTACTTGTAACAGTCGCACCTTTGAGCTGCCAAAAAAATAATAATTAAAAATAAAAAACAGAGCCAAGGGTGCCAAAAGTGGTTAGATGCTTGGCATTCCCCAAGTCAGCTGCCCCAGAATCACAAGTTTCTTAGTAAGTCAACAGCCATTGTTAGGGTTGAGCAAGTAAACACTCCAGTTTACAAGTAGCATCTTGTTGAGCTGTTAAAACAGCATTGTTTTTAATCATCACCCTAACCCTAAGTTTTTATCCGGGGATAAAAAGTGCCCAACTTTTTATCCCCAGAGGAAGCTGAAAGACTCGACTGTGCTTACAACTGGACAAGTGCTGGACAACTGAACACACAAGAAAACTGAAGGGAACAAAACAGCTTAATTAGCTTCATATAGCACACTGAGCGTACTATACTGAGGCCAAACATTTGCTTTGTTCGTTTTAGAGGCGATTTTAAAATTTTGGCACGGTCTGAAAACCTTGCTTATAAGCTCAGAGTCGTGCAGACAACTTCTTTAATTTAATGCGGCAACAATCCTTAATTATTGATTGATTGATTGATTGATTGATTGATCGACCAATCATACTTTATTCATCCTGAGGGAAATTGGGTTAAGGCTGCCAGCCGTGCCAGCGCCGTCTTACCCTTCCGACCATACATACATTACACAAACATCACATGGGGAAGACATGTCAGAGGGGTATAACATGGAAAAAGCACAACATGAGGAAAGATAAGGAGAAAAAAAATAACTCCCCCCAGACTGAGCTCCAACAGGGAGATCAGTTTGAGAGATAAAAAAAAAAACACCTCTGCACATAGCACATGAAAAAACTCTTAATGCACCAAAGAAACACATGACAAGCAACAGGGGTGGGTAAAGGGTGAGAGACAGCCAATGTAGACAGTGCATCCGGGCCTGCAGCATAAGCGCTGGTCTCCTTGATCCACCGTCAGCATCGGAGGGGAATAAGCGTCGAAGGCGTTTGGAGGGGGAGGGGGGATGAGTGTACATCTGCATGTGTATATATATTTCTGTGTGTGTGTATGTGTCCAGAGTTCAGCTGAGACAGTGTCCTTCGCCCTGCCAGGCTAAGTAAACAGTCTTCCAGCCAACCCAGGTGGCCTTGCATAGAATGAGAAGAACAGTCTAAACACAGTCGTTATCAGGGTGTTGTTGTTCAGCTCCAGCCTTGAGACCGTGGCTGGCGCCGAAGGGGTATCCGCATGAAGTGATGGTGGCTTTTACTTTAGTGCGAACAACTCATATGAATTTCAAAGCTGTTCTAACAGTCCAACACTGGTCTCTCAATCTCCCGTTGGAGAGCCGTGAGCTTCTCCATGATGTTATCAAACTTACGCTCCGTGATGTTGTCATTCTTGTGCTCAAAGAGCCGATTCTGAGAACTCACGACCGCAGTGAGCTTCTCCAAGATGTGATCCAATTATGTAGAAAAACAAGGAGATACATGGTTGAAACTGCACTTCTTTTTCTTATATTAAGGGAATAGAGGGATTAGATGTGTAGTTAAACATCTTTACAGTGACAGAAAGGAGAGTTTCACTGGCCCAGCCCACTTAAGATCAAAGTGGGTTTTATGAGTTTGACATCCCTGCTTTAAATAGTCCAATTCCTACTCTTAATTATCATTATATTGTTTTATTGATTTGACTATTACTTCATTTTATGTAAGTTACTTTCAGTTAATTGGTTTTATTTACAATTTTTTCCATTTTTGCTGCTCTAGTTTTGGTTTAAATTATGGTTTTATTCACTTTTATTGATTTTATGGATGCAACATGTAGGTTTTGTCATCTATCTCTCTCTATCCCAGCTGTCACAGGACAAGAAGCCACAGATGGAGAGGTCACAGATATGCTGCAGGGCTAACACAGAGAGGCAGACAATTTAGAATCACCATTTAACCTAATCCGAATTTATTCTTGTTACCAGTCGTCTTTGGACAGGGGGAGGAAACTACATTATGTGGAAGGCATGTGAAGAACATTTAAACTCCAGCCAGCTGGGACATCCTTGTTGTGAGGCCAGCTTGCCAGCCACTGCACCACCAACTTTTTTTTTTTAATTAAAGTTAAAAATAATAAAAAAAAAAACACTGCAGAATACACGGAAATCCTGCATACATCTTAAATTCCACTGGATGCACAAAGATTTTAAGTAACTATTCTGATGGAAGTCAATTTTGATTTCTAAGAGAAACAAAATGAGGTCCTGGATCTAAAATCTGCTATTATGTGACACTGGCTCTGCTTAAAAGCACCTCAGTTATGCTGCTTTGGCAAAGGGCACATATATAAGTGCGGTATAACAAGCCCTACATATTTAATTAAGTGCCTATACCGTGAACAACTCATTTGATTAATTACAGTTTGAAAATAAGGGTTCGCCCAACTCTCCCTTGGTTAAAGAGCTAAAATTCCGTTCAAACCTGCTATGTTTACAACATCTGATATACGCCGAAAGGAAAGGCAAAACGCTATTAGTCAGGTACTGTTTTTAGAAGCTTGCTGTCCGCTTTAGATTCTTGCCGAAACCCGTGGGAAAAACAAATTAGCATATTTATCAATACAGTTTGGTGCGGAGCTACTGGGGATGGAAAACAAACGTCAACAAACAAAACGCCACGTGGACTGGTGCAGCTTTCTAAAAAAAACACTTCGTGCATTTTGCTTTTCCTCAATTCTCCAACTGAATTAGCACAAAAAGAAAACAAGTTATCAGGGATGTGTCTCCCGATGGTAAAGGAATCGATACTCACACATTAGAGTGCTGAAAGCCACGATAGCCAGCAGTCCCTGGATCAGGACGCCGAACCTGTCCGTCAGAGCTCCGTTGTCGCAGCCGTGGGGATTCGCCTTACTAATGTCGGACATGTTTGTCACTTCAAAGGGGGCATTATCCAAGAATCTTTTCACTAGCATGACTCCGCTATACCCGTACATGTCCATGGTGACACCGAAAAAAAAACTAAACGGCACAGCCGTAGGAGACAAAAGGAGCGCTTCCTCGGTGGGAAAAATAAGTCTTTAACCCTTTTTTCTCTTACTCGGTAAGAACAAACGACCGGATTTTTAACTTCCGGCGAACAACTCTCGGTGGAGTTTCCCTTCACTGTCTCCAGCGGCTGATGCTGCCTGTCATGATGCTAACACAAACATATGGAAATCGATTATCTGAGTCGCGTACATGTTTTGACAACGAAAACACGCACTGTGAAGCGGACAAACGCAGGGAGCCCCGCTTCCGGTAGTTCCATTACAAAATAATAGCCTTCCGCTGTTGTTCAGAACAACTTTAGAACAGGATAGATCGATAGAGGGGCTGAATAAATCTAAGGGAGAATGAGCTCTGCTGCCTCTGTGATAATTACTCAAAAATAATTTAAACAGAAAAAAGAACTCAATGAGTAAAAACAAACAATAAATTAGCTCTAAAAATTAAACTAACTCAATAAATTCCTTAAATCAAATAAAGGTAGACTAAAATGGTTTAATAAATGTATATTTAAAAATATTGTAGTAGGAAGTGCAATCAAATTACTTAGTCTGCACAGAGTGTAGATTGTGTAAAATAATAAGTATTAGTGAAATAGGCAATTAGAAGTTCATGGAAGTTATGAAGGACTAAAATATAATTCACTTCATATGTTTTGAAATTACACTGAACATTATAGTTGTATGAGTTCACTATCCTATTTAAAATCCCACTTGTTTTGCATTAAAATATGTTACCCAGTTACATAAACAGGCATCAGCATAACATTTGCTTCTCTTCTTCTGGCTGCTCCCTTTAGGGCTCACCACAGTGGATCATCTGCCTCCACTCTATCTCTCCTCCACATGCTCCTTTCTCTCACTACAGACCACAGTTTCATCACCATACATTATCCATGGAAGCTCGTGCCTGACCTCATCTTGAATCCAGCCACAGTGGCAGAGCACAAAATATAAATAATAATATCCACCTTTTTGTGTTTTAAAACTATATATATGGTGTGTGTGTGTGTGTGTGTGTGTGTGTGTGTGTGTGTGTGTGTGTGTGTGTGTGTGTGTGTGTGTGTGTGAGAGAGAGAGAGAGTGTGTGAGAGAGAGGTCTGTATATATATATATACATACATATATACATGCATATATGTATGTATAATATGACCCACGTTAACACATGGACTGAACATGCACACACCCACAATGGACAACTGTACCCTCAAACACACAATAAACACACAATAATAACATGGACTGAACCACCGCTCACAACCACTAGCACTTTATATAGCCTCTGTAGAAATTATCCACATATCACACTTATCTTAACTGCACTACTGTATAGCTCTGTGTAAATAATCATTCTGTACATACGATAATTTTTAACCCTACAACTGTTTACAACTTGCACAGTTCCCATTTCTGTATAACTGTATATCTCAGATTTCTGTAAAGTTATTTATTTCATATTCTGTATAGTTTTTCATATTTATATCCTGTTCATATCCTGTACATAGCTTGTACTCACTACAGCCTGTACATACCTATAGTTATAGAATATTCACAACATACTTCATACCATGTACATTATAACATACCATAATAGACCCATTTCTGTAATATACTTACATATCTATATTATTGCTAATATATATTGTAATATATCTATATCACTAAAGCACTTCTGGATGGATGCAAACTGCATTTCGTTGCCCTGTACCTGTGCATGTGCAATGACAATAAAGTTGAATTCTATTCTATTCTATTCTATTCTATTCTACAATATACGAAATAATATAGCTCTTCTGAAACCACTATCGACTGTACCCTTTTAATGATCCTATATGAAAAGCTATTTAGAAGTAATAGTGTTTTTTATCTTATTAATGCGAATAGGATTTTTTTCTTTTGATTTGCAACTGGCTTTTTGTTGTTTTTTTTTCAGCATGTTTATTTCTCTTGAGACGATTCCTGGCCTTTTATTTTGAAGATAAATTCGTTTAACTTCCTGTTATTCTTGGGTGGAATCGACGCAGCTTTCTCGCAGCAGAAATTAGTTAATGTGATCCTATATGTGTGTGTGCGTGTGTATGTCGGTGATGCGCACGGGCCCCACGAGGCAAATTGCTGGCTCACGTGATGATGTAACAAAGGAAATCTTTAGGTTTTCCAGCTGGCTTCCAATAAAACAAAAAACGTAAGTATATTATATGTTATATGATATAATTTTATTACATCACACACACACACACACACACACACACACACACACACACACACACACAGAGATAGATAGATAGATAGATAGATAGATAGATAGATAGATAGATAGATAGATAGATAGATAGATAGATAGACTTTCTATGCTTTGTTGATTTTACTCCACTGATACAAAAATATTGTCAATATTGTATGATTTTGCAGACTTTCAAATACAGAAAACAATCCAGTAAGAATACAGATAAAGTCATCTATATAATTCCGACAAGAGCCATTCTGCATAACATTACTGTTATTTAAATTAAGTATATTTTCATGACAAGCACAGTCTGTACAGTAACATAAGTTCTGAACTGCACGTTTTACTTGAGCAGAGGGTGTGGGTCCTGTGGGTTCCTCTACTTGTATTTGGTTAGCCCCCGTGGCAACCCGTTAAAAAACATCCTGGTAACAGCCCTGATCTATTCTTACATAGATTATTGTACAAACAGTCACATTTCAACCCATGAGTTCCATATAAACTGTAATGTTTCCACAGGGATGAAAAGACGCATAAAAAACAGAGAAGAGTAAAAGTGACCTTAGCCTTTAGCAGAGTAATACAATAACTTCCTTCTGATTTTCTTTCAATAACAGACTTTTTATTCTATCCATCAGGTTGTAGCTAATTGGAAGCAACTACAACTTGGCTCCCGCCCCGCCCTACAATATAGCACTGCTATTGTGGCAATGATAGATGACAGCACAGATAGCACCGGATGGAAAGTAACTTACTACCGTTACTATGGTAATTTCCTTCTTCTTCTTCTTCTTCTTCTTCTTCTTCTTCTTCTTTTTTTTTTTTTTTTTTTTTTTTTTTTTTTGCAGTATGCTACTTTCTGCTTTTTATCTATTTTGGATGCAAACATTGTACTTTGTACTTCATACTGTTAATATTAAAATATGAGTTTCTTATGATTTTGCTGATAGACTACTTTCACTGCTCCCGAAGGGCTCACAGTGTGTAGCTCCATATATTTGCTTTGACAGATTTTTACCCCAAATGCCTTTCCTGACCCACCCCCCTAAATCAAGCGGCCCAGCAATGTGTGTGTCATAAGTTGCAGGTAAAGGAAATCGAATGCAGACTTACAGACAGGGAGATGTAAGGAAAACCTTTATTTAGACCATTTTCTGAATCCAAAATCCTAAAGTCCATGAAAAATAGACGCAAACTGAATCCACGACCCTGATAAGGATAAGCAGAAGAGGGTGGATGGATGAATGGATGGATGTTTATAAGCAGGCAGATAACATGAACACAGCATCAGGAAAGAAAGGCAATCAAACAACAACTACGATGAAGACTGGACTTTTATACACACGAGGGTAATCAAGGAATTGGGCACAGAAGGATAAAAAAAAGACCCAGGTGTAGATATTAATGACAGACAGGAGAAGATCAAGTTAAACACAAAACACCAGAGACATGTGATCACCAAAGCAAAGCAGAAAATAAATAATAGCTGAAACCGTGAAACCAGAACTATCGTGACAGACGGAAACTCTGAGTGGACTCACAGACTTTAATTCCAAACAGTAGAACAATAAGACAACCAGGACTGAGACACAAGACCTAAACTCAAGTACTACACTCCACAGACCTAACTAGAACTCAAATATTACATCATAATGAATGTGGAAGTTTTTTCTTTACATGTTTTAAATATAATTTAATTATAAAACATGTGTGCTGTTAGGATAATTAAGTAGGATTAGAAGGTTTACTTGAATAAATGTTGCTTTTTAAATATATTTCCCACTTTACACAACAGTTATCCAGCACCAAGTAATCTATGTTTAAATGTGTGTGCAGCACTTCTTTACATCTAATGAATCGTTGACAGGATGCAGAGAAACACACGAGGCCGAGTGTGTTTAGATTTATGATAAACACTCTGGTGTGCGCCTTGTTCCCGGTCCCACCTGTGACACCCCATTTTAAAAAGTCCTGGAAACGCCCCTGCGGCGAGCAAAACCGCGTGTACGTGATGCAGCAGTAGCACGTGCCATCCGTGTGTGTGTATGTTTGTGTGTACGTGTAAATGGAGCCATAATCCTTTCTCCCGCGCGCTTGGAAAAGCTTCTTCTCTGGCAGATTAATGGCGCACGGCGCACGCTTCAACCATCTGTTCCACGAGTGGCATCCCACCAGCACGAGCGCCTCTCCTCCTGTCTTTTACAGGACTCCTTTGTGCTTCCATGAGGCAGATCTACCGTAAACACAACACCAAACTTCCCATTACACATTTCAAAACAAAACCCTTAATTAAAGCAATCTACGTAGCGAGCGCGTTTTCGCTTGTACAGTGAGACCGTCGGGTTTTACAGATTTCTCCTTAAAATGAGGCAACTCCACGTTTCGACGATCATTGCTGAATGAAACAATATTTGATTCCTAAATATAAATGTGTGAAACTGCGCATATTTTTCAAACTTTCCATTCCTTGCCCCATATCGGTTTGATCATAAATACCCTGATTAACAGGTTTTAACTGTCGTGATACATATTTTCAGCTTTTCCGGGAGCACACAGAAGGTTTTGGTTTCTCTTGTGCATATCAAACGACATCTACACAACTGTGTAAACACAGGTTATACTTGCAATTTGTGCAGACATGATTGCACACATGAACTTTTCCAGAAGTCATGCACTTCCCTTTTTAAGATAGCTATACTTTGTCAACAGTCTCGGTGTTTTTATTAACTCTGTTAATCTCCGTTGAGAAATGTTAGATTCTTTCATCCTTCAAATAGTTTCCATGTTTAGTCAGGCCAATCAAGGCAAACATGTCACCGACTTACAGCTTTTTATTTATTCATTCTAAGAATGAATACATTACCTATTTATATTTGCTGTCGCGCTGACCTAGTAGGTCCATGAGCACTTGACATTTGCTCATCGAAAAACTTTATTGCATTTTCTTTTTATGAGTATGATCAGTTCAACGAGAGACAATAAATGTTGAGCAAAGAGTTTGGTTTGGTCAGGCACTGCGCGTTACTAAAGCTGAGCGATAGCTTAAACACACACACGCGAGCGCGCAATATGCCGGTAAAGATTTGGCATCGATCATATCAAAGTAAAAATTGACTTTATTCAATTTAAAAGCAATTTTCTAAACATAGCGGAAGCTCGTTTGTTTTTATGTAGCTGCCATCTGAGTAAAAAGGTGATTGCTTACGTTTCTGTGTTTTTTATGCGTAATATCTTTGCTTACACTGGTAAATAGGCTGTAGTGGACAGGATGTGCGAGAGAAATGGTTACATAGAAAATTAAAGAAATGACCAGTATAGCATGCATTATTGTTCCCACTCTGTGTCCTGTTACAATCAGTCCAGTTTCTTTGATCACATGTAAAATATCTTTATAGAACTGCTTTGTTATATTTGTGGCAATTTCTGCTGCCCTTCTGAAAAGATCTCCTCTTGGAAAAGACATTTTAATATTTGTGAGACGTTTTACTCCTATAAATAAAAGACATACAAGTGACTTTGTCAAAAACCGATTGCATCTTCTACCTTGTGACAAGGTGACTCGATATCATTAATGAAGGACATGTTTGAGATGTGTTTGAAACACTGAAGGCCAACAAACCATTTACAACACTTTAAATACGATCGATCACTTTTTGCATCCACGGATCCATGGACATGTTTTGGTGGCTGACATGCGTAAATGCCAGTTAATAAAACCGTGGGACATGTCTCGTGAGATCGGGGGGAGGACAAATGATAAAAAAAGAAAAAAGTGGGACACACAGTCACCCTATTATTCATCGTGTGATTGGAGTAAGTCCCCAAAATATCATCAAAGAGTCAGAACTCGGGCACAAGGTCAGGAGTGAAGTTTCAGGTTCAAAGAGGAACCTGCTTTAATTTCACTGAAACTTCTTTTAGAAATTGCCCACCTTAAAAAAACAGAAGAAGAAGACGAAAAAAAACGTCATATGGGGCGGTATAGAGCTGCGTAGCTCTCACTTTCCGGGCAAAAAGCCAGGCTGAAAGTTCAGTTTATTTCCACCCCATAAAATTTTCACTATGCGCTGCCTTCCACTGGGATTAACTTACCATCACAGTTTGTTAATATCTGACTCTTTCTAGATCTTTCTGAAAATACATGCCAACCTTTGAGGTCTACGCATGAGCGCCTCGCCTCGTTAACTGATGCAATACACTTCTACCGCTAGAGGATAGTGTTGACTTTGATAAGATTTATATATATATATATATATATATATATATATATATATATATATATATATATATATATATATATATATATATATATATATATATATATATCAAGGGTTCTGCTTACGGTAGACATTCCCAAAACAAAGAAGAAGAAGAAAAAAGTCTGAACTGAGAAAAGTAGCTAACAACGACTAAATGGTGCCAAGAAGCCATAAATTATTGACTTCACTTTTTTATTCACGCACATATGCAGCTGCTTATGATGAGACATACTCTACTGCTGCTGCTGTTACAGTTAACTATTCTTACATATACGTCCTTAAAAGGATCACCACGTTTATTGTTGTTTACGTGTGATTATACGGGGTCATAGTTTATCTTCCTGTTAATAATAAAACTGTAACTATACAGTTAAAGAAAAATGTGTCCTGGGGGTGGGTGAAATGGCTGTTTTTACACACACACAAAAATAGTTTCATTTTATTTCATACACCAGGTATAAATTAGGCATTAGATGTTGTCTTCATTGTATCTGCTCGGCTGAGTAGAATACAGCTTTCAGTTTTGGGGGCTGTGGGTGTCTCACTTAACCTCGGCTCCATATTTACAAAAGCCTGTAGAAATATGTTTTTGCTACTGTGCTGAAAGGTCAATGAAAGAGTTGGCTTGAAAGTATTTGTAGATGTTTTTTGGACATGCGCAGATGGGGGATGCCATATTGGAACAGGAGGGGGGGCAGCAGCAGCTGAAAGACGTCGCTTGCGTAGCTCGCGGGAACGAGAGAGAGAGAGAGAGAGAGAAAAGGCAGAGGGGGGTCACGAGAAGGAGAGGCAACAAAAAAAAACTTGGACAGGTAAGACAGGTGACGGCTCCGGCGGTCCTGAGCAGGGGGGGGGGGGGGTTTATGGGGGGACGGGGTTTGAGGGGGGACGGGGGGGGGGGAGGTTTTATCGGCGAAATAAACACAGGCAGAGTTATTTTTTTCCTCCTCCTCCGCTTTGAAACAGCGAAGTGCTCCTGAGACGGTTTCTGTAGAAACGAGATAATATAGTCGCGAGCTTTCGTTCACGAGCCCAAGTTGCTCAAAGTGTCTCGCACGCGCTGTAATTAACAGCTTTCACCGGCGGAGAGGACGTTGTCTCGTGGCACTCTCGGTAATATCGTTTATTGCCTTGTTATTTTTTTTATTTATTTATTTTGCCTGTTAGCATGTGTTCTGCCATTTACTGCTTTGAAAACAACACAATTTATAACAATTCGTGGGGAAAATAGGAGTGAGTGGCGGCTCGTGTGTTATTTGATGTGTTTCTTTAATGCTGTGTTTTATATGGACGCGACGCAATTTTGTTTGGCGTGAGCACGAAGTTGATTTTAAAGATTAACGCCAGAAATGACTTATTGCCGTCATTCTCATATAGATGAGTCATGTGGGATTTTTTTCCCGTCATCTTTAGATGCGTAAAAGCCTTCGGAAAATACCGGACACTGCCAAAATGTCAAACCACTTTCAACATGGCGGGTTATGGTGATCGTAGGGGGAAAACTGCGCCTTAAAATCTTTGAACGAGGAAAAAATAAAACGACGGCAGATAAAGCGTCCGGTTCGGTTTCTTTTGGTGGACATGGACGAGGTTTAATCAATTAAATTCAAAGTGTGCATTTGGCAACTCCGTGGGAGTTTTTTTCCGCTGCAGTTTTGAGTGTGCAAAGTACATGACCGGAGTGCCAGCCAGCCTGCTGGTCGGCTACACCCCTCACAGCCTCATCTTCCTTATGTGCACTTAACGTTTCCTCTTTCACTTTTATCAAAAATGCTGTGGCTCATTCGATGCTTCTAGATCGCCGTGTGTCAGATTAATACTGTTTTCCTTATAAAACCAACAGGGTGATTTTGATCCCCCCTGCAATCTTAGATTAATATGTTGACGTTGGCACAGTCGGGCGAGAAAAAATTCTTTCGCTGTGTTGTTTTCTCTGCGGGGATTTCTTTTTTTTTTTTTTCTGAGTGATTAAGCAGATAATTGGGTAAAACCACATGCGTATTTATTTAATTATTTCTCTTTTTCTTTGCGAGGTGCTTCGCAAAAATCAATTTCTTTCTTTTTTAGTGGCTTTACAATATTCCAGAGGATTCCACCTCCTGATTAAATTCGTCACCATAATGAGCAGAAACAATAAAGACTGCGTAACGGAGCCCCAGATAGAGGTTCGGCATGAATAAATCATGCTTTTAGACTTCTTGTGGCTCCAAAGATTTTTTCCACGACGCTGCGAGTGGGAATGCGTGAGCGCAGGCGTGCGGATAAAGGGAAAACGCCTAAAATGAGCACTTTTAAAGGAGAAAATGCGAAGATGGTCATAATGTTAAACATACATAATCCATTTTCTCCACGGGAAAGACCAATACGAGACCAGCTGATTATCATTTTTGGTGGTTTGGCTTTTTATTTATTCATTTATTTTAAAAGTGTCATCCAACAGCCATTTATCACGCGGCTGTTTTTTTTGATCAGGCATTGTATGCTAATCCACTGGTGAGCGTTTCAGGAAAAGAGGCAATCACATATTCTGCACAGATAAGAGAAGCAAAGATAGAAAGAGTCCAGTTCTTTCTTTCTTTCTTTCTTTCTTTCTTTCTTTCTTTCTTTCTTTCTGCTGGCATCACACTTACTCTCCCCCCTTATTTGAATAAGGGGAGGAGGTAGGCAAATATCAGCTTCTCCTCCTGCTTTCCAAAAGCCTTGGATTTGCAGGCTGTCCATGTTATGCAAGTGTGTTTTGTGGAAGTTGTAAGAATGCTCTGGGATGTGGGAGTTTCACCCCTTGTTTCCTCTCTCTTTTATTTATTTATTTATTTGTGGTCCTGAGGGGCAGATGCTTGTTTGCCCGACGTCATTTCATGCTTATGTTTTCAGTGAGGGATCACAGGCAGTTCTAATTGGGGAATAAAGCACATTGGGTGCGTTGTGTGCACATCTATGTTAAAAACAGCAGGAATTAAGAGTTAGAAACAGAGGACAAATTGTTATATGATAACATCCTGTTGCCAAGAGGAAACAACTCTTGGATAGCTCTAAAAGAAGAGAACCTAATACGGAGTAATGCAATAAAACCCAAGCCCAAGCAGTGGTAGTTAATCTCCTAAATCCCCTATTAAATCTTTGGCATGGATGGGTTTAGAGAAAGGCAAGAAGACAGCACGTGGATGCCCGAGCGCCCCATCAGGGGCTAATCAATTAAAAAAAAAACTCTTCTCAATCCAAGACAATTGGGGCACAAATGTCCTGCGTCTGAGATTAAACACTCTCAGAGCAGTTTAATCCCCTGGTGACCAATCTGGGCTGTTTCCTCCAGGAGGCTGCAGGTCAGCAGGCTTCATCAAGTACAAATGCGAAACTCCCAGAAAAAAACTCCTTCAAAAATTTGGCTTGTTTTTTGGATGAACGCTGAGGGGAACTGTTAACACTGAGTCAGAACAAACAAACGTCCCTCAGGGTTTGGAAAACTTGTTTATCCAGTGAGGGATCAATTTAAGGAAAAGCTCAGCTTGCGCTGGTATGGAGTAGTCAGTGTAGAAAACATTGTTGTTTAAGCCGACTTCCAGTGGTTCATTGCAATATTTAATTTTATGTAGGAGGATAGGGGGAGTTTAGTTCTCCTGTTTCCAAACTTTACACGCATAGAAATTAATTTTAAAGCCTGTGTCTTGTGAAAACTCATTGTAAAGCACCTTTAGGCACATAGATGTGAGCTTTCTTTCCTCAAGACCCCAAAGTACTTCATTAATTTGATAAAATGAGCATATGTGACCTTTTATTCCAGAGACTATTCAAGGAGTTTACAAGTATAATAAATATGTGCAGTGACTTCTAGGGAAATGAGCAATGCTAGCCAAAAGTATTTGAACAATGACACATTTCCTGGTTTTTTTGTGGGTTTTTTTGTTTGTTTGTTTTTTACTTCCAGCATACTGGAAATAAAACCTTCAGCTTAAATGTTTCGAGGGTGTTCTCATCATGTATTGAGCTAATTAGTGTGGGGAATGGTTGGTGCGTTTAAAAAAAAAAAAAAAAAACATTCTGCCTCCAGTTGCTGGGAAGTGCAGGTGGACAATGATAGGGCTGCAGTCGCTGCACTTTTCATCTCGTGTGGTTGTTAAAGCCCTCAAATTAAAGCTCAAAGTCACTTTAACCACAGGGCTTACTCTCTTTCTTTCAGTTCAGAGAAAACGGGCTACAGTGTAGCACCAAAACAGCTCAGAAAGGTGCATTGTTCCTCGCCCTATTGAGGGCTGTGCATACATGGTGCAATTTTTCAAAGGTTTGAGGCAACCTTGTGCTACAGTGACTCAGATGGATGTAGGATTTGTTGTGCTTCATTTCTGTTAAAACAAATTAGATGGAGTTGAAGCTGAGAGTATTGAGAACAAGTTCAATAACACCAGTGTTACTGACTCATCGTTTCATGGCTGTAACTTCTCTTCCTCTCATTTTTCGGTGGAAGTAAAGACTGGAGAGGAAAAAAAAACATTTCACATATGTGTTTCTTATGATGGGTGAACAGGCGAAGAAGTGTGTTTGAAATTCTGGATTAGGCAGAACTAAAACTGGTAAAAATCTGATATTTTAAAGTTCAAACAGGAGGTTATGACTTTGGGAGTCAATTGTCATGCATTGAAAATTCACATCAGCTCAAAAATCTTAGAGCTATCCAATGTACGATGATATAAAATCGACAAAAGCTGCAAATTGTGGATCGTTGTTTCTGTTTTTAAAATAACAAACCATAAAAAGTAGTTAAAAGATGTCAATCAGGCTCTAGATTGCTTTGCTGAGGTGTTGAAATAAGCAGATGTAGAGTGAATGTGAAACTGCAAGTTTTTAAAGAGAATTTTAAGGAAAAGAAACGAGCTGCTCATCCTCCTCCTACTGTTTGATAGCAGTGTTTGAGCACTCTGATGAGTTTAATGAGTGCTGTGGAAGGCTGCTGACGACAGTGATGTATCAGTGCTGAAGATTGTAGTGTACTTAGGCAGAGAGTGGGGGATAAGGGCAGCAAACAGCAGCGTCATGTGAGCCAAATTAGCTCAGCGTGTTGTTTACGCAATGGATGCACGCCGGAGCCACTGTGGGACGCAAGGGGGTGTGTGTTCTGTGGTGGGGGATGGCGCGCACACACACACACAGTTAGTTGTTGAGGCTGTCACAGCCTTTGTGCTGCAGCCTCACAGTTCTACATACACTCGCAGCTCCAACAGGCGTGCGAGGACGAGGAGAAGTGTTTTCCTTTCCTGTGGATTTTAAGGCTCTTTCTTTTGTTCTCTTTTTTGGAAGCAGGACTTCAGTGTGTTTTCATCAGAGGATTGCTGGATGCGCATCACAGTTTTGTTTTATTTCTTCTTCTTTTTTCCCATGTGGGTGCACATCAGGTTGGGTACTTAATCACGGAGTATTTTTTGCTCTTTTGGATATTGATTTTCATAGTTGAGAGCAACAACCCCATGAGCTTGGAGTTGTTTTCTTCTTGATTGAGGATCGCTGTGTGACAGCAACATGCCTCAGCTCTAATTGCCAGGTTGATGAAAATGGGTGTAAGTCGGTGAGTGATTCATTGGTGATGTGACTGCATGACCAAGAACAACCACCAGGCAAGTGACAAGCATAGCCTGTTGTTGTGAATATAATGAACTGATGATTGTTTTGATTGTTTTTCTTTGTTTTATTCATGGAATAATGCCAGCGTTGGATAGACTTTTGGTTTTTATTCCTTTAGGATTTACTTTATTGCTTAAAATTCCTTTTACTGCACAAGTCTCATGGTTTCTACGTGCTGTCTTGGCATTTTTAAGTGTATTTATACAGCTTTAATGATGCACTGCAAGGAGTGATCATCAGTGAATTGTATTTTTTAGGTTGGAGGATTTGCTTGTTTTCTCTGCTTTGTATTAGAGGGTAAGACATCCTTTATTGATTCCTGTAGGAAATAAGTCTCTGCAGTTCACCTATCTTAGTTATGATCGGCAGTAGGCAGCAGCTGTGCAGCAGCTCCGGATGTGTACAGGTTCCTTGGTTAAAGCCACATTAATGGGAAAATTAACTTGTCATGTTTTTGATGCTGTGAAGATCATTGCAGACATGGGAGAACTGCTCAGAGAAGGGACCTGCTGTGAGGGTTGTGGACTAATGAGACATTTAAGGAGTTGAGGGAGGACTCAGTGAAAATGTTCACTATATTTTTGCATGATTTAGTAATAATTATAACCTAAACCAAGGACGTCAAACTCATTTTGCATTGCAGGTCATATACAGCCTTATGTTACATTAAAACTTCCATTTCTGTCTATGTGTAAAGAAATGTAACTACACATGTAGTCAATGTGATATCTAAATATAAGATAAAAGGTGCAATTTAAGGAGTTTGTCTCAGTTTTTGCACATGATAAAGGGCCGCTGTAGTAAATGAAAGAAATCTGTCAGTATGACTCTTTGTGCTTAAATTGTAAGAAGCAAATGTGTAAAATTATAGAAATGTATAAATTAATTACTTTGTATTGGGAATTTTATGACAGAGGTCTTTATCTATAGGAAAAGCTGTAAATATTGTGAAAATACAATTAAAAGTCAAAAATTTATGTTGTCCTTCACATTTTCCAAAGCTATTCAGTTGGCCGGTTTGGAGTCTTCACCAGGGTGATTCTGGTCCCCGGGCCTTATGTTTGACACGCCTGGCCTAAACAGTTAATCAGTCAATGTGCAAATGGTGAAATAGTTGAACTGATTAACTAAATACAGAGAAACAGAATTAAAAAGAAAAACAATACCACATAAAACGGGTTGGGAAAGGTAAAAACAAACAGCCCAGTCACATTTACAGTTGAGTTTTGTAGTTTTGTGAGGAGGGGAAGAAACTAACCTTTGGATCAAAGGGTTAGGGTGAAGCTGGTTTGCTAATCAACACCTGGAAGCATGTTTTACCTGTTAGGATTTGCATTAGGTTGAAGGTTATTAGCAGGATTACAAACCAAAAAGACAAAAGAAGTAGAGTAAGTTGCAGGTATTTCTGTATAATAACAGAAAGCCACAAGAAAAAGGTTAAAACTTAATATCAGGACATGGTTACCTGTTTTCTTTTTTATTATTTTTTTATTACAGTTCTTTCCAACAATATTCAGTTAACACATTAGCTTAGCTAATGATATAAAGGATCAAAAGAAACGTGTTTATGGTTGTTAGCGTTACACAGTTACGCTTCCTTCAGTATGTGCCAGAAATACATATTTACGGTCAGACAGTATTTCCTCTTTAGTCTTCCATATTTAGTTACAGTGACATGATTCTGCTCTTCTGTATTATTCTCTTGCCTCAGGTGCCTGGATGCATATTTTCTGGTCACACTTATTTGCAGACTTGTTTGCTTAGTCATGTTATTCCAGTTTTTCTACTTTGTTTGACTCTGACTGGTTATCTGATGCAGTTTTGCTGTGGTATGAAAATGAACACAGCATGCAAGATATTGGAAAAGCACACAGGCAGAGGAGGGAGAGGATGATTTTAATGATGCAGAAAACTGCTGTGCTTTTTACTGTTTTGAAAATATCAGCTGACTTGTGTTAAGTTTCTGAAGGTGGCATTCTTTTCTTTTTAGCACATTAAGACAAACTGGCTGTTGCTGGTTGTGGTAACCACCCACTTCTTCTTTTGTTTATTCTCAAGAAAATGGAAATACAGTGTGCACAATTTCCAAGGAAATTCTCATCAAATACTGGCTGTTTATGTGTGCAAACCTCAAGGTTTTGTGAACTGTGTCGATTCGTTCGTGTTATTGTAAGCGAAGAGCAGTAAAATCATCTGTTTCCTGGAAGGCTCTTGGACTATTCTGGACAGAGGGCAGATTGAACATTATCTGATTTAAATTAGAGCTTTGATTGAATTTATCTTTTCTGGTGCAGGGCTGTCAAGGAAGGCGAGAGATGCTGTGAAGAAGAATTGAAAGATCTCAGGTTTAAAGGTTAATGCTCAACAGGAAGTCAAACGGGCAGCATGCAGTCTCACACTCAGGAGCAGCCACTGGCCCTCACTACAGTGAAGCCACACTATCCCACCAATGGGAAAGAAGAAGAGGTGAACACAGGTAAGACCCTGCACTGCTTTTTTTAACCATAATGTGGCCAGGGTGGTTTCATGTTGCAGCCCTCATCAGATCAACAGATTGGTGCGGTTGACACAGATGAAAATGCGTCTGAGGAATCTCACTAACAAGATGGGAAACAGAGAATGCCACTTGTGTCACAAAGACATGCTCTAATTCTCTCTGTAGATTTCTCCTTTAGGTCAGCAGTAAGGGTATGTCCCTGGCTGTTTATTGCTTGAACTGAATTCTCCTGTCCTCATGGCTTAGTCACGAGAAGCATGTATTTTTTCCTGTGTATTCAAAGATGGCTGTTATGTAACACCTATGCCCATACCGTTACGTGGAAGCCCACTTTACAGGCTGTTTTGTCATTGCACATGAACATGTCAGGATACGTTACTGGCCTGTATCCGAGGCACATTCTGGACTTGCAGTTGTTGTGCTACTTTCTCTTTCTAAAGAAAACATAAAATGTGAGCTAAATGCCAGTTTGATGTGTTTGCAATCCTGAGCGAAGGTGCAAATTTAAGTTTTTGTTCATGATGGGACATTTTTAACACTTCTTATACCTGAAACTGAACCAGTGGAGTATAAGTTGTAAAATGACTTTGATTTATCATTTAACTACAGGGAGTGCAAAATTATTAGGCAAGTTGTATTTTTGAGGAATAATTTTGTTATTGAACAACAACCATGTTCTCAATGAACCCAAAAAACTCATTAATATCAAAGCTGAATGTTTTTGGAAGTAGTTTTTAGTTTGTTTTTAGTTTTAGCTATTTTAGGGGGATATCTGTGTGTGCAGGTGACTATTACTGTGCATAATTATTAGGCAACTTAACAAAAAACAAATAAATACCCATTTCAATTATTTATTTTTACCAGTGAAACCAATATAACATCTCCACATTCACAAATATACATTTCTGACATTCAAAAACAAAACCAAAACAAATCAGCGACCAATATAGCCACCTTTCTTTGCAAGGACACTCAAAAGCCTGCCATCCATGGATTCTGTCAGTGTTTTGATCTGTTCACCATCAACATTGCGTGCAGCAGCAACCACAGCCTCCCAGACACTGTTCAGAGAGGTGTACTGTTTTCCCTCCTTGTAAATCTCACATTTGATGATGGACCACAGGTTCTCAATGGGGTTCAGATCAGGTGAACAAGGTGGCCATGTCATTAGTTATTCTTCTTTTATACCCTTTCTTGCCAGCCACGCTGTGGAGTACTTGGACGCGTGTGATGGAGCATTGTCCTGCATGGAAATCATGTTTTTCTTGAAGGATGCAGACTTCTTCCTGTACCACTGCTTGAAGAAGGTGTCTTCCAGAAACTGGCAGTAGGACTGGGAGTTGAGCTTGACTCCATCCTCAACCCGAATAGGCCCCACAAGCTCATCTTTGATGATACCAGCCCAAACCAGTACTCCACCTCCACCTTGCTGGCGTCTGAGTCGGACTGGAGCTCTCTGCCCTTTACCAATCCAGCCACGGGCCCATCCATCTGGCCCATCAAGACTCACTCTCATTTCATCAGTCCATAAAACCTTAGAAAAACCAGTCTTGAGATATTTCTTGGCCCAGTCTTGACGTTTCAGCTTGTGTGTCTTGTTCAGTGGTGGTCGTCTTTCAGCCTTTCTTACCTTGGCCATGTCTCTGAGTATTGCACACCTTGTGCTTTTGGGCACTCCAGTGATGTTGCAGCTCTGAAATATGGCCAAACTGGTGGCAAGTGGCATCTTGGCAGCTGCACGCTTGACTTTTCTCAGTTCATGGGCAGTTATTTTGCGCCTTGGTTTTTCCACACGCTTCTTGCGACCCTGTTGACTATTTTGAATGAAACGCTTGATTGTTCGATGATCACGCTTCAGAAGCTTTGCAATTTTGAGACTGCTGCATCCCTCTGCAAGATATCTCACTATTTTTGACTTTTCTGAGCCTGTCAAGTCCTTCTTTTGACCCATTTTGCCAAAGGAAAGGAAGTTGCCTAATAATTATGCACACCTGATATAGGGTGTTGATGTCATTAGACCACACCCCTTCTCATTACAGAGATGCACATCACCTAATATGCTTAATTGGTAGTAGGCTTTCGAGCCTATACAGCTTGGAGTAAGACAACATGCATGAAGAGGATGATGTGGACAAAATACTCATTTGCCTAATAATTCTGCACTCCCTGTAAGAGAAGCTGAGGCGACATGCACTGACATATCGTGTAACTTAATGTTGGTGTTAAATTGCTTATTTTTGTGTTTCTTGTGTAAGGTGTCCCAAAAAACACAGTACAAGGCGCACATGTGTTCATATCTGCAGAAAATAGCCTGTTTGTCATCTGAAGTGTTGTCAGTTCCTCTTTTGATTGTATTTTCAGATGCAGGCACTTTTAATAGCATAACCATTTCAGTTAGCAGTTGTGTGTTGCACACAGGAAAGTTATCTCTCTTACCTCACCCATCTTATTGTCAGACTCTTTAAACTGATATCATGAATTTAAATTTGCACTAATAATGTTAAGTTGACACAAATACCCAAGGTACACCTGGACTAACCTCGAGGTGCTCTGTTGGGCCACAGGACACAGCTTGGAAACCACTGCGGTGGATTATGACAGATCTCATATGTACAGAATGAATTTACTATGCAGTGTGAATCTAGAACATATGTGGAGGGAGCTCCATGGCAACATGTTCCAAGCAGTTTATTCTGCATTGTCAGGCAGTCTCTATGTAATATGAAATTGTCTGAATTTTGGCTGATGATCAGAAACAAGAAAAAACATGTACTAATTTAATAATATACAAAGTGAAAAATGACCACTAAGGGGAGGAAGCCACGTATGTCCATTCATGGGAAAAATGAGAGCAGACACTTCAGTCTATTAGAAACAAACTCCATCAAAATAGCAGCTCGCTACCATCTCCTCTCATTACACAGAACAGGTTCAGTCCCTCAGTTTTCACTCTGAGGAGTCTCCAGAGATTCGGCACACACTGAAACACACACACAGACACACACACACAGCCTTCACATACTTCACTCACACAGAAACATACTGATGGGGAAAAAAACCCTGACGCATGCCTCGACTGCATCAGCTTCAGTCACCTTCAGGAGAAACATTAATGACATTATGTAAGACAACCTGCAGCACGCTGTGCACGCAAACTGCCTCCAGATAGTTTACTGTGGATTTTGTGCTTAGGCAAAATTAGCTACATTTACAAGAAATTACAGCTCTGTGTTTAATTGCTACCTGCATTAGGGATGCACTGAGATATGGGCCAACAGCTGCTTAGGCCTGTTAATAAATAAGATGACATTTTCCAGTGGCAGTGCCTGATGTTCTTGTTGTGTAACAACAATTTTAAACTGTCTAAATATTCAAAGGGAGTGTGATGAAGAGCTGAAAGCCTCCGTTCTTATTAGGTATATTTCCTTGTTTCCTGGGCACGAATGAGGCAATAAGTAACAGTAAAAACAAAAATCAGCTGGGAGCTAAATTGTTGTTTTAAGTATCTGTCTTATTGTTGGTTAATGTACAGTTGACTTTTGTTCATTTAGATGCAGATTCGATGGAGGAAGAGGTGGAGTTTAACTGGGAGGAGTACCTGGAGGAGAATGGGGCCGACGCTGCCCCTCACACCAACTTCAAGCATGTGAGTGACTGTCTACAAACTTCACCTGACATGTTAATCCTTTAAATACAGCCTCATAGATAAGTGCCATATGCAGAGATCCTTTAACAACACATGGGAGAGAACCAAAACAGGGCAGTGCTGTGTTCAAGCCTCAACAGAGGATTCAGTGTCTTTGTTTCCTTGTGACGCACGCGTTGTTGGGCGACCTTTGGCATTTCTTTTTCTTTTTTTTAAAATACCATTTTAGGTACCTAATTAGGTACCAAAGAAAACATGACAATAGATGCAAATAAATAACATAATAAGGACCAGCTGTTCATTCACTTTTCCTGAGACTATATTTGAATGTTATCATCATACCCAGTCTTTCCTGTTTTCTTGCCCTGAAGTAGGTGTGGCAAATGAAAGCAGTCATTATAATGATATTAGGACATTATCTAAGTATCACCAGTGTAGCATTTTTCTCCTTTCAACAATGTGTTCATATGTCTTTCTTGATAGTCTTGGACTACCACATTTCTGGCCGAGTGAATTTTTTGAGGACTGTTTTCTGTTGGGCAAATCAAGACAGCATGATTTTTAGTCAAAACAAACAGCACTGTTTGTGTTTGTCATAATGAATACCAGTCAGTGCCACCAGTGCAACAGTGTTGCTTTTTGTTGTGTTTTTGTGATAGTTTTTGGACAAAAGTGGAGCTCTGTATCGCAGGATTAGGATATACAGTATGAGACTTCAGAGCCACACACAATAGCGTCTTAGTAGGATTTAATTCATTGTTGCTTTCGGCCTTTTTGTGGAATTTACAAATTTGTATTTGTCAGATCCTGATGAAGACTTGGAGTCAATTTGGTCTATTATGCTTGCTGAACTGCTGCAAGAATAAATTTATTACATGATTTTATCCTAAACAGAGCACCTTTTTTTTTACTATCGACCTTGTTTATGCTCTACTTTTGGATAAGCTTTCAGAGCCATGTAGCACTTATAAATGAATAAATAAATAAAAGAGTATTTCCAAACATGGAATTTATATGTATATTGATTATGTATTTGCATGGAGTTTGCTCACAAATCCTGTGCTTTGTGTGGTGTCCAGACATGTCATCTTTTTGAGATGCATGACGTATGGCAGACCAGTCGTTCCTACTTGCAGCAAAACACTCAGATAGACATGTGCAGTCTGTGTGAAATCTTCAGCGTGACATTAACAAGGTTATTCTGTTGTTAAAGTAATATCAGAACATGAAACTTGAAAGTATAAAGCTCAAGCTCAGTGACTCAGGTTTCACTGTGTTATATTTTATGGGGTAAACTCTCAGTTGGTGCAGCAAGTTACTCAGCTAGCCAGAAGACAATAAAACAGTTTCGAGTAGGCACTAAAACATCTGCATGTTAAAAATCAGCACTTTTTGTGCAAAACTCGCACCAGAGGCTGTGTGGCAAAGTGGCAAAATACTGAGCATGCTAGATATGACTGCGCTGCACTATGCCCAGATCATTATCTTTGTGTGAACTAGAACTGGGTTACAGTTTTAGTTCTCTAGAAAGCTGCATTATCAGATATCAAAACAATGTACCACAGCCTAGAGCTTGTTTAAAAGTGAAATCTATATAATCACTACTGATGCTACTCAGACCACAGATTTTTGGAGAGCTAAGAGGTGAAAGAGAAAGGTACTTTTCTTGGTAGTGAGTCTATAGGCCAACTGTGCTCTGCTTTGCTCTGATTTGCTAGGCTGAAGTTGGTTTGGGCTGTCCTGGTCAGGGCCAGCTGAGGGGTAAACCGGGCCTTGAGTCGACCATCACCGACTATGTTGCCTGCTTAACATGTCGAATTCACCTGCTGTCGCTGATGTTTAGTGTCCATCTCACAGCTCTCCTTCCAGCTGAAGTAGCTTAAATATGTTTATTAGAAGGTGGAAATTGTTTCTGTCTGCTCACAGAAACCACAGAAGAAAGACTAGTAGGGAAGTGGTTTGTCTTTGTGGGCCAGCTGAATGTTCAAGCTGCTGAAACCGAAAACTGTGTTTAATGTTATTTAATTTACATTTAAACCGTTTGGCTTGGTGTCTTTTATGGCATTTTAGTATTTAATTCTGTGAGCCACCCCAAAGGAAGTTGCTCAGGGGTCACCAACTAGTTCACCACTTGTCCAGTTTCCTCAAATTTGTTTTAGGGACACACCATACGGAATATATGCCAGGTTTTTAATGTATTCCTCTTTAGGATGCACCTTGGTGGTGGATAATTACTATTTTATTCTTGTCAGACTGTATCATATTTGGCTTTTTGGGATTTAGTTAAAGAAACTGAAACAATTTGTGTTTTTGTGACAGGCTATAGTAACAAAGTGCCTTAAGATATCATTTAAAATAAGTTTCCTGTGTGTAGATGGGTCCACTGGTTCATTCTTAGAGTTAGGTGTTGCTTTTTATGCTTCAATAATTCACAGGTCTGTGCTCAGCGATTTAACAAACAAAAAACGCATTTCTCCAAAAGTGGTCAGGTACAAGGACTGTACTGAATATCTGTGAAAAAGTAGCAAAGGTCCAAATAAAAGTCTGGCTGCTTGAAAGCAAAATATAAAGGTGGGGGTGGCTCAGGATTTTTGCACAGTACTTTATCTCAGTTGTAAGTTAGTGTATGGGCTCAAAATGTGGTCATAAATATTTTGTACTTGTAAATCGGTTTTGTACTTGTAAATCAGGATTTATATGTGTAAAAAAAATTTGTGTGTGTGTAAAAAAGATTTGTGTGTGCGTAAAAAAGATTTGTATGTGTAAAAAAAGATTTGTGCGTGGGTAAAAAAGATTTGTGTGTGGACTTAGAAAAAAAAACCCTGCAAGTTACAAGTACGAATTTTGACCCTATTTTTCTTCCTTTCATCTGATTGGTCAATGTCATGTCAATCACAAATATAACAATCCAATCAGAGAACAGATGGGTTTGGCTGTCGGAGGGGCACTTTTTTGAACTGCAGGTCCTTGAAGGGTAGCAGCTAGGTCCCCTAATTTTCAGTAGCTGTTGAAAAGGTAAAGTTGTGGTATATGAGTGGTTAGAAATACCATTATTACTTTAGGATTAGTTTAACACAAAGTCAGGGCTGACTCAGGACCATTGCTGTGAGTCACAGTGCGCAGCATAAAAGTCCTTTCACATCGGACGCAGGATGTGCTGCTAATGCTAACTGCTAACTAAAAGCAAAGGATCCAGAATTTGTTGCGCTGGCTGCTGGGCTCTGTGGGTTTTTGCAGCAGCTCTACCTGTACTAGATGCACCTGCTCCTTGTCTTTTCTATCTCTGACTTTATGTCCTCTACAAGAGTTTCTGGGTTTTTTTTGCTAGTTCTTCAAATGTTCAATAAAAACATCTATGCTAATTCATAACAAAGAAAGCTTTGTAATGAAGACTGTCATTTCCAAAACACTGCCCGCCCCTACCCCGCAGTCCGCAGCGCTGTTGAAAAGGCTGTGGAATTCCCTATATTAAACACGTAGACCTGTGACACAAAAATCCCCAAACTCGGACGACCACAGACTGTTTTCCTTCATGGTGATGAAGGAAAACGCTGGGTTGGCATGTAAAAGGGCATTTATTCCCTTCAAGGACCTGCAGTTCAAAAAAAGCGCCCCTCGACAGCCAAACCCATCTGTTCTCTGATTGGATTGTTACATTTGTGATTGACATGACATTGACCAATCAGATGAAAGGAAGAAAAATAGGGTCAAAATTCATACTTGTAACTTGCAGGGGTTTTTTTTGTCCACACACAAATCTTTTTTACGCACGCACAAATCTTTTTTACACATACAAATCTTTTTTTTACCCACACACAAATTTATTTTACACATACAAATCTTTTTTACGCACACACAAATTTTTTTTTACACATACAAATCTTTTTTACACATACAAATCCTGATTTACAAGTACAAAACCGATTTACAAGTACAAAATATTTATGACCACATTTTGAGCCCATATTAGTGCTCTACTGCTGGTGTCTGTATGTACATAGTTTACTTTCTCATCATGCAGTAAGTGGGAACAAAGTCCCCCGGGTCTCCCTCCTCCTGTGTGCAGCACACACGCAGATCCACTGCTCTGCCTGTGCTGCTGCCCAAATTAGAGATTAGTGTTATTGCAGATGGCACTACATGAATAGAGGACAACATTAAATTGTAACAAACCACCCCCACTCTCCACACCCCATATCCTAGTTACAATAGCTGGCTCTAACAGCTTTCCTAGTTACTTTAGATCAGCATCCAAAAATGTAGCACTAATAATTTTATCAAGGAGTCTTTGTTTTTCTTCTTAAACAGAGGGTTAGTTTCAGACTTAAATTTCACTACTGATTAATTACAGGGTTAATAATAATCATATAACGAACAAAAAACGCATGTGGTTTTACATAACTATCTATCTATCTATCTATCTATCTATCTATCTATCTATCTATCTATCTAATTATTTAATTATTTAATTATTTAATTTATTTAATTATTTAATTTATTTAATTTATTTAATTTTTTTTTTACTAGCAGTCCTCCAGAAAAGACACCCTATAAGTAATAGTTACTCAGCTTTGCCTCCATTAATACATTACATCACAGGAGAGGGCCAGATGGGCGAATAGAGCTGATCCTGGATGCGAAGTCTTTATCCACCTCAGATGACCGTGTGTTTGTCCAGCGGAGCAGCTGTCTGCTCTTATGAGACTCACCGCGCTCAGCTGCCGGGAGGACGGGCTTCAGAGGTGTAAAATATGTGTGTCAGTGTCTCACTTTCTTACGTCACTGAGTGTTGAGTGTAATAAAACCAAGATTAAAATATGTGAGTTTTACAAGTGCGCCTCAATGTTGGACAAACTGTCTGTGGTGATTTGAGGGGACGGGGTTTCTTGGGAGCCTAAATTGCCCTGTTGGTAAGTGGATTGAGTCACTGGGAAACAGACCATGAATTCCCCAGAAAAATGTGATTCAGTAAAGTGCAGCCCTCATTTCTCTCTCTGCCTGGACAAATTGAAACAGTGATTTCTCTTGGGCTTGTGCACACACATCCCTGCGCGTGCACACACACACACACACACACACACACACATACACACACACACACACACACACACAGTCAGTGTTTGCTGCTGAGGCTGCCCGTAGCTCTCTTACATAAGCCAGCCAGAGTGATACAGCACGTTTGCATTGTTGTAGCAGGAAGTCACGGGGCCATTTGTATTGTGTTTATTTCTAAGATGTTGGCTTTTCCATTCACTTCTGAGTGTGTGTGTGTGTGTGTGTGTGTGTGTGTGTGTGTGTGTGTGTGTGTGTGTGTGTGTGTGTGTGTGTGTGTGTGTGTGTGTGTGTGTGTGTGTGGTGTTTTTTCTTTTTTTCTAGTGTTGAATGTGAACATCCTGCTGGGCTTGTAATGTTCTCTAGAATTGTACAGCAGCTTGTGGCTATGGTGGAAATGCATTATTCTTTTATATACAGATTTATCGCTTTTTCTGCACAAGGACAAACTGAGAGGCTTTTATTTAACCTGAGGGATTGTTTTAGTCTTTTTCTGAAAGTAATTTGGTTTGGTGAATATTAAAATCTCACCTACATCCGTCTTACATGCTGTTAGTAGCACTGTAAAGCAGTTCTTAGGCACTCTCAGCACTTGATCCTGTCAGTAAATATGTAATATCAGGTGATACACTATTGATAAAATACATGTGAGATTAGATATCACACTGTTGTTCAATTACTTCCTTTAAGGAGGTGATGTGATTGGTTTGTTAGCAGGAGTACTCAAAGTGCCATGAATAGATTTGCTCTAAATGTTTTCCAGAGGTGAGGCTCAGTTAAACGTAAATAATTAACTTTTAGAGTCAATCCAGATCTGGATGTGGATCAAAAAATTCAGATCATAATTTAACAAATACATAGCAAAGTGAAATAGGCTGAAATGGGGTGGAATTGACAAGAAAATGTCACTTTTTCACATGAACCCAGGAGTAAGTAAGGTTTATTTATATAGTGCTCTCAAAAAATAACAATACAGAATAAGATCCAACAATTAAAATAGTATACATTTATAAATAGAAGTCTGAACAGAAGGGTCCTAAGTTTCTTTTTAAAGATATTAACAGTGTCCACAGATCTTACGTCCAACAGAAGCGCCCAGTCACCTTTTGTCTTTGTTTTAGTCTTTAGCCTGGATATAGGTACAGCATTGATCAGTAGACTCCAGAGATCTAGATGTCATGTATGGTTTTAGTAGCTCACTGATATATGGAGTCTGGAGTCTCACACTGTTATTGTTGGTTATTTAGTCAAATGTCAGAAAATTCCCATCATCATTTTGCATGAGGACATCTCCGCCAACAAACTGAAAAAAATTCCAGTTACAAGACAGAAAGTGCCTGGAAATGGCATCTTTAAAAAAATGCATGGGTGGAAATATCCTGACCTTTAATATCTGATGTAGGTTCAATTCCAGAAACACCAGATTGCACATAACGAATATTCCTGCATTACAACTTCCTGCATGCTCTTGTCTTTGAATCTTCATGCTTTCTGTTTGTAACACTTTTCTTTCATTAGTTTGTCTAGTCTGAAGCTCGAGCCATGACGGTCCTAATGAAATTCTCAAGGGTTGTTTTCTTTGGCCTCCTGCAAAGCAAGGAAAGACACTAAGCAACTGTTTTCACAGGCTGTGAAGCACTTCGCATAAGCTGACCTTTGTGTGTAAAATGAGTGGAGTTCCCTTTAACGCTCGTTTTGCTACTGTGAATACTGAGTTTTGAAACAGCGCCAGAACTCATCCCCCACACAGTGTTATTAATATTATTTTGGTTATGTCATACACCCCTACTGTCACTACTTTAGTTCCACAAAAAAAGACTGTTCCTCTTTTTTTTTTTTTGTTCATTTGTCAAATTTACCTAGTTTATTCCTTTTTATACTTTTTTTTTATAGTTTATTATGGATGTAGTACCAACCTACAGTGTAAAGATCAGGGAGGTCAAGCAGGATGTAAACAAACTTCATGCTTATCACCCTTATTTTAAAGCCAAAGTATCCAAAGGGGCCACAAACCTGCACACTGAAGTGTGGTTCATGGTTGACCTGTAATATTTCAGCTGTCAGACACAGTTTATATGTACAACCAGAGTTTATAAATGGAAATTGACTTCTGATCCTCTGATTGTGTTCATGCCCTGTTGGTCTCCCAAATGTCAGTGTTAACTTCAATTTTTAAGGAAAAACAGTAAGACAAACGTCTTAAAAAAAACAAGCAAAAAAAAAAGATTATAACTTGAAAGTCCTTTTGTTTTCCTCTATAGGTGGAGATCAGCCTTCAGAGCAGCTTCCAGCCTGGCATGAAGCTCGAAGTGGCCAATAAGAGCAACCCAGACACTTATTGGGTGGCCACCATCATCACTACATGTGGCCAGCTGCTGCTCCTGCGCTTCAGTGGCTACGGCGAGGACCGCAAGGCTGACTTCTGGTGTGATGTCATGACAGCTGAGCTGCACCCAGTTGGCTGGTGTGCACAAAACAACAAGACCCTCATGCCCCCTGAAGGTAGGAAGGATTACTTTGATGCACCCGTGCACCACGCACACATTTAGATCTCTGTATCATAAAGGGTCCTCTTGAACCACTGTGAAGATAAACAAAATCCTGGTCAAAGGTTACTGAAATACGCAGCATTTATGAAATTTACACAAGTTTTACTCACTTCTGTTAGAAAATCAGCTGGTAATACTTACATCTCTGGTACCATGACAGATTATGCTGTTTTGTAAGAATAAAAATCAGTTCATTTCTAATTCAAAACTAGCTTTTGAAAACTAACTCAAATGTAGTCTAAAAAATTTGTAGTGTTTCAACCTTTAAAAAACTGAAAACACATTCCCATTAAAAATCCAGTGCGTTGTGCACCCTCCCCTCCAAAGCAAACTCTGCATAAGGAATAAAACTGAGTGTCAGCTAACAGCAGCTAGTAGAAAGGCAGTTTTATCTTGTGAAGTCAGTTTGTCTAGCCGGTACTTTGGGGGGAAACTATTAGTGACAGAGCGATGTGAGCTAGGAGCAGATAAGCCACAAATTAATGTTGATGCTTTGGTCATTGCTCATGGAAACTGATCAAAAAACCTTCTTCTGATCAAAAGGTGTCAAAATCAGCGCTGGTATAGGAGTGGAATTGGAAATTTGGTTCAAAGTTTTCTCCAGAACGTGTCATCTTTTCCAACCGTTGAAACGATATCCCTCTGTGTTATCTGGGAATCTCTGAGCGCCTACAACTTTCTATCACTGAAATGCCAGCAAAGAAAACCTGCTCATACACTTGTCTCTAACAGGCAGTGCCACATAGCCCGTGTTGCAGGGTAACACACAATGGCGAGCAAAAAGTACTTTGGCTTATTAACTGCAGCTCATTTGCTTTTCCTCTCTTCAGGATTTCTTTAGTTTACAATAATCTGAGCAGTGCTTGTAAAAATAGACACATAATTACTATAAACAAGGGTTAACCACATGTTGGTTGTCAAATCTGTATATACCGTATACAACGTTAATGTAAACTAATTTGCTCTTTTAAAATAATAGTTTTATTCAAATTATTACCTTTTGCTTCAGTGCAGTGAGTTTGTTTTCTTTCTGTCCTGAGAAGAGGATGCTATATTTGGTGTGACAATTGACAGTTGTAGTTGTGACGTTAATGCACCCACACACACAGACACACACACACACAGGTTAACATGAACACCTCCCATATTTACTTTTCAAAGAATGCTTTAAGTAAACTGAGTGGAAAGTCAGGTCTCCTGAAAGAATTTTTTTTTTTTGTAATGGCTGCTCAACTGCCATTTATCCAACCGAAGCATCACACCCATCACATCCATCCCATTCACCTCAGCCAGGTGTTAAACGAAGGCAGGATACCTGTTGTACAAAAGGAGCTTTTTTTTTTTAGTCTCCACTTTTGCACTTCCATTCAGCCTTACCCAAACAATACATCCTTAACTTCTTAGAAAATCTTGTCCCTTTCACCACAACTTTGTCAAAGCTTTCACAGCTGAGATATTTTTCCACATGCAGCTCCCCCTCAGATAGATGACTCATCCTCCCAGGCTTGTTCAGACCATTTATTTTTCTCGACACTTTCCCTCCTGATGGATAGATGCGCCGCAGTCGTTGTGGAGATGACCTGGATTTTCACTTGACTCTAGTGTCCTTGCCCTCACATCGACTCCATGTGTCCTTTTCAGTCAGAAACTGCTCTTGTGGAAAGTGATTATACAATATCTGTTTCCACAAGGTGATGATTCACATTCGCATCTCAGGGGATAATCATTCAAAAAGAAAACAGATCAAATCTGCGTTTTGTGTGGTTCAAGTTGCAAAATGCAGATGAAAATGCAGGTGAAAGCATCTGCAAGTACTGATTGTTCCGCTATCAATCAGTGACGTGGTTTCCCCAGGTATTTGACAGCAATGTTTAAAAAACAAAACAAAACAGCCATCACGAGTTCCCAAAATCCAACCTGACATATAAATATAATTTTTTTTTTCCAAAGTTTACATAAAAGATTACGAATTTTTTAATGAAAAATAAATTAAGCAAAATATCAGAAGATTTGGAAAAACTTTTCTGTCGTTCGGTTAAACCTTTTCAGTCTGAAGAATTCAATCTGATGTGAAGCGTGCGTGTTGTAAATTTACAGTTTTTGCTTCCTTTTTTTTGAATTGCAAATGATTTGAAGGAATTGTGATCCATGGTTGTGCCATTTTATGATTGTTTTAAAATCACGACTTATATTTGCATTAGCTGCAGGAACAAGTCAAAGAAATGGTTTTACTGAACAGTTTTGCAACATTTTTTACTTTCAGGTTGTTGTTTTTTGTTGTTGTTACAGCATTCATTGGGCAAAAGGAAAAAATATTGTGTTTTTAAATACTTTTTGGCTAAATTCATAATCATTGTGTCATTTGCTTAAGGAACCATGTCAAACTCTGGTCTCTAAATCAGATTGTCTGATCTGTGTGTTCCCAACCATCCACCCTGACCTCCTTCCAGAATACATAAATAAATAAATAGATAGATAATCCATAAAGCAGGATGAAAAGATTAGAGCAACAGACTAGTCTAAAAGTAGGTAAACAATCGAAACTGAGCACAGTGTCATATTTCAGATTAGATCCTGCTCATACAAGTAATGTGCGCGCCTCTTAGATGTCGCTGAAGTGTGTCCAACTTTGCGCCACATGTCACACACACAAAATATCAGATTAGTTTGCTTGGTGTGGCTAACAATTAGCAGTTGCACAATTCTTCGGTCATGTAATTATATGTCACACAAAGCCAGAATTCAACTGCTCATTTTCTTAATCAATGGAGTAGTGCATTAATAAGATGAAAAGAAGATGAACCTGTTTAACCAGCTGGTATTTCAGCTAATGGCAGCAATGTTTGATGGTGTAGTCTGCTAGCTGTGGACATCCTTCCTATACACAGGCAGGTTATTATGAATAACCACGTGTGGCACAGATTTCCAGAGGGAGATACATGCACATCCCAAAAGCCAGCACCTTGCTGGAGGCAGACCTTAAATGCATAAGAGACACAAAAAAAGTGAGGTCAGTATCAGCAAAGAAAGAAAGAAAGAAAGAAAGAGAGCCATGCAAACATCTATAACTGAGCAGGGTTACCTTTTAAATTCTGTGGGTTTAAAATAATTTCACAATTTCTATCCATCATCCATCATCCATTCTATCCATTCTATCCATCATACTTTCATCAATTTATGATAAATTGATGAAAGTATTTGCAGGTGTTAATAAAAAAATGTGTTTTGCACTAAAAAGTCGGTTCCAATTATAATATAACTAACCACTGATATTAACTAGCTCTCTGTCTGCCTGTCAGAAAGCTTATACATGTATAATTATGTGTGTGTGTGTGTGTGTATATATTCTACTAATGATGGATGGCTGACACCACTGCATGTTAAATGATGCAAACTGAGGCGTATATCATGTAATGGAGTCAGTGTTATATTCCCCAAAGAATCTTCTGCAACATAGTGTCAATGTGTGACCCCTACGAGTTCTTTGTCGCTTCATTTCAAGGATTTGCATCATAGTATGCACATTTTGTGTGTGTGCGTGTGTGTGAGTAAGTGTATGTATTCTTAGTAAGCTGGAGTATGAGAGCCAAGTGTGTATTTTTGACTGCTTTCACCTGTGTTACAGTTACCTGTTTTATTTGTTTCCTTTTTTGTTTGTTTTTATTTCTCAGATAACATTTACCTAAGAAAAGGTAAGCAGCTCTAACAGAGCCTCTGACTAACTCACCTGCCTGGCTCACTAGTGGCTAACATGAAATCAACACTGGGTCAGGCTTAGGCCTCAGAGCTGCATGTACAGTGTGCCCCCCCCCCCCCCCCTCCTCCTCCTCTTCCTCTTTTCACCTCTGTACAGGGCGTGACCTCACAGCCCTGTTGTCATGTCTTGCCTCTTCTTGCATGTGACTCCTTTCTAGCTGAATGTTGAGTGAGAGTGTCTTAGCAGAGTGATAGCAGTCACACACACACACACGCGCACACACACACACACACTGCTGTTTGTGCCTGTGCTCTTATGATAACTAGTGCAGAAACGAAGCTGCTCAGTGAGAAGTGTGATGCTTTGATAAAGTGGCCGTCTCCACCAGCGAGCTACAAACAAACAATGATTTAGAAGAAGGTCACTAGTGCATGTTTGAAGAGAGATCAGAGGTTAAAGGACTGCTGTGTCTGCCAGATATGATCAATACGTGTCACCAGTTCTATGGGAACTTTTTGAGGCAATAGTTTGAAGTGTTGATGTTATGTTTTTTTTTTTTCTTATGATGAGCAAGTTTGATCAAAAAAGAACACAATGCAGTTTAAAAGGTATCTTTAGTTGCTCTCGTTGCATGTTGAGACTTTCCAGATAGGATGCATATACAGCATATAGCCTTGGAAGTAAAACGTAAAAAAACATAATCAGATGCACTGGATAATTTCAGAACTTGGATTTAGGCGTGGTGTAGTACTGCTTCCCCACCTTTTTCTTTGTTTTCTCAGTGTTTACTTTTTTCTTTTTATGGATGCAAGTGCGTGGGCGAGAGTAAAGCTGTGAGGATGAAGCCTTTTTCTCTGCTTGTGATTTGGTTGGAAGTTGTTATAAAATATATGTCAAGTCTTATATATCAAGTGCTTTTTATGCATCAGGTCTTTATTTGTACATGTTACAGGTTGGCTGCTAAAAGGATCAAGCCGTGTGTGTGTATATTGACCCAGGAACACTAGTTTTTAAAATAAAGACAGTAGACCTCGAGAGAAAAAAGCTCTTAGGTTGCTCAGTGAAGTGTAGCTTTTTTTAATTTTAGGGTATTTTTTGTTTTGTTTTTAACTGTCGAGTCATGCTGTGTTGTATTGTTGAGTCTAGCATGGCTCTGTTTCAAATTGATAAGCAAGTTGTTTTTATCATTTATCCTTGGTGTAACTTTTGGCTTTTGATCTTCTTTTAATCTTTGCTCTCTTGCTTGTGAATTGCATTTTGTTGTGTGTATTATCCATTTTCTAAACTGCTTGCACTGATGCAAGGTGCTCACTTTGGTTTGCTGTCATAGTTCAGATAGTTTGAAGTCAGTTGGCTTATTATGCCACATACATTAATTAGGGCTCAGTGGAGGACTGCTCTTTGAAAAAATTTAAGCAATATTTTTATTCTTTACAGTTTTCAAAGTGTGTTTTTTTTTTTTTTTAAATGTGTTTGCTCTTCGATGCAGATAGGCTGCAGGCTGTGGTTTAAGTAATGAGTAATGCATTTCTTGTGCATTAACCTCTCAGGTTATCTGCAGGTTTTATATTTAGAAACAGCAAGCTTGTGTTCATGTCATTCTGAAAAGACAAACAAATGCTCAGCGTGCACTCAGACTCATGATTCTTCTTAAAACTGTGCATATTGAAGCATGGAGCAGAACGGTCTCTCTGCAGGATCTGTAATAGTAGTTTGGAAGCTTTTCATGGTTTTGCACGCTCTTCTTAAGTAACACTGTAGTGGCTTAGTGCTGCCATTTAAATACAGGGGGGATTTTTTTTCAGGTTTTCCTGGAATCACCTCATAATCCTGACACAGGTTAAGCATATGCTTACATACTATGTGTACTTGTAGATGCCACTGGAACTGTACGTATTTTACACCTTTTCAGCTTATATACGCATGTGACATGATGTGTCACAGTCATATAAGAGCTTCTGTTTGCACACAGATAAAGTGGGTGGGAGTAAAGCACACAATAATTTGTTTGCAGGCACTGGTAGATATGTATGTTATGGACTCTTTTAATATCACAGCACATTTGCAGATTATTTGGTTTATTTGCCCTTGGCTATGTGTTACAGACCTCATTTGGAAACCCACTGCCTTAAAGGGTTAGTTTGTCCATTTAAATAAATAAAACTAGAAATAAAATGTGGATGATGCTTGTATTTAGAATGAAGAGTGTGTAAAGGCTCATTTATGTTATCAATTAACCTTTATAACACAGATCTTGTGTTATGTCTGAATAGTATGACACAGGCAGATATCTGGCATAGTTTGGGTGAAGCAGTCCTTACGGAAGCAGGAATTTTACTTCAGATCTCTGAACCAGTGATAGCTCCAGGAAACGCAGCATCTCAGGAGACTGTTAAATTTGCACATTTTGAAGGTTTCATTATTACAGAGAACAGTTCAAGCACAGGGAAAGGCTTTTACGTAAAAAGCTTTAAGATGAGATTTAAAATGTGGCTGTGATTTTCCTTTTTCTGCTCTGCTCTCTTCAGAGTTTCACAATGACTCCTCCTGATTGCCTGACTGGTGCTGCTGGCCTACATTAAGCAGGAGCACAGTCGTTTGTAAAATTTCTCACATGAGGCTCACTTCTACAATTCAGGACTCCCTCAGAAAACCGTTTCACCTTAGTTTGTTTCCAGGTTGTGAAAAACCTGAATACCAGTTCATTTACATATTTGATTTGCTTGGACAAACCACATCGACCAAACACACCTTAATCCCTTGTCAAACTTGCTTATTCAGTCATGAAACTTGCACACATACACAGTCCTTCACTTGAAATGCTGCTTTGCTAACTAATGTGCTCCTAAAATCAGCGCCTATTTTAATCAGCATCTTCTTTTCTTCTTTTTTTTTTTTTTTTGAAAGAACTGCGAGCACTTCTCTCCCATAATTTGCTTATTTCTAGAAATAAAAAAGTCATCTCAAAGACCGTGTAAGAGGGGTGAACTGTTTCTTTCCACTTCGCCTGTAATGTCCTATTTCCGCTCCCGCTGTTGGAAAATCAGCTTATAATTAGCTGCGTCGTGCTAAATTACAAACAAACACATTTCATTTGGAAATTTTGCTCCAATTAAAAGGCTCATGCTAGTTGAAGAAGCAAAGTTTTGACAGGTAAATGTAGAACTTGTTTTCTGTCACGTCTGCAGGTGAGCCGACAAATTAGTGCATGAAGACAGTGAGAGTATAATTGAGACCACAATAGACACATGTGAAAGTTTCACTCTTTTTGAAGCTTTGGGGTCAGAGTGAGAAAACGAGGCCTGTTCAGGCAGTCGAGCTGCTCCTGTGAACTCATTGTCTCATGTGCATGTATGTAATTCTGTGTGAGTGCATGTGCGTGTTCGTGTGTCCGCATGTGTTATGTGAGTATACATTTATCCATTCACATAAAAAGCCTTGTACATAACAAGTTTAGTTATGTGGGAAGGTAGCTGCTCGCTGAACAAATCCTGATGGAGATCATTTGCATATTGAATTCACCACATTGCTTCCTGCCTGAGCCGGCTGGAGATGACGCTCTGAGATAGACCTGTTTTCCTTGCTGTGTGTGTGTCTTTGTGTCAGTTGTATTGTCGTGTTGTAAGAGGCTGCATTCAGGCTTACAATTGCATTGTGGGGAGAAAAATGCAAAGGACAGCTGATTGATTGGGTTTGCTTTGCTTTGCTACCACTCAAAAATACTTTGCTTTCATTAAAGATCCCAAAATAGTTTATTGTACCGATTAACAAAACAGATCCTTTTTAAGTTTTTGAATCATCAGTTTGTCTATACAACCTTACAAAATGGTAACAAATAGTACATTTCAGTTTCTGAAAGTTGAAGATGATGGTTTACAATTGGTTGTTTTCCTTCACTGTGAGCTCAACACCTAAAAATTTACATTTTACAACTGAATGTTTTTATTTTTGTTTATTTATTTTTTGACTTTAAAGAACAGATTCACAAGGAAAACAGTTACTGAGCTTTTCTTTCCACTAACTCTTTTATCCAGCTAGGTAAAAACGAGATTAGAAGAGCTGTACAAAGTGCACTAGATACGGATGTGATTTGATGTAAGCTTTCCCCTTAAACAATCAAAAAGGAAAATGAAAAGCGAAGCAGAAGGGAGGAAAAGTGCAGGAGGAGCAGACAAAAAGCAACAAATACAAATTCTGTGCATTAAATCACAAATACTCAAAACAGCTTGAAGTTCTGCAGGTTATCCTACAGTTATAGAAATGATAATAAAATACGAAACAGTGTTTGTTTTTTGTTTTGTTTTTTCCCCACATTGAAACGGATGTGGAGGGAGTGATTTTTAATGGGCTGGGCTTGGCAGGGGAAAAAAAGTGCCATCATTTGATGTCGTACGACTGGAAAGAATTTATAAAACGCACCAGTAAAACATCTCTCACGGTTCATATTAACTCAAAATAAATGACTAATCTTGTGATGTCTGACAAACTCCAACCTTATACTGAAATCCAGCAGGAGCAAAATTCCTGTAAAACAAGGTGGCTGAAGTCAGATAGATACTTCACCACGGCTCCCTGCTGTAACCTCCAGATTTGCATAAACTTACAACAGTTGCGCGTGTGTGTGTCTGTGTGTGTTTCTCTGATAGATTATAGAAAAGCTAATTTGTGTTTATTTGCTTTCTGCATGATTAGACTGCATTTCCATAAGGACTCTGAGACTAGGTGGTTTTTCATGAATTAGAGCACAGTGTTAAAAGCAGTTTACAGCAAAACTGAAGTACACAGTTACAAACACACGCGCGTGCACGCACATATCTTTACTGTATGTGTCCGGCTCCTGGGGGGCTCTTACTGCTTACCGCTAAGGTAATCATATTTACACAAATTGCTTTAATATCCCCTCCACTGCCATGAATAGGTCAATAAAAATGTTAACAATATGGCGCCTGAAACTGGCCGGCCAAGCACGACAGCAATACGTCTCTCGATAAACACTCAAATTACGCTGCGTGCCACTTCACGTGTGCCCGTTCGCTGTGGTCATTATGGCCTGTTTGGAGAGCCCGTCGGTTACACTGGAAGTTGAATTGTCGTGTGCTTTGAGGGCTGCACATCTCCATGCCAGTGCATAATGAGTGGATAGGACAGGAGGGGGGAATCGCGTGTAATTTGCTCCCATTAACTCTAATTAGAATCTGTTGCACTGCTGCGATTGCAGCTGAAAATGCAGAAACCGTCTCTTTTCCTTAAATATAACATTGATTAGCCAAAGTAAAGCTTTTAAATGAGCCCTGTGCACAGAGGCTGGTTTGTTTACAGAGATGAGCAGATGCAAATATCACATTTCATATTCATATTTGTTTTTGCTTCTTCTTTTTTTTTTTTTTAAAGCTAGATAGTTGCTTGGAGACTTCAGCCAGCTAGGCCTCTAAGGGAGAGAAAGAGAGAGGGTAGGAGGGGGTTGGTGCTGAGATATGTAGTGGCATGAGGGAGGAGGAGGGGTGTGTTTTGAGGATCTCCTCCCGCAAGGTTAATTATGCACTTATTGTTGTGTGAAACTCGGGCTTTCACCTCTCTGTGTCTGCTGCCTTTGGGATGGAAAGCAAGCAAAAATAAATAATTATTTGTATACAAAGCGTTAGAGTATAATGAAACTGCAAGCTGGGTGTGGAAGGGGGGAGGTGAGAGAGGACTAAGGGCGAAGGAGGGTGAAGTTTGCACCTTTCAGCTTCTGCAGCTCCGGCTGAGCTTTAAATGGCTTCATGACTAATCTCAGTAGGATCTGTAAAAATAGTTTATCTATTTCTGCACCACCTGAGATCAACAGAGGAGTGCATTCAGCCACTGTGTGTGTGTTTGTCATTGCAAACCTCCAGCAGCAGCAAGAGAAGAAAACACTATTATTAGGCAGGTAAGGAGAGAGCGTCGGGCCTCACACATGTTCACTGTTCACGCACAGGGAAGCTGCTCCTCCTGTGCTGACCCATTGATTCATTTACCAGAAAGTTCCAGGGTTGTTGATTTGATTCAGGCCGGACCTCTGGAGTGCAAAACCAGGAGAGGATTTATTGACTTGGGCTCACAAGTCAATTATCTATTTAAAATTCAGAGCCCTCATGGAGCTAACCTCTGTTGTTCGAAGCACGTTTCCAAACAATAGCGAGGGCTGAACGAGGGCTTTTCCTAAAGAACTACACAATGTTCAATGAGAGGAAAGTGAAGAAAGATTTAGACTTTAGTTAATAACAGATTGACAGTCCTCTCCCATATTGAGAAGGTCTGTGGGAACATTTCGATCTATGTGTGCAATGGGTGAACATTTTTTTTTCTTGTCTTAAAAGCCACAACGTCTCACTCTGTTGATTACATCAACAACACTACCGTTGTAGTAAACATCTGCAGAGCAAAACTATGGAAGCCCGTTTCCGCCACTAAATAAAAAAAAGAAGCTAGTATCCAGAACTCGAAATTTCGAGTTATATTTCTCGAAATTTCGAGAAAATAACTCGAAATTTCGAGAAATATAACTCAAAATTTTGAGTTACCTTTCTCAAAATTTCGAGTTAGCTCTGCCAATCAAAAATATACACCCGGAAGCATATGGCGCAGAGGCACGCGCACTCAAAAACGGATCCCAACAAATTGGCGCTTTCGCGAGTACGTTTGCTGATAGTAACACCATGTGATTCAGCAAATAACACAGGGATTTCATCATTTGTGAAGCCAGGCTGAAAACATTCAGCAATCTGTGCATTCACGACTGGATGTAATACCGGTAGCTTAGCTGTAGCATTTGTAGCTGAGGGCTTCAGCTTCCGGGTAAGAAGGAAATGACGTCATTCACGTAGATTACTGATTGGCAGTGCTAACTCGAAATTTTGAGTTGCTTTTCTCAAAATTTCGAGTTACTTTCTTGAAATTTTGACATATTAACTCGAAATTTCAAGAAAATAACTCGAAATTTTGAGTTATGGATCCTTTTTTTTTTTAGTGGCGGAAACGGGCTTCCATACAAAACAGTGAAGGGTAAAAGAAAAGCTGCACCTAAAAAAACAAAAAAGCACACATTAAAAATTAAAAGAAGAAATATGAGAATATCAGGCCTGCAAGAGCTGAAAACAGACTCTCTGCTGTTTCACTCGTTTATGGGAAATTTTAGCTCTTTAAACTGTGAACAAGTTGTTTTAATAAAATCTTTGCATGTGAAACACAAAAAGAGAGGAAACGCTCTCCTGTCCCTCTACGGGACATGATGAGATTAATCAGATACCAAAGAATACTACAGAAGTGCTTTCAACAAGCAAACATTAAAAATGGAGGCATGTGTTATTTTAAGACTCAGAACTTAACACAAAATGACGACAGAAAAAACACTAGAAGGCACAAACTCAGAGAATGACGCTCCACAGGTCCAGAAGCTGGACATCATTCATGACTGCATGAATGATCCCAGTCAGGATGCAGATTGAGTCCTTCAGATAAGGAACATCTTGTTTGCCCAAATGATCTTTTTTTTTTTTACATAATGGTACCTTAATGTTCCCACTAGATGCTCTGTGTGCTGCTCAGCCCAAAGTTAAGTAGACTTACAAGGTTGCCGGGAACCCGAGGTAGAATTTATAATTGACTTAAAGATTAGCAAATGTAATAAAATGATCAAATCTTAGTATATTTAATTTCCTAAGAACATGGCAGTCGTGTGCTCATATCAACTTCCTATCAGAAATTTTAATTGCTCCATTTCTAATCCTTCATAAGAGGCTTCTGACCAGAAACTTATACTTGGGGGGGGGGATATCCTCACATGAATTTGACTCAACTAATAGGTGTGGAAAAAGATGAAAGTTGAGACTTTAAAAGAAGACATGGGGTCTGAAACAGAAAAACAAAAACTGAGTTACTTGAACAAACTCATGACAGAACAAATACAAACACGTTCTTTTCACTTGATCTTCAAATACTGCTGTGGCAAAATTTAGTCTCGGTTTAACTAAATTACATGCAGAAGCAAACATTACCACTGGGCAGCCGTCTGAATTGGATATCTAGAAATACTTGTAGCGCCCTTCTCACTGAACACTTGAAAACAATATAACTTTGTGGTCACCTGAGCACAAACGCTGTATATAAAGAGTTAACACTCAAATCTGATGAATACGCTCTGAAAGCTTATCCTCAAATTATACCTCTACTAAACATGCACAACGTTTTACAGTATTGTGATTTCACTTACTTGTTAGTTGAAATTGCTGTGACGACCAGCAACTCTGACTCATCCCTCTGGAGCACTCTGTTAAGCAGTGGATGGAGTGGTAGAAGAAAAACAATAAGGACACTCACCTACCTGTTTACGATATCCACCACCACATCGCTGTAACTGTTTTGAATCTTAATTGTGTGAATCAGTGAAACGATGTAATTGGCCCATTTTTTTCTGATTTACCTGTGTGCAGGAAATGATTGGCTATTTGGGGAAAAGAGCGTAGCATGTCTCTGTTTTTGTTTTCGTAATGTTTCTGGATTAACTAACTGTTTAGTTCCTACTTAAAGTGCCTTCAGAAACATAAAGTTTGAACATACAGTCATGGTTTAAATTCTAGGCTTTACCTTTCAGGACATAATACAAACATCCAGGTGCTTAGCAGGTCTTAAAACTAGGTAGATACAATCTTAGATGAACTACAAAACATGATATTTTACACTGTGTAATTATTTATTTAACAGAAATTTAACTGAAATGCAGAAGCAGTATGTGAAAAACTCAGTCCACCTTTACTGCTTCCATTGAAATTAAGACGGTAGGAATCAGCTATGCTCTGCTAATCAAACTTGATTGACTTGATTAATGGATCATCAGCAGATGTGAGCATCTCTATTAAAGCCGAAGTTTTGCTGGTCTGGAGCTTTCAGATTTGTGTTAACATATCGCCAAGAAGGAAAGACAGCAGCAATAATCTTAGTGAAGCAACTGCCCATCAGCCTGGGAACAGATGTAAGGCTATTTCTAAACAATTTGAATTCCATCATTCTGCAGTCAGAAAGATTATTCACAAGTGGAAAACATTCAAGAGGGTTCCCAAGCTTCCCAGGACTGGTCATCTCAGCAAATTCACCCCAAGGTCAGGCCGTGCAATGCTCAGAGAAAACACTAATAAACCTAAGAGCAACATCTCAAGGCCTACGCCATCATGTTAAATGTTAAAGTTCAGAAAAATGCTGAACAAGTATGGCTGTCAGGAGAAAGTGTCTTCTCTCTAAAACAAAACAAAACAAGAAGTCTAGTTAGAGCTCGACAAAACCATAACAGATGAGACCAAAGTAAAGACGTAAAATGTTCAGGGTTACGTTTGGTGGAAACCAAGTATAGCACATCAGTGAAATCTCCTCATAGCAGCTGTCAGCACGGTGGTGGAACGGTGATGATTTTGGCTTGTTGTGTAGCCACAGGACGTTGGCACCTCGCAGTCACTGAATCAACCATGAAAACCTCTGTTTAGCAAAGTATTAGAGACCACCTGTCTGACCGGTAAAGCTTGACCAGAATTGGGTTGTGCGGCAGGATGATGGCTCTCTAGAAACACAAGCCTAAATCATGCATCCAAATCAGTGATTTTCATACGTAAATTTATTCGTACTTTATAAACAAATGTAGAAGTCCCTCTGGCTATATGTACAAATAAAGGAAGGGCTAGCTATGCTAGAAAACACTTTTCCAAAATGAATGCTACCACTACTACTGCTACTCATAATAGTGTTAATAATATTAGTAGTAGGAGCAGTAGTAGTAATAATAACAACAATAATATCAACAATAATAACATGGACGGAAGCAAATTGCAAGTAAATAAAACAATATGTAAATGTAGACTTTACCCTTTTAATTTAAATACATTCCAGTGTTTGTTATCTCGTCTCACCTTATCACAAAAGATTCATTTATAAATTGCACATAAAACTGTTGGAGGTCATCACTTAAACTCTAATTTCTATCCAACAGATGCTGAAAATCTTTACTTTTAAATAAATGTGTGTAGGTGCCCCACCTGTTTGCTTCTTTTTGTTGAAGACTCAGGGGTAATTATATTGTATAGAGAATTGGGGGGTTGGTGGTATGCAGATCACACATGCCTGTTGTCTCAGAATGACTCTGATTTACTAGCATAGATACAGTGGTGAAAATAAAATAGAGCAGTGTGTACGCTTCATGATTCTGATGGTAATTTTGTGTTTGCACTTCTTGATCACTGATCCAATGATCCCCAGCACAGCAGTGAATTTAGAACAGAAAGACTGAAAATGAGAAGAAGCAGAGTGCTGAAATGACCAAATCAAAGTCCAGACCTCAACCTGATTGAAATGTAGTGGCGAGATCAAAAGGGAGCTGTGCACAAACAAATGCCTGCAAACCTGAAACAGTGTTTTAAAGAAGAGTTGGTCAAAAGTCCTGAACAAAGATGCGAGAGTCATACAGAAAGCAGTTACTTCAAGTAACTGCTGCTTAAAGTCTCTCTACAAACTGCTAAATCATGGGGTGGAGCGAGTTTTCACACATTGCTTCTGCATTTTGGCTTTATTTTTGAGAAATAAAGAACAGCACTGTAATATGTCATGTTTGGTTTCATTCTTACAGGTCATAGCTTGTATTTACCTCATTTTAAGACGCAGCTTTTGTTTTTATTGTGTCCTAATAAGTAAAACCTTTGACCTGACAGAGAGTGTACTTTATTTTTACCATGACTCCAAGTTTTTCTTTGCTGGAAAAAAGCTCCCAACAAACTTTAACTACTGTGTCTAAAACTCTCCTGCTGATGTTGACTTAGGAATAACAAGACAGAGGTGATACAAAACCTGGATATAACAGAAACAAAAATGATTCAGCAACAATGCTTTCACTGAACTGCCACAGAAGCTAACTTCACAACCCATTTTCCTTCATGCGCAGTGGCATGTTTCAGTGTATGGAGAAATTTTTTCTTCTTTCACTTCAGCTTGATGCTAATCAGTGCTGCAAGGAATGTCAGTTCTCACAGCGCATTGCAGTCATTCTGCAACTATGACTCATTTGGTATGTTTCAGTAACTCCAACAAGTGTCTGCGTTTTTTCTTTTATTTCTGTAAGTGACTAACGGGAAAAACATTAAAAATGTATCCATAAAATTCATTTGAATGGAAGCTCTGTGTTTTGGGAAAAGGAAGGTTTTTTTTAGGTTGTTTTTTTTTTTTTTTTAATCAAGAGTCAAAAGCAAATGAAAAGCAAAGCAGGCATTATATAACACTGTTCCACTATGGGAAGCAGGAAGCATATGAAAGCCACAAGTTCCCATGCAAATTTATTTTAACTTGGCTTGTTAGCATGGTTTTGAAGCTTTGGTCAGTGTGGCGTATTCATCTATCAGTGTATGCATTTGTGTGTGCTGATAGAAGACATGCTGTGCAGGCACAGATCTATTTTTATTGCGGAAACGTTGTGGGGATTCACCTCTAATGTGTTAACCATTGTTTTAAAGCAAGCACACCTACTTTCAGGTCGACGTTAAAGAAGCAGTTCTTAAGCTGGCAGTGAAAAAATAACAAACTTGTGCTTTTTAATAACTTGAGTAAACATAGTGTGCATCAAGGTTTTTTAAAAAAAATACAAATAAGCCATTTTGCGTGTATAATAAACAAAAATCAATTTAAATATATATTAATTTGCATGTTTTTCAAGAGTAAACATCAGAACATTGTAAAAAGCCCAGTTTAAAATTGTTATTTTGTTGAGATTGGAGTCAAAGAATGTTACAAAGGGAAATCTTTGAGCGGTCTTTGAATGGATGCCACCATGAAACCTCTAGGGAGGATTACTTACATTAAGACAAATAGTTTTAATGTCAAAAAATGCAAGTGAATAGTATCTAATTAAACACAACCTACTTTGCATTAATAAAAACTTGCAAAATAAATATTTAGTTACATATTTTTGAACATTTTATTGAAGGAAAACAGTCTTTATTGTCTCCTCTTAGATCTGACATAAGTCAGTCTTTGGTTGAAGGTGGACATGATTACACAAAACTGGCATCCATATTTGAAATTGACCTCATTTGTGTTTTATATGTTTCAGGCTCATCCTTTCCTTCTAATTAGCCAAACAGTTAATTTAATCTTTCAGTTGCTATTTAGATCCTCTGCATTTTTGAAAGAAAAGTTTTTTTCTCTTTAGGAAAAGGCAAGAAAGAACTGTTGTTCACAGATATGGGGTCATCTTTTGAGAGGATAGTTACACATAATCATTCCAGTAGAAAGTAAGGAGATGGATAGAAAGGAAATGCGACCCAGAAGGCAAATTAATCCTTTAATTACTCAATTACAGAGAACTAAATACGACAAACAACCTTGAATATAACTATCAGCTTAGGGCAGTCAATAATCAACAGTCATACACATGCTGCCCAGTGTCATTTCAACTGACATTTGATAAACAAATCAGTTCAGTGGTAAAAGGTTGTTTCTTTTTCCCGGTACATCCTCTTTCCTGAGGGTATAGACGCTGGTATTACTGCATTAAAATCTTCTGGACTAGATGACTGCAACTGACTATACTCAGGTTTTCTGAAATCATTTGTATATTTGCTGCAAGGTACTAATGGATGCAAGCAAAACAGGGAAAAAGGTTATAAGAACTTTTTATTATGTCTGTGAAGCCAGGCAGTGGTTGTCCTCTGAATGCGTACAGTACAGAACTACTCTTCTGTTACTGTGACACAGGTTTTCCTAGAAATCAACAGCGTATACTGTACCTCAATTGAGGTCAGTAGGTAAGCTGCATTGGGGCTTTTGTTCCATAGCACTGGAATAAAAACACCTTTTTTCACCAGTGTTTTCATTCCAGCTACACATTTATGAACTACCTTAAAACATTTTTTTTTTTTTTACATTTTTTTGTTTGGATTTGAGAGTTTTATTGTTTTAAGTAAATGGTTTTAATTATATAATCAATCTTGCATGTTTTTTTTAAAAGGCAACGATTTAAATCTGCTCTGTAGGGACATTTGATTTGATTTGCCATACCCATGAAAGTCTTTTCAAGACTGTCTATGACTGACATTAACTGTATTATTCTCTTGCTATGCTTAGCCAATTTATTAGGTGCATACAGTTAAAGTTCAGTCTAACACAGCAGCCTAGCTTTACATCCAAAACCTTGTTAAAGGTTGTGATATTGAGCTTGAATTAATGTCACAATTTTAAACAAATAATCATGTGAAAGCAGAATCGAAACCTTCCCAAATCAGTTTCTATATCCAGATAGTCTTTGTTGCAAGGTTTTGTGTTGGATTGCTTTAGTTTTTTTTTCCACGATTAAATGGAAACCATCCACATTTTTGCACCCAGACAGTTCAAAACTGTGCCATGCTAGTTATGTGCATAACACAGACTAATGACAGTTGTATTCATCACCACTTTGACTTACGTAACATGTAGTTCCCCTATCTGATTTTGATGGTTCAAGTCTAATTTCAGTTTGACTCATCAAAACCAGAACTTTAAATGCTAATTAATGCTACAACTGACATTTTTGTTGTTTTTGGTTTTTTGGTTTTTTTCCCAGGGTTTTAGTGTATTTGTGCTCCTTTTTTTTTTTTTTTTTTTTTTTCAAAGACACTCTGAATCTTGCGCTTAGAGGTCTGATTTGTCCCACTTTTATTTGTGGTATTAAACCTGAAACAAACTTGTGGCAGCAGGACCTCAGTCATTACAGTCATTTTGACTTCGTGCATCATTCTGCTGCTCACAGAGGAAGCTACAAGCATCCTGGTGAATGTCGTATGTAAAATTTTGGACAAAACCAGTTTGGGTTTTTTTTTTTTTGGGGGGGGGGTTGTTCCCATTTGTCTCTAGAGAAATACTCATTTAGCACCATGAAGAGCCAGAACTAAAAGATTTATATTTATTCTGCTCAGATTTGCAGCTCTTGTTTTGCATATTATTACAGAAACGACACCATTAGTATGCCATTAGTCAGTGTCTTTCATTTTTATGCGCTTATTTTTGCAAATGCCTATGAAATATGGTGTCTTCTTTACTTCTCTTTTGCACATGACAGACTTAAGAAACATTGAGGCTATTGACGTTTTTGAGACATTTCCAGGCAGAAAAACATATTCTTGTCACTCGTTTTGCATAACTATTGAAATCAGTCAAACACACAAACATCCTAGTGACATATTGCACATCTGCTTTATGCCTTGAAACACCTGAATTAGCAGAAACATTTGCATTTGCAAGTGTATGCATGCACTTCCTCTGCATGCTGTTCTCTGGTGGCTACATCTAACGGTGCTCTGCACACATTTAATAATTAAACACTATACAAGAACACACCTTGTGCTCACTTTCCATTGCACAGTTGTGTGCATGTTTCCTCAGTGTCGGCTTTTTGTTTGTGTTTCTTTGCAGCCATCAAGGAGAAACACAGCGACTGGACAGAGTTCCTTATTCAGGACCTGACGGGTGCCAGAACGGCACCGGCCAACCTGCTGGAAGGGGTGAGTGTGTGTTTACACAGACAAGCAAGAGAAGCACAATGACACACTAACCCTAACCCTATACTTTCTACAATTTTAATATTTTTTCCCAAATTTAAGAAAAAATGTGGTTATTTCAAATCTTTAGTTTAAAAGTCAAACTCAGATGAAAGAACAGGCTTAAAGGCAGGTGGAGATTGGAGATAGAATAGAGATACAGAGATAGTTAAATAATTATTTTGCTCTCTGAATCATAAGAAGCAACTGGTGGAGTCCAAGAGTAAAAATATGAAGTTTAAAATGAAAATAACGGGCCTCTTTTGATTATGTTTTGTGACAGAATAGAAATCAGCTGTGAGAGTGTGGAGCATGTTTGCATTCTGCACCTGCAAGACTGATATAAAGCAGAGGCCAAATATAAGAACATAAGTTCAGATCCTGCTAGCCAAACTCCAGATGGTCCAGTCAGGTCCGCTGGATAGCTTTGCAAGTGTAAACGATTGGAGAGAAGTCATTAATAATTCAAGATGTTTGATAAAATTTGCAGGTATTTCTGGAGTGATGGCAGCATTACTGCAGACGAGAGAAAATTTAAGCTCTTTCTACATGTGAGGGTTTTCTTTCTTTATGTGCACATGTACACGGACATTTAGTTAAAATCATCGAAAGTCGGCTTCTTAATTAGCTGATTGTGTTTATTTGTTTAAAAAAAAAGAAACCTAAAACCTCCCCACCGACCACGTTTTCCAAGACATGATCTGACACATTAATCAGCATACATCATTTTTATCTGAGGTCTAAATAGATTTCTCAAAATCTCAAATTATTGTCTTGAGCTGAAGAAAGCAAAGTGAATGCACCTCCCAGCAACATAAAAGCAAAGCATTTCATTCCATTCAATTCAATAGAAACACTTAAAAAAAACTTGCACCCTCTCTAACACTTTGTCAAAGCAGGAAAATTAAAGTGTTTTGGCAAGTTTTGAGATTTGTATCCTAATTAACACTCAATAACAAGTTCTTGTTGTACTTCTTGACATCTGTGAGAGCAGGATAATTAGCAGGTCTGGATGCCGGTGTGATCATCTAAACTTAAAACTGTTTCGTTTTCAAGCTCAACATCCTGTTTAGATACCTCTTTTTCTCATCTTAATCTAAGGATAACACGCAAACTCTTTCCACTGAGGTTTGATTCGATCATTAAGCTAGCCTTTATAGCATCTCTGTGACCAGTGTGTTTTATTTTCATTTTATTTAATAAGTAAAAACTCTTCTCTGTCCATCCCCTTTAGCCTCTACGAGGCAAGAACACAGTTGATCTGATTGTCGACGGATCGGTGTTGGAGCTTCAGGACCTTTTAGACCCTTACCTTTACTGGCCTGTACGAGTCATCCAGAACGTTGGAGGGAGGCTCCGCCTGCGGTATGCTGGCCTCTCTGAAGAGTACCACGATCATGACACGTGGCTGTTCTATCTGGACGTCAGGCTCCGGCCCCTCGGCTGGGCCCAGGAAAACTGCCTGACCTTAGAACCGCCAACAGGTGAGAGTCTAATAAGTTTGCACTTTTTCACCTTTTACATTTTTATCTACAAGTAAATTATAACTTCCAGATACCAATTAATTATACTCATTGTTTTTGTTTTGTTTTTTGTTTTTGGGCATTTCTTCTCATCACAAATTATTATATTATCTATGCTGTGTGTCCTTGTTATTGTCTTGGTTAATACTTTGCTTCATAAAATGTCTTTAGAAAATGGGCTTGAACTACCTAAAGCCATTTAAAACATAAGATGTAAAGGTTCATGCTGACAAGGCGGTATGCTGGGTTTAAATGTTCGACCACCTGCTCGGAAAATAAGGAGACAAGTTAATCCTTAAAGGTTTAATATTTAAATCATCAAACGGTTTATACGTTTTTTGTAAAGACAAAGTCATAAAGACAAATTATGATCTATAACTGTTGTCAAACAGTTGACTTTGTGTGTCTGTGTTTTTAAATTGAAGAAAAAAGTTGTTGAATTGAGAAAAAAAGAATCTCATATCTGTCGCGCAGAGCTCAGGTCTACGAAGAGCACCTCCGACTGGCAGCAGGCTCTAGAGGATGCTCAGCTTGATGGACAGAAGAATCCATTACCTCTGGAGGTGTTCAAGGTGAGGCTCAGTGACCTGCAGGAAGATCAGGTCCAGGTGAACTATGGCTAATTTATGATATAAGGAAAGAATAGGAACTCTTTATTTTACATCTCCAGGAAGTTTTCTTACTTGGTACCAATTACAGAAAAAAAGAAATGCCCTTGAAAGCCAATTAAATCTCAATAATTGTGTATTCAGTCATCCATTTATTCAACTGTTATTAAAAATCTGTGGAACTTTAACATTTTCATGTTCAGCTGACCCCCCCCCCCCCCCCTGCACCGAATAAAGCATTTAGTAGGAGGACGGGTGGATTAATTGGAACTGCAGCAGCTGAACTCTCTTCTTTCCACCGCATCATTTGAATATTTCCCATCTCCATTCACAAAAATATTTAAGGAATAATTTACTTTAGAGATGAAGAGCCAGAACAAATTATGATCAAACCAATCCAATTTATTCAAGGTTAAGAACTTTAGCGTTAAACTGTGCTTTTAATATGAGTCAATGCAAAAATGAAGTGTAATTTATTAATTGCATTCCTCTGTTTATGAGTGTAGCTGGAATGATTTTGTGTTGGATGACGTCCTCCTAATGCTGTGCTTGAGCACCTGCTGCATAGACACAGATGCCTGCAGCTAATGTTAGGTTTTGATAGAGCTCTGCACAAGTAAGAGGGTGCAGAAACTGAAATGAATCCAATACGGACATAACAGATGAGTAAAAGTGTGAAAGAAAAATCTTAGAAATAAGAGATTTAAATTACCAAAGCAGCCCACATGACACGGTCCTACCAACCGGAAAGGCTAGAAGAAATAGAAGCCTGCTTACATTCAGTGAATAAGCGTAGTAAAGGCAAAAAGTCACGGCATTACCTAAAACCTTCTTACATAATACAGTTTATTGTGTGTCATCACAAACAACAGAAAACACACCCTTCAAAGAAGATCTGAGTGTGTTTTCTTGTGAAACCAAGAAAGTACCGTGTGATACAGGATGTACTGATTACACTTTGAGTCAGTTGGAATAGAGAAGGTAAAAAAAACAAAGAGATACAGGAAACACAACCTTATCAACACCAAATTGAATGTAAAAAAGGTGTCATGGTGCTAGAAAAACAATGTGCGAGGCAAAAAACTATATTTAATTCATCACAATGATCGCCAGCAGCATGAATTAAGCCTCGCAGAATGCTTCATTCATTATAGGGCCACCCAGCTGGGTCTGAATGACCTACATGGAGTGTGTGTGTGTGTGTGTGTGTGTGTGTGTGATCAAAAGTGGAGCACATTTGTCTAAAAATCTTGACTTTACTGTGTCAGGACCATGTAGACCTGCCCAAGCACTCCTTCAAGATGGGTATGAAGCTGGAGATGGTTTCTCCATGGGAGCAGCTCCAGATCTGCCCTGTTTCTGTCACAAAGGTGAGTCACGCAGAAAGGCTCTGAGAACAATGGCTTATCTAAAAAAAACAAAACAGAGCATTCGTCAGCTTCTGTTATTAGTGAAGCATTGGATTTTTTAAATGTTTTTCCATGGACGAGGCCTTCCTCTGCACCACTGGAATCAACTGGAACCTTTCTTAGACATGAATTTGGGTTTTTTCTTCCTTTTTACACATTAATTAAAAATATTAATTGATTTTTGAGCAGTAAAACTACCAATCATTTGCACATTATTCTAACTATATAATACCGTTTTTTTTAATGTATTTTATTAAATTGTTCCATGATGAACACATTTCTTCCTAATTTACTAAACACAAAGAAAAGCATCGTACAGGGGGAAAGCAAAGCAGCTTAGATAGTACATACTGTGCTCAATGTTATGATTTAAAATTTTATAATTAGTTGGCCTTTATTGTTTCACAGGGTAGATCCAGCGGCTTAAAACACTGGCAGACTAGTGTGGCACAAGAATAATTGTACATTACCAAGGATGCCTTCATACTTGAAATCTTTTTTCTTTTAATTTGCTCTGTCTAAGCATTTAAAAGATGGAGAGTAAATTTGTCGTCTATAATCTCTTTTACACGTGTGTTGAAATCATTGTGTTAGGAAGAGATTAAATGTTCTCCCTCTGTTTACTCTTCAGGTCTACAATGAGTTCTACTTCCAGGTGATGTTGGATGACCTCTCTGCTGAAGCCAAGCCACACTTTGTGGTGTGTCATGCCAACTCGCCTGGCATCCTGCCTGTCCAGTGGTGTATGAAGAACGGCGTGGGTCTGGAGAGGCCTCGGGCCTACGAGGGCCAGGACTTTGACTGGGCTGACTACCTGAAGCAGAGCGGGACAGAAGCAGCTCCTGACGCCTGCTTTCCTGATGTAAGCATGGGGTGAAGAGATGTAAACTGGGACACTCCTGATGGTTCAGCCTATGTTTTGATGGGAGCGTTGTTAGTACAGAGGAAGCTGCTTTTCAGTAGGGTTCTTGCAAACATTTTAAAACCAAATTGAAGACCGAAACAACACAACACTTCAGGATAGCATAGTGGCAGCAGAGACAGAAGACACAATTGGTGCTGCTTTATGGTTTTATTCAAGTGTCATCTGCTTTAAATCCCACTGTCCCAACAAGCTCAGAGGTTTTTAACATATCTTGTAAGTTGCGATCTGAAGTGCAAAGCCATTGCCTGCACTTTCACTGCTGTAATTGTCTTTACCGCCACTGTGCCCCACTGTCCCAATCACACAGTTTGGGAACAGAAGAAGCTTGCACCAATGAGCACCAGGCAGAAAATGCATGAAATGATCGAGAGCAGTGTCTACCACTTTATTCTGTTTTGGTGAAGTTAAAAAAGCAAACGATATTTGCATTTGGATGATGCATGCAAAACATTCTGTACTTTCAATTCTTTCCCATTTATATCACTTTTAAAACTTGTTTTTAAATATTTATTTATGTTAGTACACTGTGAAAACAGCAGAAACACTCAAAGAACGTTTTATCAGTGTTTTATTCTTTTTCAGGTTTACATAACAGTTGACACTCTACAGTGAGACACATATTGTAAACAGGAACTTATTAGACCCATCTGACACTGTGTTACATGCAATGAGCCTACAAAATCCCTGTTACAGCACCTTGTTTGAAGTCCTTCAAGTGGAAAATAAGGGTTAAATCAGTTTGAAGGTCTTGTAATCTGAACCTGGCTTCAGGTTACCTCAGGTTAGATCCCTGCTCTGAATGTAAAATAAGCCCTCTCTCTTCCCCTCGTGTGTGTGCGTTCAGACATGGCAGAGCAGAGACTTTGCCAAGGACATGTGGCTGGAGGCAGTGAACCCTCACCGACCGGCTGAGGTGTGTGTGGCTCAGGTCACACAGGTCAGAGGACGCCTGCTGTGGCTCCGACTGGAAGGTACATTCGTTTGTGTGTGAGTGTGTGCGTGCAGTGAGGATTAAGTGTCAGGGACTCCTGCTGTGTCCCAGAGTGAAGATGGGGTAGAGAAAAAAAACAGCAGTTTGTATATGTGTGACAGTTCCCTCACCCCTGCTTTCCTTCCGCTGTCTGCCCATCTCCAGGTGTGCCGAAGCCTCTGTCAGAGTGCATCGTGGATGTCGAGTCCATGGACATCTTCCCTGTCGGCTGGTGCGAGGCCAACGCTTACCCTCTGACCCCTCCAATCAAACCTGTCTGTACGTAGACACACAAATATACACAAATGTAAATTTGCCATGCAGTGACAGCTTAAGACAAAGTCTCATTGATTCGTTCTGCAGGCCAGAAGCAGAAGAAGATAGCAGTGGTCCAGCCAGAGAAACAGTAAGAAGCACAACATTAAACAAACTGAAAGTAAAACTGACTTTAGACTTTGTCTCAAAGACAGGCACAGTATCCGTGTTTTACATTCTTTTAATGGGTGACTCATCTGTTTGCATGGAAGTTTCCAAGAAAATGACCCTATTTCTTAGTTGATGTATCACCCTCTACGACTACTTTCAAATAGAAATACCACATGGAGTTACATTTTTATATTTTAGTCCAGATTAGAGTGCAGAAGTATGGTGAAGCAGGGTGTGATTTATTTTTGGGGAGGGGGGGGCTTTGCACACTCATGATGTCTGGTTCAAAAGGTGGGACTAGACAATCAATTGCTATGGATATCAGTAGCTGTGCCCATCTTTGATATACAGTCTATGTTTTTGAAGACGTGTGCTAGTATTTTTGGAGGACATTTTATGCTAATATTCAGATGGCTGAGAGTCCTCCTTCCCCCTAATAGTTAACGAATAGATACAGTGTCTATTGTAGGAATTATACACAACCTATATTTAAAAAAAAGACAAGACTTGGTTACCTTTTGCTTTATTTCAAAGTGCTCCAAAAGGAAACTATGAAGGTTTCCTAGCCTCATTTATCAAACTGATCTGGCGCCCTCCATTTTCTCCTTGTATGCCTATTCCTCACTCATTAAACCTGCTCCTGAACATGGTTTTCAAGTGTTGGAAAACAGTTCAATTGCAGCTAAAAGTGAAACGCTGACTGCATGTCTCTGTAACCCGAAGACCGCTGTTATTGGTTTAATTTCAGTGTGGTCAGAAAAATGGTATCATTTGTGGGTTTTTGGTTTCTGTCCTTTACCTGAAAGCCAAAGAAGATAATAAAAAAAAATCAGTACATGTTTCTTCAGAGAAACCCTGAAGGTTTTTCTTTCTCTGTGTCACTCAAACCTGTTAATTGAAACTGTGGCTTTTTTTAGGGCAGAAATTGCTTTCCTGGGGCGCTGATTGATTTTTGTAGACGAATGGCATGTTATACTGTTTACTTGCGGGAGCAAGAGCGAGGGCGGCGGTCAGAGAGCAGGAGAAATATGAGGTCTTCAGCAGCACTTTGTCAGCTCTCTCATCTAACCACTAATCCCATTTCATACCTTTAGGAGAATCCTTTCATCGGTATCACTACATACACCCGCCTTCCAACACTCCTGTTTCTAATTCTGAAGCTGAAAGCGGTCGCTGTTGTGCCGATTGATTGAGTGAATTGACTTCTGTTTGCCGTTTGATTAGATCCCTTGGATAATTTTATTGATCAGCCTGACTGGATTGATTGCGTTTTTCCACAGGTTGGCTCGTTCCCAGCCTGTCGAGGCGAGTCCTGTCAACCACTACCAGCCTGCCGCCTTGGATCCAGGTAATCAAAAGCCACGTTACACATGATATATCTGTGGTGATTAATGCTAATGAGCCGCTGTGGCGAGGATTAAAGGAAATCCCGCTCTTTCTCCACTCTTAAGTCAGTCTGGATTTACACACTGATATACCTACTGCACTCTGATGTGCTTTCCTCCGTTTCACTCAGCTCCACTTCAACACTTTAGTAAATTTTATTTACAAGTTGCTGAGTTTGAAAACAATGTGATGGAAGATGTGTGTCCTGTCACAGGTTCAGTCAGAGATGTTACTAAAGGAAGTTGAATTAATTTTCTCCATCGTCTCTATATTTCATGCCATAAAGTTAAATATGGACTGTTTGATCTAAGCAGTTCTACCTTCTATATATATTTCATGTTAAAAGCTATCAGTGGCTCCAACTAGCAAAATTATATTACAACCTGTTGGCACTGTAAGGGATTTCCCCACTAGTTTGACTTATGAGAGTCCCTTCATGGCTGCTTTCCAGTGAAACGCATTACAGTTAAATTTAAGTTGTCACACTTAGAGTGAAGAAGAAGAGGAAGGAGAATCTCATAAGACAAAACTGAGGTTATATTTGTATTTGTTTCTAAAATGTTTAACCAGATACCAACTCTGGATGGTATTACCTGACCTGCACTAACACTGTGAGGAGCCTTTTTTTAACCAGGATATGTCCTTCAGTGCACACATTAACCAAATGCGTTTGACTGCTTTCTTTCAGTATTACTTAATAGAAACATCCTGTCTCAGAATCACGCTGAAAAAACAGTTCACGCATTTGTTACTTTCAGGCAGGAATATTGTAATTAACTAGAAAAAATTGCATTTCCTGCGAAAATGCTGTGTGGATGCCTTACGCTGAAGATTTCTGCTGAAAAAAGCAGAAAAAGTTGAAAAAACAAAAAACATTGCCCTGAGCGAGATTCGAACCTGGCCTTTCTGATCTATAGGCGGCGTCTCACCTTACTGGACCAAACTGATTCTTACAAAGAAGAGGTGGAGAGACTGACAATTCTGGTGAAATTAGCAGAAGCTGCTTAGTATTGTGCTAATAAGAGGTGAAAAGGCTAAACATTTAGCAGAAAAGAGGTGAATCAGAAGAAGTTCTGCTGAAAAGAGGTAAAGAAGCAAAAAGATGAGTTGAAAAGAGGTGTAGAAGTGCTTGCTGAAGATGGCTGTATGTGTAATGACACACTGGAGAGTGTCAAGAAAGCAGAGCGCATGCAAGCAGGGAACATGTGTAGCAACTGTCACAGGTAGGATTCGAAACTCTGCCCCCGGGTCTCACGGCAGCTGCCCTACCCTCTGAGCCAAATGAGTTCTGGTCTCAAGCAAATATATGATGAGAGAGAAAATGTGCACTGTGGAGCAGAAGCTCAAATTAGCAGAAAAGAGGTGAAGAGGAAGAACTTTGTTGTGAAATGAGGTAAAGAAACTGAAATTTGTGCTTAAAACAAGTGAAAAAGCTGAACTCTGAAATCCTGCTAAAACAGTAGTAGAGGCTGATATTTTTCAGCTACTCACTGAGCCAAACTGGTTCTCACGTAACTGAAAAAAGGTGGAAAAGCTTAAAATTCTAATGAAAACAGCAGAAGAGGCTAAGTGCACTGTGGAGCAGGAGCTCTAATTAGCAGAAAAGAGGTGAAGAGGAATAATTTCTGCTGAAAAGAGGTAAAGAAGCAAAAAGCCGAGTTGAAAAGAAGTGTAGAAGCAGAAGTGCTTGCTGAAGATGGCTGTATGTGTAATGACACACTGGAGAGTGTCAAGAAAGCAGAGCGCATGCAAGCAGTGAACATGTGTAGCAGCTGTCACAGGTAGGATTCGAACCTCTGCCACCGGGTCTCACGACAGATGCCCTACCCTCTGAGCCAAATGAGTTCTGGTCACAAGCAAAGATATGATGAGAGGGAAAATGTGCACTGTGGAGCAGCAGCTCAAATTAGCAGAAAAGAGGTGAAGAGGAAGAACTTTGTTGTGAAATGAGGTAAAGAAACTGAAATTTGTGCTTAAAACAAGTGAAAAAGCTGAACTCTGAAATCCTGCTAAAACAGCAGAAGAGGCTGATATTTTTCAGCTACTCATTGAGCCAAACTGGTTCTCACGTAACTGAAAAAAGGTGGAAAAGCTTAAAATTCTAATGAAAACAGCAGAAGAGGCTGAGTGCACTGTGGAACAGAAGCTCAAATTAGCAGAAAAGAGGTGAAAACAGCAGAAGAGGGTGAGATTTGTGCTGATAAGAGGTGAAACTGCGGAACCAATCAGAGGTACTGCTTCTGTCTGCTTCATCAGGCTGTGTACTTGTATGTATTTCTGCCATAGACTGTTAACCAGAATCTGAGGTCCATATTAGAAAAGCTGCTAAAATCATTAAACTTTGCAGAATTGTAATAAATTATCAATATGAATTACCGGTCTGTGATAGTGTATAAATTTGTAGTTAAAAAAAAAACATGTGGGCCAAGGTGGAATCGAACCCACGACCTCTGGTCTGAAGAGCGGTGTCATTACCAATCGCGCCACCTCTAAGGGGGCGGGCGCTTTGAAAAAAAGGGTGATGAGGAGTCAGAATTAGATCGCGGTGAGACGCGAAAAACGCCGTTTTTTGGAGTTACAAAACGTCGTGTAACTCAAAAACTAGGTGGGATAGAAGCATAATTCTTGCACTGGGTGAATCAGCGGACTTTGGTGTACTTTGACTGCGATTTACATAGCTCTTTGTATCTCCGTCGCGGAGATATGACGAGAGAAGAAACGGCTTCATTTTCGGAATTTGAAAAATGAGAGGAGGACAGATTTCCACCCCTCAAACAAGTCTAACTCATCTCAGAACGGTAATAGGTGAGAAAATAATTCTTGAATTGTGAGTGTCAGGAGTGTCTGAAGATATACAGGGACAAGCCTCATGTCTTAACTTTGCTTCGTTAAGGAGATATGACGATTTGAAAATGCCTTCAGTTTCAGTATTTCAGCTCTGAGTTTCACAACCTCCCCATAGACTTTGAATGGGGAGTTTTTAGACCATGTGTCACTTCGAGGCAAATTGTGAAAAAAACGTAACTCTCACAATAATTATAGTGACACTGTCTTAAAGCCAGCAAAAATACCTACGTTTTGATGTATAATTTGTGGAAGTTGAGTGGAAATTGAGCGAGTAGCAAGGAGTTGTTCAGACATGAAGAGAAAATTCAGAACGGACGAGTGTGCAGTGGGAGTTAATTGCATAGCAACCATAGCAACACATGTATTTTCTGAAAAATCACAAAGTTGTAACTGAAAACTTAAAGAGTCATTACATGAAAACGGTAACAGATATGAAAAAGCTGAATCACACAGGAATAGCCCAATCATCTGAGAACGTTTTAAAGTTTGAATGGAGTTTCTAGGTGAAAGTATGAGGAAGTAGTTAAGTTTCAAAGACAAGCAAGTTTTAGCAGAATTGTAGAAGTTTCCCATTCATTTCAATGGGACAAATTAAAGGAAAAAAGTGTAATATTTTAAAAAGTATAATAGTAATAAGTACCAAAAGATATAGCAGTCGAAAGCAGAAATAGCAGAACAGTTTAGAGTTTGAATGGTAAAAATCGGCTGAAAACTGAGGGAGTAGTTAAGCGGCAAAGAAACGGAGCAACTAGAATAATAAAGGATAAAGAATAAAGAGAAACAGGATCTCAATAGTGTGGATGCCTACGGCATCCACCCAATTATCACCTAAAAGCTCCCTGAAAAGCCTTCAGAAGAACTGAAACGCCGCAGCGAGAGTACTGACAGGAACTACAAAGAGGGCTCGTATTTCTTCCATGTTAGCTCGTCTTCATCGGCTCCCTGATAAATACAGAATTGAATTTAGAATCTCGATCACATAAAAAGTCCTGAGTGATAAGGCTTCTTCATATCTTAAACATCTTGTAGTACCAAATAGAGCACTTGGCTTTCAGACTGCAGGCTTGCTTGTGGTTCCTAGAGTTACTAATAGTTATAGCTGTCACCAAATGCTGCTCACAGGGGATCGTCTGGTACTCTAATATTGTAGGTCTTTACCTTACAATATAAAGCACCTTGAAACTTGAGATTATGCTTCTTTAAGGTGTTTTTTCTTTCCTCGGTTGGGTGATAAAAACTGTTCCATACTCAGAGTTGGTGACATCACTGCTGAACTTGGTGATGCTGCATTTGTTTTATAGGATTAAAACAAAAATAGATTATTTAATTTAAATAATTTAATAAGTTTGTTTTTGTTTTTAACAGAGCTTCAATGTATTTTGAAACACGTCTACCCAACGAGCAGGGTCGAAAATTCACCCCGCAGGAGCGCTTTCAATCTAGCTCAGTTCGCAGGAAAACTAGTAACCCTGAGGACACAAGCAGGGAATTTATCCAGACGATGTTTTTGGTTCTAGTTAAAATCTGTGTTTTAACATGCATGGTGTTAATGAGTTACTGGGAACAGTAAACTACTTGAGACGTCAGTCAGCAATGACAGAAATACATCCTGAAGTAACCACTAAATTATGCATGTACTCCATAAATCATCATGCTTGTTCTCAGCTACATCCATGTCCACTGTCCATTATCAGCTGGTAATGATTAACAAGCATTGGCATCGATATGCTCATTTGTTCTCATTTACTGTATGAGAGCCACATTTTTACTTTATCAACTACTCCTAGTTGTTATCGTTGGTTGGAGCTACACGGATTTCCTTTTATTGTTTGTCTTCCGTTTTCCCCAAAGTCAAAAGGGGAAAAAATATTTTTTATAAAAAGATCTTCCTTCTCACACTAATACGGTTTTTACATATTAAGTAAATCAGTTTGTCTCTTTGATAAATTAATTACAGTAATCCCACAAAGAGAGATGCATTTTTAGCCTCTTCTGCTGTGGTTTTAACTGAATCAGTAATGTTAAAGAAATGTTTAACTCTACTTGAGAAAGCAAAAAGCAGCACAAGATGCAACTATGTTTTACAGTCACTAAGTTTCATTTCCTCCTCAGTAAACATCTTTTTTTCTCTCTCTCTTATAAAACCATATTCTAGATATGCACATGTAAAGAATGCTTTTACACAGGAAATCCCTATTTATCTCTAATGCATTAGAGAGCCGGAGCGTTTCTGTTCTACCCGCTGTTATTGTAGCTGCCCTGGGAGTACTATGTGTATGTTTGGCTTTTTATCAGCTGGAGCGAGAAGGTTACACCCACAAACAAAATCTTAGAGCCAGAACACAGCATTCTTTTGTGACCACATGAACTTTAATGTGCTTATAAAGCGAATCCTTAAAAATTACCTTTTCCTTTTTACAAATTGTCCTGTGACTCTAGTTTTCTTTTGCCTAACTTAAAGGGAATCTGCTCATTCCAGTTTTATGTTCTTTAATAAGAGTATCTGCGATTTTAAGTAATCTTTTAAATATCCTTATTTATACCTCCATTCATCCACCGTCTCAAACAAGCTGTTTTCTCTCCATTGAAGTATTTTTTTCCTGATTGGCTGCCCCTCATAAACTGCACCTGTGCACCTGAGATGACCATATTAGGGATATCATCTCTATATGACATCACAGCAATTTAGAGCAGTCTGAACAGTGTGCTGTTAAGATATATATCAGCTTTACATAACTAAACATAACACATAACAAAGCTCAGGATAAACTGTTTATTTAGGAATGAAAACTAAAGCATAGGCGGATATTTTCGGCCACATGTTCAACATCTCTAAAAAACTTAAAGCAGGTAATTTTTGTGAATTCAGATCTACCGTGCAATTGACAAATAAATGTGGGTGTGTTATTTTTCGTTTTCACTTGCCTCAGTGTCTGAAATAACTGAACTGAACTGGGGGTTTCCTCAACACCATTGCGCCCTAAGGGAAATTCACCATGAAGCTGCGTCATTTCCAAATTTCAGTAAATGTAAAATATATCACCACGGCCAGCAGGATTGGAGCCAAAATTTAGAAAACAGTCAGGTAAAGTAGCTTTTTTTAAGAATGCCACTTAGCAATCTTTGGTGTATTTCTGGGTGCATTTCTGAAACCAAATAAACAGACATATCAGTAAATCTGAGAATAGATTTCACCAAAACACCACATCCTTCTCTCACATCCTCATTGTGTGGTTGGTTTTCTTTGGGAGCAGACACGTCTGTAAGCAACATGTATGTTCAAGCACAAAAAGAGCAAAGGGGTGGGGGTGGGCTGAACTGGGCATTGTTTCGAGGAGAACCTTGGTCCCTGGTTTAAAACCGCCCACTCGCTCATGCATATTCATCACCATATCTAATTACTATTCGCCCCTGGCAGTGCACCTCCAGGTGCAGACGGTTTTCAGGTGCTCCAGTAAGGCCAGAGTGCAGCATCGTTCATACGACTTCTTAGTTTGTTTCTTGGAGGCGGTGGAGGGTGGTGGAGTAGGGGGGGGTCACATGAACAGGATGTACCCATGGCCCAGTTTGACTCTGCTCTCACCTATGTGCTGAAATGGTTAGTCACACACTAATGATATACTGGAAAGTAGTAAGTAAGTAAAGAGCACCACAACCATTCATTTACTTTCATTTACAAAGGAGCTTTCTGTTTTCTTCCTTTGTCTTTTTTCTGGTTCAGAGTGGAAGAAAAGCATTGAGAAACAAAACCAGTAAAAAGTTGTTGGGTCATTTCCTTATACTGCCAATGCTCAATCAAACCACAAGGAAGTGTTTTGAGAGAGGTTCAACATTTAGTTTAAATGTCGTTTCATTATGCAACTATAATACTGAAAAACATCATCTGTTATTATAATACTTACATAATCCAAACATACATGCAGGTAAATTCCTTCACTAAAAAATGAAGAATCACCAAGTCTGTCATTAAAAATATTTTAACTAGTTTGTTTAAAGGGAGGTTTTCTGTCTATCAAATGGTCAGAAATAACAAGAAAATGCAGAACTGACAAACCTGTGGACAAATCATGCTTAAGGGCCTATTCCCGTCATATTGAGCCAGGAAAAACCATGACATCAATGTTAGCTTCTAAAATTGCATTTAAAGAGAAACTGAAGCCGTTAGTATGACTAACACCCTTGCATGGAAGTGACACACCAATTATTCAGTCAAACATCAAATGAGGTTTTGTATTTTAAGGAAACAAAACATGGGTTTGAAAGGAAGTTTGTAAACTCCAGTTTGGTGGACAGGGAAGACATTGGTTCACGGAAGTATCAAATATGAGCCGCTGTGTTTGGCCTGTCGAGTTTTGCCCATAATCCAGGTGAGGAAGTACTACTTCATACCAACTTATCGTAAAGATTGCAGTACTAACTGGCAAACAGAGACATGAACATGTTTCCTCTGTCTTTGCGTCATTGCACTGGTTACTGTAGAGTTTAGGATTAATCTAAAAATCCTTTTGTACAATTGCAGCTGCTTGCATGGGCTTGCCCCCCCCCCCCCAATTATCTAACATGTTATAGTGTTTAATACCCCACGCAGAATGCTTTAAGCAAGCTGTCTGCCAGCTGGTAGTAGAGCCTCACTTAACAGTCTTTCGTATGTCAACAAAAAAAAGCGCCTCTTCTCTTGAGCCTTTTACGTCTGCCTTTCCGTGAACATTGTAGGTTAGTTTACATTATTTTACAGCTATATTTTAATTTCCATCGTGCTCCCTTACTGTCCCATAGTTCTATTTTTTTCCTAATTCTTTATTGATTGCTGTGCAGCACTTTGGTCAACATCTGTTGTGCTTAAATGTGCTATATAATTAACTTAACTCGATTATATAAGTGGCTTTAGTCCGCCTAGGCTTGCTGCTGACTCTGCAAGTTGATTTGCAACCATGGCCACACATACAGAGAAACGTTTGTTCCTATTGGAGAATAATTTTCTTTCAACCTGACATTTTCCACCAGGAATAATGAGATGTTGTGACCCATGGCTACTTAAAGAAAAATCCGAAAACTAAGTGTAATCTGTTTACTCTGAAAGCTTCCTTGTACGCTTGTGCACTCTCTTCTGTTTCTCTTTGATTTTCCAAATGCGATGTTGGTTTCAGTTTTGTCCAGAATATTTGTTTCAATGTTTTATTTATGGTTTCAAAATTTGTAAGAGAGATATTATTTGGACTATGCCAGTATTACATGTAGCATATTTATTTCCCATAGTGGTGAACATCCATTTTTCCTTCTTTTCTTCTGTCCTAGGTTCAGCTAATGGAAGATACTGCTGCTCCAAGATTTTTGTCAACCACCGCTGTTTCTCAGGACCCTACCTCAACAAGGGACGCATCGCAGAGCTGCCGCAGGCTGTCGGACCTGGAAAATGCACACTGGTCCTCAAAGAGGTGGGCTGATGTCAAAAACAGGTGGGGGGGAGGTTATATAGAGGAGCAGGTTTAATCAAAGGGTTGCACACTTTCAAAGAGAGAGGTGGGCCAGCAGAAATTGACAGAGGGAGGAGGTAAGAGACGGAGGCCGAGACAGCGATGTCTTGTTAACCACCTGCCGTTTCCCAGCAGCACCTTCATTTTAATGTGAGGAGCTGTCAGTCAGCAGTGTTTACTGTTATACACCGCCACCACCATTTGGGAAAACAGCCTTTTAATTTCTCTAGAGACTGTGTGCTCTCGTGCACTTTGTGCAGGTGTGAGAATGTAGCTTTCTCCACAGTTTTTTGTGATCTGTATCTTTTCTTTCACTTTCGCTTGGATCCTCATTCGTGTTTGTTCACTTTTGTCTTGAGTTGTTCACATCAAGCAGGAGTTTATTTGTCTTTTTCTTTGTTCTGTTTTTGCTTCCAGCTGCTGAGCATGCTGATCAACGCTGCCTACAAGCCTGGACGAGTATTGAAGGAGCTGCAGGAGCTGGAGGATCAGAGCTGGGACTGCCAAGAGGAGACCCTCAAAGCCAAGTGAGGGGAAAGGAAAATACAAAACAAAAAATGGCAGGGGAACAACAATGAACATGTTCTTTTCTCATTTCATTTGCTCCACTCCTGTTTTGGTCATGGGCCATTGAATTTCATAATAAATCATCACTATCTTTCCTAAAAGGGCCCTGTGTCCCTCCCCCTCCTCTCGTTTCCTGCGAGGCCATTTTCCCTGCCCCTCTTTGAATTTTTTATGTTGTTTTTTGTTGCTGCAGTATTTGTGTAAGGTCTGCATTTTCATCCACCGCTGGCTGCACAGAGCCAAATTATTCCACAGCTTCAGGCTGCGTGCTCGGTGTTTTCTAATCGAAAACGGCCCCATTTTTTTCGTCCGAAACGAGAAAGAATCAGGCAGTCATGAGTCTGAGTGAGTCACCTGTGCTGGCCCGCAGAGCACAGTGATCACATTCACGCACGAGTGTTTTGACAACTCGCCAGAGGATTTACTTTTAATTTTCTGGGGCATCTACCACCCAGAGAGACAATTTATTTCTGACTCCAAAGTGGAGAAGGTTCAGTACACAATTGAGTTCAATTAAGCAAGAGCAAAAACAAGTTGACAGAGAGTACATATTTCTCATTAATTAATGGATCTTGTTCCTGTTTGGTTGTAATTTTCTTCAGATTGTTACTTAAAATTGAGGTCCTGATGGAGCACATCTCAGGGTCACTGTGTGAATTAACTCTCATGGCGTGTCATAGTCATTACAGGGCTTTTTTAAATAACTTGGCATGATTTCATAGATTATATTAGTGTTTAAAACATAAGAAAATACATTGGTAAGCAAAGTTTATATCACAAATGTTGCAGAATATCTGCAGCTTTTAAGCTATTGCAGATTTGCATCTTTTATAGTTTTTATTTTTATTTTTCAGTTTTTAGTTGATAATCAGTAAAAATCAGACATTTTAAGGTGTTAATGTGGAGAATAGTTCCTTGTGGGCAGCAGTCTGTTCATTCCTACAAGTTCTAAGAGCAGAGTTAATGCTGATCCATAAAAATAAATTAGTAAGACAAACATAGTTAATAATTAAAAGTAACTGAATAAATTGAATTGACTGACTTAGTATTAACTGATTTGACCGTAGTTGCCGACTGCTGGTGCATTATGTTAGTTTGAGACCTCTAAAAGCAGAAGAAAGAGAAAATCAGTATTTTGTTTGTGTGTTTTTGTTTCGTTTTGTTTGCTTCTTCTGCTCCTTGACTACCACAAGCCGCGTTCTCCTTTCATTAGGACTGCCTCATGTAAGTGAAAATTGTATCTATGAAAATTATTATGAGTTAGACGCACTGCTCTGGAATTCCCCTCATCTAACCTCCTCTCAGAGCCAACAATGGGCTATAGTGCCAGATAAACACGCATGTGTCTCATTTAATGATTAATGATTAAACAAAGAGATCAGATAAACTCTGCTGCATGTTTAGAAACCTTTAAGTCATCCTGTCCTGTCAGAATTAACATATCAGCATTGCATTTTCTAAGGGTATAAGACTTAATTTAACTATTTTATTTTCTATTAGGGCTTTAACTTGATTTTGATTTTCCTTAACAGTTGCAAATTAAATGATTAGTCATTCAGTCTATGACATGAAAAATTCCTTTTCTGATTTCTGTGAGCACGTTTATGTTACACAACAGAATGTATTGAAAGAAATTTATCGATACAACTAATTGAAATGTGACTTTGTTGATGTGTTTTGGTTTAAAATCAAACTAAACTGCTGTTTCACTAATGATTTATTATTGGATTTTAACCTATTAACCTCCAAAAAAAAGAAAGTAGCACAGACCAACATTAGTTTGTAGGTCATTATATTTTTTTCTTGCCAGCAGCTCCGCTCTCTTTGCCCGACCTTAGCCATTATGTGGGATATTGCCAAATTGACCCTTCATCTCACTCCGTTCTCCTGAATCGGCCTAATCAACCGAACAGTCTGAAGTCATGCGGGCTGTCGTAAAACTGCCCGTTTTTCACATCCTTGCTGTGCAAGCAATCATCATTCACCTATGAGTGCTTTGATGGATCACAGATGGTTTAATTAGCCATTGTCCTCATAAGTAAAAGTAATTCTTCACTGACAATGTCCCTCTGTCTTCCCTTTCCTTCCTCCCACACACAGATATAAAGGAAAAACGTATCGTTCCACCATACGGATTGTCCGCCTAGCAGACCAGATCCCAGATTTCTGCCGTAAAGTGTGTGTGAAACTACAGTGCTGCCCGAACCTCTTCAGCCCCATCCTCGTTACTGACAAGTGCCCAGAGAACTGCTCCGTCCAAACAAAAACCAAATACAGTGAGTCTCTGTAATTATACGCATCACTTCCTGCACCACAGCTATGAAGGAGACCCAAATCAAAGCTTGTGATGCTGCAGAGTGTATAATTGCCCTGGATGAGTGGCTAAGTTTTGTTTTGGGTGCATTGTTTTCAACATCTGCTCTGCGTCCACAGCCTATTACTATGGGAAGAAGAGGAAGCTATCCAAGCCCACTGCAGGAGAGGAGACAGCAGAGGGAGAGCTGGCCAAGCCGACGCGCCGCAGGAAGAAGAGGAAAGCTATCTTTGTGCAGAAGAAAAGACGCTCCTCTGCTGTGGACTACACTCCCGCTGGCTCCCCGCAGGTTAGAAAACACCTCACTTCTTCACTTCTTCCTCAGTCCTTTATTTTGTCTCTCATAACAAGTGTCCTGTGCACTCCTGCTCATGTGACAAGCAGCAGGTACACTCACAACAAAGTGCACAGTGTATAAATTATAAACAAAATCACATGTGAATATAGAAAATGCAGGGTAAAAGAGGAGCTTCTCATGCAGGTGCCTTATGCAGATATATCCACTGCTGGGCACTGAGTTATTTATTGTAGCTAAAAATAGCCACACATCTGGCACAGAAAGGTTGCAGTCAATCACATTATAGTTGTTCATTTAATATGCAGATGCCACAGAAGTACCGTCTTCAGGCATCAAGTCTGCATTTGTGTGAGTTTTAAAGCGTATTATATGACTACCTCACAGGTTAAGGCCTCAGTTAGCTTTAGCATATTAACACAGGGATAAGGTCAGTTTTCAGTGAAAGCAGGCATGAGTTCATTCTCTAGTTTTAACAGCCTACACAGGCGTTGCATTCAGTGCATTTTATAGTGGACCTCTGAACCATGATGTCTAGGCTCCTCCTGGAATATTTTTATATGAAACTGTGCAAAGTATGGGAGTCTAGCTAGACTGCCTCAAGTGGCCATAAGAGGAGCTACAGGTTTTTGTTTTGGTTTGGTTCAAGCCATCTTGAATTTTTTCAAGATGGCTGCAAAGTGGTGAGATTTGCTTCTAGAAAGGCTTTGGTTGTACTACAACATGGCGCCATGGCAACAAGGAGCTTTTGAGTCACCATAGCAATGAAAGAAAACCAGCACAAAAAGAAACATTCCACCTGAGACTGCTAACATCATCAGTTTCAACAAGACTCGTGCCTGCTGGATTAAATGAAGATTCGCAGAACTCTGACTTAAACAGACTCTCATCATGCCCGTCCTCGCTCTGGGTTTCATCTTGGGTTTGGTCATCACAAAATCTGTAAGAAAACTCACGCAGCTGTTCCTCAAAGAAGAAGACGAGGCAAGCAGAGATGAGGAAATCACTCCAGGACCTTCTGGTGGCGTTGTCCAGCAACGTCCTCCTGATCCAACAACAATCAACAACCACGTCCAGCAGAGACACCAGAGCAGCTTTACGTTCAGCCTGAATGTTGGGTTGAGCACAAATACTGGTCAGCCAATCACATTGGACTAAATAAACATGTGATGACTGATATGCTCAATATTGTGTGATATATTTATCAATAACATCAGTAATTTGCAAAACTACTTTTCTGTTTTTAAAAGCTTTTCACAATTGTCTGAGACATTTCTATTGAATATTACTCCTCATGGCTTTTACATGATGAAGTGAGACAATACCATCGTTACATTTGTCACAGCAGAATGAAATGGCTGATTTAGGTCATTTTTTGTCCTGGTTAAACAGATTTAGAGTAAACAAAGAAAGGAGGTCTGACAAATATACATTCACTACGAACAGCACTTATTTTGAAGCCACTTATAATAAAGAGAGTGCCATAACTTTAATTTCAGAGGTTATGTGGACACCTATATGAGCTTCACAACATTTTGCATGTAGGCCGGGGCGTAACTTCCCGTCACTGGAGTCCTTCAAGAAACTTCTCAGAACTCGTGTATTAAGCAAAGCCTTTGACCTCTAGCCTTTTTTTGTTTATTTATACTCTTTTGTAAAGCGTCCTTGGGTTTCTTGAAAGGCGTTACACAAATCTAAGTTATTAAGTATAACACAATGCTACACGCTCACAGTTTCAGAGCGTTACGGCTTCATTAAGTGCTTAATCCAGACCACTGTACAAATGCCATAGTAATCTTATGTTATCGGTACAGGAAGAGTATAAACTGGCATGACTTTTTTACTACAATCATGAGTGGAAAGGTAAAATATAATGTCCACAGCACAGCTGAAAGGTTCCTGCACCTCTGCTATGGGTAAGCATCAACACAGCTGAAAGAGTATTTGCTTACATGCTTCCTGTTTCGGGTTTTAATGGGCTCTTTCGGGGCAAGGATCTTTAGCATTTCTGAAAACTCGCATGGATTTCTATTCTGGATCCCTTGAGTGCCATACCTCCTCCTCACGTAATGTCTGTTGCCATTTAAATGTAAATATGATTATCTGGAGGCCACAGCCTAGAACAATGCTAAGCATGCAGCGCCTCAGCAGAGAGAGAGACAACCTTTGGATTTGCATCGATCAGGCGGCAATGGAGCAGCATTCTGACAGCCTTTGAGTCCTGAATTAATAGAAATTCCTGTGTCCTGTCAACAAAAGACAGTTTTATTATTCATTATGTCTTTTGTCATTTGTCACAAAGGATTTAAGACACATTTCTCACCATATTTGTTTTATGATTAAATGATCAGTGTTTATCACTCATATTAGAGGCCAGTCCAGCTGATATTTAGAGAAATAGGAAAATCTACTTTTATTAAAAGTGTATATAAGCACTTAATCCACCTTTTAATACGCCCACTGTGCAGTCTGGATGAATGAAACAATAGAAGACACGCAGAACCTTTCACACCATAGAAAGCAAGTCAGGATTTGAATAAACTGTAATTATTTTAAAAGGATCTGTTAATTTCAGTGTGCACTTGTCTCTCTTCTTGCGCTCCCGCTCTGTTTATGAAAAACAAACTGTCACTCTGTGGCTAGAAAACATGAAGCAGAGTGGGGATAACATAATAATAAAAATTCATGAGGGTGAGATGTCCTTGTCACTGCTGCTGTGGTTAAAAAAAACAAAAACAAACATTTCAGAAAACTTTTAGTCACATTTTGTTTGTGTTACACCTTTTTGTGCAGGTTGAGTTATTTACAGGTGAATAAAGAGGTGGTATTACGAATAAATAGATTTTAGATAATTAGATTTTTAAAAGTGATCACTTAAAAATATTAACACATACTGTAGAATAGAAAGTAAAAAAGCAACATAAAAGTTAAAAGAAGGCCCTGAGAGATTTTAGTTTGTGTCTTAATTTATATTCATATACTACGTGTGAATATGCTGCAGACCGCTATATGACAGGGATAAAAAGACAAAATCTGACCATTCATCTTCCGGTTAAATAAGGGGAGAATAGTTGATAAGATTATAATAAATAAATTATTATGACTGTTAAAGATGACCAAAAACAACAGATTTAACATTAACAGTTCTGATGACGATACAAAATTAAAAATAAAATAAATACTGACCTGAAAGTCAGGCTGAAAGATAGATTCGTCTGGAAAAATATTAGACTTGTGCAACAACATAAATACATTTCAAGACACGTAACAACAGACTTCTGTACTAACAGTGATTACAGGAAATTATCGCATTCTTAAATTTTGGTCCTCTGCACTTGGGCAGTGTTGCTGAGTTGTTAGCAGGAGGGCAGTACAACCTGGCATGTTGGATAATAAAAAGCTGCATTAGTGTAGCTGTGGTGTTCGCACAATAAAATTTTGTGGCAAGCGTACCCCACTGTGCCTTTGAACCGGCAACTAAAATGAAATCTGTTTCTTCTGTTCTTCAGCTAACAGCAGGAGAAGTTTCCATTTCTTGCATCATAAATACGTCTTCCAGATTGCTGTCTGTGTCACTTTTAAACCACAGGAATATGTTTTTAACACCAGTGAATGAGCAGGTAGCATCTTCTATGTGACTGTATTATGATCAATTGACCTCAGCACTCTTTATTACAAGAAGACTTTTTAAATGTTGCAGATTCCTCCTTAAAATCACTCAAAGTCCACAGTGAAACTCAACAAGCCAGTTTAGCAGGGAGTTAAGGTCTGCTTTAAATCAGAGAAAGCCCAGATGGACAGATAATCCAGAATAAGTGGGAGTATTCTAGCAATAAAGTCAATAAATTCAACATATCCAACTAACATTACATGAAACCTACTGTGGTAATTACTTAGGTTCAAATGTGGCCCAAACAGGATTTGGAGCACCTAACCTCAGAAAATATTACCAGTGTATTACCAGGCAACAAGCATAACCCTGAAAAAACTGAAACAACAAAAAAAAGAATGAGCTTCATTGCTCACAAGTTATGAAGTAAAAAGTCAAATTTTTAGCTTTTTAACCCCAAAATCGTATCCTCCAGCACTCCTACAATACTCCAAGTGTTTATACCAGAAGTTTGGAACACTGCATTGCTTGTCAACAAACAACATAAAAGTAGTGTAAATATACCTGCATAATATTCAAAATTTCTGGTTTACTAATAATAAAGAATTCACGTGGCAACATTTTATTGCAGTGGCTGGCTGAGGTTAATCTAGTCTTACCTGTTTTATGTACTTGTGTCTATAGGAAAGCATGATAACCCAAACCCTAAATTTACCAAGTTACCTTCCTCATTACATTAAAAAAAAACACACATTCATGTGGCCTCAACAAGGATGGCGGTTGCTGGGAGGGAGGGAATCGTTAGGCTGAAAGTATAGTTTATGCGTGAGGTGGTTCAGCAACATTGTGGAGTTTTACTGGCCGGACTGGTTGGAAGATTGTTTCAGTCCTAAAGAGAAACACAAAGTGATTGAATAGATAACCCGCTCATGTTAATGATCGTTTCTGTGCTCTGGCATCTGTGAGGAGTGGCTTCTTTTCTCTGTGTTATATCACTGCAGACTGACATGTAACCAATTACATGTCACCAGATTAGCAGATCTATCAAATCATTTATACTATTAACTAATTTTTTGCATGAAAAGCTGTTTTTATCTCAGTCAGCTACAGTCGTAATATTTAATAGATATTTCTGTCTACATTTAAATTGACGTAGCAGCTTCTGGTTAACATAAAAGCCTCTGCTTTGTCTGTGTAAACAAGAAACTTTTGGCTAATGTCATTAAAAGAAACTTCAGATTTCAGTCCAGCTCAAATGTTTCCTCTACTGTTACACCAGTGCGTTTCAGCCTTTTCTAACAACATTTTACCAAAATGATCCCAACAAAATGCTGTGAGAACATTTAGGAGGCATAAACATTCAAGTTCGGCTTTTGTAAGCAGCTTTTGTGCTGATGTTCAAATTAAAAATTTCTGTATTTACTGTTTATCCACAGCTTTTTTACAATTCTTTTGCTTTTAATTATTCCACAACTCTCATTTGACTGGTAAATTGAATAAATTGCTAAACTTGGTGAATAAACATTGAGACAAACATTTCTGCATGATATGCATGATTTCTGGGACAACTGTGAACAACTGAGCGCCTCTCTAACTCCCTTCTTTCTCCCCTCTCCAGGACAGTGATGAGGGAGAGGAGGACGAAGAGAGGGCGTTGCAGTCGGGCAGCGAGGGCACCAGCTCGGAACCTCGCGAGGACCACACAGACACCTCATCGGTGGAGGTGACCAGCAGCCGTCCTCGCCGGGCCACGGCGCTGCGCAGAGCCGTCAGCGCGGGAAACCCGGCACTCGGCCCGGCACTCAGCCCGGAGGCTCCCGCAGGTCGCAGGAGGTCAACTCGCTCGCTGTCTGCGTACAACCAGAACAGCAAGTACCAGCCCGCCAAAGGACAAGACATGCAGGTAAAGCAGAGAGGCTACAAAACAGGTTCCCCATACTCTTTATGACAAGCAAGTTTACTGATATTAATGCATCATATTTTTGGTACACTTAATTATATGTAAAAGTAATAGTGTCGAGAGGAGAGTAAAACAGCTCCATCACGAGCTTCTACACCAGAAAAAATCAACGATGGGGGGATTTATCACATCAGGATTTTGCATCATGATTTATCCTATCCACACTGAAATAGTTGAGTGATTAACAGAACCCAGAGCAGTGTGTGCTACCCTCTAGTTCACAGTGTGCCTTTTATGTGCAACTTCAGGTGGAGGAGGAGGACGGTCAGCTGGTTTTGGACAGAAACCCTCTGGAGTGGAGCGTAGATGAAGTCGTCCAGTTCATTAACTCTACCGACTGCGCATCTCTGGCTGGCATTTTCCAGGAGCAGGTAAACAAAAAACAAAAACACAATTACTGTTAGGTATACATGTCAATAAAAGTGTTGCTTGTTTGATAAATAGGGGCTGAAGGTGCAGAATAAAGTAACTAAATTTCAGGGGTTGAGCAAAAATGTAGCATTAGAGAAATCATAGATATTTTTAGACAGAGCCCCTGTTTTCAACTGTCTGTGTACAAACTCTTCTATAAATTGTTTTAATATATTTTTCTTGATGGCCCAGTGTTTGGTTAGATACAGTGTTTGCCTCACTGATTGGTTTAGGTGGCAACAATGTGGTTTTTTTTATTAGTTTATTTTAGAGTGATTAACTCGACTGACTTCAGCTTGTGTGTCTCTCCTTGGACTGTGTGTGTAGAAGGAGGGGAGGGGCTGTCTTTACACACAGAGTAGATAAACACACACAGAGAAACACCTCAGTGTGTAACCAAGACAGTAAAAGCCAGCAGAGACTCTCACATATTACACTGAACACAGACGTGATAAATAACATGTGTGGATATTATATTTTTAACCCCTTATTTGTTTCTGTGAGGTGCAGTGGGTACCAGCTTTTCTCAGGCAGATATTTATCCAGCTACAAATGACATCTTCTTCGAGCGGTCGATTATTTTCTGCTTTTTTGGGGAAAAAAAATTGTTTACTTCATATTACTGCACATTTTAATTGGTTTAGAAAATAAAGAATAAAAAGAGAATTAATAATACAAAAATGTGTGAAATCAAGATTTAAGCCTTTTAAAAAACCATTAGTAACATTTCTTGTTTTGTTACTTAGAGACTTTTTGTAAGGTTATTATAGTAATTTAAACATGTTTTAGTTAACTCAAATGGAAATAAAACCTAGCCTAAATAGTCTAAAGTGAAATGAGATTGTGTACTTACAAACAGAATGAGTTTTGTTTAGTCTGGTGATTTGGTCACATTTGTCAAGAAAACCAGCCAATGAAGGCTTTGCTCAGTGTGTTGAGATTAGAATGGCAATGTTATTAAATGTGTCGAGTGCTTTCATTATCATATTTTATTAGAGCTTTGTTTTGAACTTTTCAACTTAGAATCTGACAAATACTTTATATAAATACACTAAAAATAAAAAAAACTCATCCTTAGACTGTTTGAAACTAAACTGAAGCTCTAATTTTGTATAAAAACGCCCTCTGCAAGCAGCTTTTTTTGAGGTGAAGTACATTACAGGAGTTTAAGCTGAAAGCTTCAAACCCTGAATATTTCTGTTTAACTTGTGTGCAGGACATCGATGGTCAGGCCCTGCTGCTGCTGACTCTGCCCACAGTCCAGGAGTGTATGGACTTGAAGCTCGGGCCTGCCATCAAGCTGTGTCACCAGATCGAGCGTGTCAAAGTTGCCTTCTACAAACAGTACGCCAACTGATGGAGGAGCAGCGACAGGAGCAAGCCTGGAAATGTTGGATTACGTGGATTTCCAAATTATTTTGGCAGTCGGTTACTTTGGATAAGCACACACCGAGGGACAGCAGGAGGATGTTTCCAGATGAGAAGCTGAAGGATTAATTTCTGGGATACTATCTGTGTGAAAATGATATGCAGTACCCACGAAAAACAAAAAAACTTCCTTACTGTCGACTCCGGCAGAACCGAACACACTGAGCTGATCTGTGTGCTCTACTGATCTGTGAAGAAGCTGAGGACTTGTTTTTTTTTCTCTTACTTTTCATTTCCATTTGATTTGTCATAGAGGAGCATCATAGCAATTAAGCTTTAAAAATTATAATCATGAAGAGTTTTCCCTTTTTTTCTGTGTGGCATAATCGGTTCAGAAAATATAATCGGAAAGTATTTAACAAACCAAGAATTAATATATTTGGAATATTTATTGTTACCCTTATTTATAAGGAGTGATTATCCATTTGGATTTTTAAGGAAAAAAATTGGAGATGTATATCACAATGTACGTATTAGCTAATCTTTATTGAAAACGGGAAACTATGGTATGAATTTATTCAGTTCAAATAAGCATCCCATGTGTTTGAGAGAAGAACACACTGGAATAGTCTTACTCTCTTCTCATTGTTACAGTCACATGAATCAATCATGGAAGCTATTTTGTGTCCATCTATGCAATTCTGTTGCAGATATTTTTGATAAGTAAGAAAATAAATTTCTATTGATTTTTATCTGTTTTTCTTGTGCTTCGCTTTTCAGTTCAAACACTAATAAACATAAACTGAAGGTTCCTGACAGCATGGCATATTCACCTGGTATAAATGTATTTCACTCCACTTTTGCTTTTAGAACTTAATTGTATTTTTTATGGAACAAATTCACAGAGGTGCTGGAAATTTTCCTCAGAGATTTTGGTCCATGTTGATATGATAGCATCACCCAGCTGCTGCACATCCATGATGGGACTCTCCTGACCCACCAAATCCCTAAGGAGCTCTATTCGAGATCTGATGACTGTGGAGGCCATTAGAGCAGAGGTCTCAAAGCTTTTTTGCGCCACGGACCGGTTTATGTCCGACAATATTTTCCTGGACCGGCCTTTAAGGTGTCGCGGATAAATACAGCAAAATAAAACCAGTGCCGGTACCTAAAAAAAGAAGATTTATTCATAACACACGGGAAAAGACCCAGGGAAACAAAGTTAACGATAAAAACGATTTAAAAAAATACGTCTAAAAAACGATAAAAACCCTTAAATCCATAAATTTCACACCTGAGCGTCAGCTCTCGTGGCCCAGTACCAAACGACTCACGGACCGATACCGGTCCGTGGCCCGGGGGTTGGGTACCGCTGCATTAGAGTACAGTGGACTCACTGTCATGTTCAGGAGAACAGTTTAAGATGATTTGAGCTTTGTGACATGGTGCACGAGTACACTGTGGTAATAAACAAATAGACAGTCAAATTCTGAACCTGCCTGAATGTAGCAGCAGAAATCAGAAGTCGCTATTGGATGGTCTTGTTTTTGTGAGTGTGTGTGAACATTTTAGGCTGAGCAGCACTTGGTGTGTCTTCTGCTGCAACGTTCATTGTGTTGTGCATTTAGAGATACTCTTCTGCATACTTTGGTTGTAAAAAAGTGGTTATTTGCAGTCTGACATCAACAAGGCATTTTTACCCAGAGAACTGCAGCTCACTGGAAGGGTTAGTTACAATAAAAAAGCAAGAAACTCGGGTGGCACATTCATGTGTGGGGCACTTGTTGCGGAGCAGTCTACCAACTGAAAGGTCAGTGGTTCAATCCCTGACTCCTCTAACCTGTAGCATTATGAGGGGCAGCCAGTGAGAAGAAAGTCAGTTTAATGGATGCAGAGTAGAAATGAAATACATCTCCTCCCTCTGCTTTTTCTGGAATCACACATCCTGGACTCCTCGTCTCATATTATACTGATGTGTGGTACAACTACATCATATACATAGTTTTGTTTATAGCTGTGTTTCATGATCTCAGGTGAAACGGTTGTCATGGCATTTTTATATTCAGGGCTATTTTTAAAGCCTGGTGCAACATGACACAATAAATATTTTTATCACACACCCACAAACAATGATGAACAACCAGTTGTTTTACACACTGAGTGCAAAACTTTTTTCTGAAGGACACACCTGGGCATCCTTGGTTATAGCTCCTCCATGCTGTCCTCAACAAACTGAGACGTCCTCCAGCATGGTGCACTGAGATTGATTTCCATGTTATAGACCGAAGGACAAATGAGACGAGGAGGCACAAATCACAGAAATGAGAAAAGCCTCCTGTCTCAGAGGATAACGTAAGGTGCTACAACAAAGCCCTGTATAATATAAATGAGGACTATTTTGAATTTTGAATAAATAAAGCGACGCAAAAGTGACTCTAGTAGAGTCCAAGAATAGAAACTATGGAGATGGAAATAAACACAATAGCCTCTTTAAAAAAACACACACAAAAAAAAAAGAAGTAGTTTTCACACATGATAGTTTACATGTAAAATGTTTGTTACTACAAGGTGCTGTCTGAGTGGAGTACAGGAGGCAGGACACATGGTTGGTTATCCACTTCCCACATGGGCACAGTTGGACTTTATACAGATTTTGCACTAGGCAGCTGGGAGGTTGAAGACCGCCTATATCCAAACCACACTCGGCTCAGCTGCTTAGAAACAATTTCCAGATTGTAACTCAAGGTCACTTGCTAGTTTTATGAGAAGCCTCTTTAAAGATGACTTAAACTATCATGAATTTACAATACATTTGTGTGCAGTATTTGTATTTGTAGTTATCAGCTCACAGCGTGTTAGCAAGACATTTCAAAGTCCAACCTTAATGTAATCAGTCATCATTCACTTTATCTAACTATTGGTGAGCAGTTTAACCAAGTTTAGCAACACATGAGCTCTTGGTTTCATTTTTTTATTGTTAGTTTTCACTAATACTCATTCATAGCCATTAAATATACATTTAAGTTAGAGCTTTTCATATATGAAGCTATCTGTAGCTGTTTTGTAGAAGGTGAAGGGTTAGCATATAGGCCCTGATGCATGGTGAGACATAGGAAGCCAGACGTCTCTGTGGTTAACAAAACACACATCAGCACTACTCCAGGTCACAGTTTAAAGAGGAACCGCACTCTGTCGTTGCTGCTTTGGGGAAACATTTAACGCTCTGCTGCTGGTTTTACTTTCATATAAAATTACAAATGAATTATTTGTCATGTTTCCACTGATAAGAATGAGTGAAGAAATTTTAATTAAACGCCACAGCAGTTAAGAAAATGTGAAACTAGTGCTTCCTAAGAGTGGTTGTATTAATGAGTAATTAATGAGGTTAATGGTGGAGTATATCACTAATTGACACGCCAGGATCCTTTTGCAGTTGCTTGACACAGTAAAAAGAAGAAGAAAAAGAGATATATTAAAATACTATTAAAGTAGAAATAACAATATTTTTTAAAAACAACAACAGATTAGCTCAAAGTAATGTATAAATAGCTGGAAAGTAAAGTAGTAGCAATAGAAAAAATTTGAAAATGCAAAACATAAGGTAAAAACGTAAAAATGTAAGCTAATATTAGTGGGAAGTATAAAACTTTAGCTAAATGTGAGGTGTATAAACAACTAAATCAGTGGGATGTACTGAAAAGTGGTGTGCACGTGGTTTAAAGTGTGAGCTAAAAGCAGTGGACAGTGATATCATGATCATGGGACTAAAGCTCCTCTGTGCAATTTTAAGCTACTTGTGTGTCAAAGGTTGGGGTTGTATTTAGTCAGATTTAGAGCGTTGTTCATGAAATAAAGCAAAAAGTAAAAGATGCATTGTGCAAACATGGTACCAATAGGAGATAAAAAAAAAAGAATAAAACAAAAACTAACATGAGGTTGGAAATATTAGCCAAGTATAAGGGAGAAACAGGCTGATTGTGGAGGGAAAAAACTGTGGATAAATGGTTAAAACAACTGAAAGTAATGGATCAGTGATAAAGAAAATGAAAAATAATGTACATAGAAAAAAATAAAGCAGTAGTATTCAGACAAATAGGTTGCTGTGGATCTGGTTATTATAAAATAAAAACAATGAGAAAAAAGCAGAGACAGACACTAATGTAGTTCACAAAACACAAATCAGTTACAAAGGAATTACTCAGGCAATAAAAAAACATTTTCAAAATTGAACAAAGGAAAATGCCACTAAGTTATTTAAAACTGAACAATGTAAAATAAAATAAAAAAAGGAGAAGAAGAAGAAGTAAAAACGGGCAATTTATCCCTTTTCTTTAAAACATAATGTGTTTTTATACAAAGTGTATCCATGCAAGCTCTCAGACAGCGATCACTTCATTACACACAATTACAATCCTTCATTCAAAACCCACTTCCAAATCTGTTCAGCAGGCCGACTGGTCAGGAACATCCAGCTAGTCCAGTTCTATGCTGTGTTTTATTATCACAAGGTCCTAAATGTTCAGGGAAAAGGTCTTGGTTCTTCCATAACAGTGATTATAAAGATTCCTCCCATATTAGCTTTTCTTTATCACCTCGTTGTTAAAACCACGGCTGGATTTAAACTGATGGCTCAGAGGTCTCTCCCTGTTAAAAGAATGATGCTTCTGTTGCCAAGTGCTTGCTCACAGGGGCTTGTTGAGTTTCTGTCTATACGGTCATGTCTTTATCTTAAAGCACAAAGTGCATTAAGATTGTGATTTGTTTTAGCACTGGGAGACATATTAAGTGGTGGGTGTGGCAGTTCACCAATGGTGCTATAAGGTGTGACATCACACTGTTTTTGTGTCTTTTGTTTGGTAATCTGTTTAAATGTGACACCTGTACGCACCTGTACCTGTTCATCACTTTAAAATAAATTTACGTGTTTTTATTTCTGATCACCTGGACTTCATCAACTCAGAAGTGGTCTGGCAAAATTACTGCTTTGGTCAAGATATTTATTTCTGTCGTGGGATTGTTTTTAAATGACGATTTAATTTATTAATGGAAAAAAGTGATGTAAAACTACCTGGCCTTGCTTGAAAAAGTACTTAGTCTCTAAACTTAACAACTGGTTGTGCCACCCTGGACTTGAATCAGATTGAGATGCTGTGTCATGACCTTAAACTGGCCGTTCATGCTGAAAACCCTCCAATGTAGCTGAATTACAAGGGCCAAAATTTCTCGACACTGACGTGAAAGACTGTCGTCAATCATCACAAACACTTTATTGCAGCTCTTGGTGCCAAGGGTGGCACAACCAGTTTTTAGGTTTAGGGGGGACTGACTTTTTCGCACAGGGCCAGGTAGGTTGAGATGCTTTTCTTCGTTTAATAAATGAAATCGCAATTTAAAAACTGCAATTTGTATTTACTGAAACATTTAATTGTTGCAAATATGCAAAAATCTAAGAAATCAGGACAAGGGCAAACGCTTTGTCACAGCACAGTATACAGTCCCAGAATAGTATTGACGGGTGTTGCCGCTATGACTCTTTTGGAAGCTTCAGCATTAGTGTTTTGGCATCACCATGGTGGTTTTTTAGAGCCAAAACTGACCATATTTGTGGTTAAGGATGTAGTTAGAGTTATTAGCTCATGCTATCAAGCTTGGCAAGCAAGTTACATCTATAAACTAACTGATAAACAGATACAGCCGGATTAAAATAGCGTAATTTGACCTGAATGAGTTGCACCACACGAGTTATTTAATTTCATTTGATCAAAAGGGGGTTCAGTTCATCGAAGGTAAGGACTAGCAGACACCCATCAGCTGGAGCTGCCTGTCTCAGGATGCCTGCCAATCAGTGCGCCCACACACTGTGTTCAGATTGATGAGTTATAAAAGATTACACGCCACTCTGAGATGTTATAAAGCAGGACGTTTATCGTGAGCCAGCCTTCAGTGGCCATTAGAGAAACTGCTGTTTTGTGCACTTTGTGCACCTGAAGCTTACACTTGTAAATTCTGAGATTCCTTGTGATGTTATGCTAAATAAGTGAAGATACGTTTAACTGAAATTCAGGGTACAGCCGCTCTCCTGCCTTTACTCTTAGCACAGACTTGGAGAGGTGACATGGAATGGATTGAACTTGGTCGCCACTCTGTCTCTCTCGCTGGGCATCGCTTCCTCTCACTCTCACTGAGTTGTTAGTTCACTACATTCATAATCATCCTTGCAGGTCTTGCATTACTGAAGCCTTACACTTCCATGCTTCACCACATTTCATCCATGTGTGTCCATGTGATTCGTCTGTGTGTGTGTGTGTGTGTGTGTGTGTGTGTGTGTGTGTGTGTGTGTGTGTGTGTGTGTGTGTGTGTGTGTGTGTGTGTGTTGTGGACGCAATAAGAAATGATAATAGAAAATGACCTGCTAGCTTCAGTTTATCAAACGAGTCACTATGTAAAACGACGGAGAGACGTTTTATTGGTAGAACAGTTCATGGTGGCGAAATAAAGGCAATTACCCTGTGCGTGGCGATGATGATGGCTGTTTCATGTAGCAACATCAGTGGAGGTAACGCTGTGTTAGTCATGCATGCAGCACATGGCCTGATGGGCTGATTAGTTTACACCGCTCTCTGTCAAACAGAGAAATTCATAAAAGCAGTGATTCACATTCAGAGTGTATTCTGATGTGTCGTGCCTCGCTGCCTCTCTCTATGGCTGCAACTGAATTAATTTAATAGCTTTCTCTCTCTCCTCCTCTCTCTCTCTCTCTCTCTCTCACACACACACACACACACACACACACACACACACACACACACACACACACACACACACACACACACACAAGTACACACAGCGCTCACCCAACTCTGACACTTTGTATTGAGTCACTCTGAAAAAGCTGCTACCTTATATTCTGTTGCCTGGCAACCTCATATCAAACGTCCGCTTTGCATGGTTTTCCACCCCGTTGTGTATGAATACAAACTAAGTCATGACAGCAGAGGAGTAAACAGACATTTGAGTTAAAGGGAGGCCCTGAGTAAGAGCAGACACGGAGTTTATGTTTCACATTCAGCTGCTGTGGTTTTAATAGTTTCAGTTAGAGGTGGTGACACATGTAACGGTTTAACAGGGCTGACAGGAGATCAAATAATTGTCAGTCACGCTGCCTGACTAACTCATCAAAGCTCGTGTTAGTCTTTGATACGAGACAGTTTATCAATGAAACACAATTCAAAATATTTTCTTTTGTTCACGCAGGAAACTGCTCAGTTAGACAACTTAATATCAAGTGCTTCAAATATCTGAAAATGTATTTATATTTGGCAAAATTGCTAGTGCTAGCTGATAGTAATCTCAAAATGTCAACACAATTTTCCAGGTCTGCCACACTTTAAGACATGGTTATATATGTTATGTTAAATTCTAGCCATGTAGACATCATATATGTGAATTGAAGTTCATAAAAGCCTAAAAAAAAGTGCAAAAACTGCAGTTTTCCTACCAGCAGCTTGAGGTGGGCCATAAAAATGAGTATGCTGCTTTTGTGGCCCACAAAATCCTCGAGCCACCCATCATTTCTTTATATGTTGGCAGGAAAATGGAAAATAAGAGTGGCGAGTACATAAGACAAAAACAGTTCCTACAGTTATAATGAGCCAGAAAAATCAATATTATTTAGAATGACTTTTATTTTCCAACCAGGCTAAGCTCTGAAGTCTTTAAGTAGTCTTCAGGAATAGTTCTCCAGGCTTCTTCAAGCACATTTAGCTGAGGTCCGGGTCTGGGGAGGCCAATCCATGACTGATAGTTTCCATTGTGTGTTTTTCTATATGCTTTCACTACACTAGTGTAACTGTCCCTGAGACAGTTAAAATAAAGTTCTTTATTTGATATGTTTCTGTGACCGATTCATGTTTAATTTAGTTCATTTATTTGTTGGAAAGAATTACAAATTTATTGGATAAATGATAAAAGTGTAGCATTGATTAAAAAACGTCTAAAATATGTGGGCAGAAAATATGTGGTTTGTTAAAGATGTAAAGTGCTGTAAGTTTGTATTAGGTAGAGTTTGTAATGGTCACATGACCAGAGTTTGGCTGGGAGCACAGCCATGGCATTGTGAGTCAGAACTAGCATGGAGACAGAGCTACAGATGCAGCTACAGCCACAACATTAATGTTATTCTGCATGTGGTCCAAGAGGCGCACACATGTTCCACATTGGTAATAAGAGGACATTTTTAGTAATATCCATTATTATGCTTTTTTTCTGTTCTGCTTGCTCAAGACTGTTTACGGACACTAACATGAGAGAGACTTTGATAAGATCAAAGACATTTATGTTGTAAACTTTGTGTTTCTTCAGTTTTCATGGTGTCTGAAGACAATAAGAGAGAGAGAGAGAAAGAGAGAGACATCAGTATGATGCGTGGCCATTCTTTGTTGAACCCCTGTAGTTACAACTAGTGTGTTTGGTATCATTTTTAGGATGAAAAAATTAAGTAGTCATCAAATTGTTCATAATTTTATGAATTTTGAAAAGCACCACTGGCTAAAATGCAAGCCCATAACATGACACAGCTTCTGTCATGCTGTGCTTCACAGATACCAGAGTGTCACTGTTGTACCTCTGTTGAACTAAAAAGTTCACATTTGTATTCATCTTTCTACCTTAATTTTCAGTCTAGGTCTTGTATGATTTGGCATACCTCTGTCTATAATCCCATTCCCCTTCCTTAAGAATGGGCAGGGTACAAAGAAAAACACTGGAAGAACTTCAAAAAGCCAGAAGAACTTTGGCTTTTAAGTTACTTACATTTTTTCCAGTTAGTTTTTTTAATCTATTTTTGTTTTTTTGTTTATTTTTTAGCTGGTGTGACCATATTTGGATGGCATAATAAGTCGTCAGTTAATGTTGGCAAGCACCCTCTGTGTTTACTGACAGGTGCTGTCACAGGCACCACCAGCCTGGCTGTAACCAGCTGTTCTACTCTGACAGTAAAACTGCTGCTTAATTGCTTTTCATTTGAAAAGACTTCTATAAGGTTATGGCTGTCCTACAGAGCCTCTCGCTGGGTTGTGTTTCGGTTAGGTGAGGCAAACGTGACTCATGAGGAATGATAATTGGTTTAGGCCCGAGGAAGAACTGGGCCAGAGGCATCGTGTAGGTGACCTTTGTGCTGTTTTAGTGAAGTGAAGGAAGTATTCTGTTTTGTTACAGTTACTGTAAGTTGCTCCTGCAAAAGCAGAAGGAAGTCTTTTACCATTTTCACATATTTTCTGAAGGCTCTTCACGGGTGTCATTTTAAAATTAAAATTAAAGTAATTAATTATTGTTTTATTCCACAAATATGACACATCATAAGAAAGATTTTGGACCTCACTAATACCTAAACACTGGTTATGAACCTTCCACTAGGCGTCCACTCGTCTTTACCTCATAATCTGTGTCACTGATCCAGAGCTCTTTAGTGTTTATGCCTTATTAAACATTTTTAATATAAAACCTCAGTCAGTCTGGCTTGAAGTGCAGTTAATTAACTAAGAAACCATCCAAAAGTCTGTGCTCCAGTTTTAATGGCTGAAATTAAAGTCCCGAAGAAACTCCAGGCATCTGCTTTTTAGCAGAGTAAAATGCTAGTATCGTATTTGTAAATTACTTAATAAATAATTTTTTAAAAGATTGTCATTTTTTAAAATAAGATATTTCTTATTTCCTTTATACTCACATAAGAGATCAATAATGTCTGGAATATGAATAAGATTTCTAAGACGAATGACAGCAAGAGGGGAAGGTGTGTTTTGAAACTTGCATTTAAAAAGGATTTTAAGGCTTTAACAGTACATTTGTCCTTCCTTGTAAGTAAAGTTTCTTGACCTGGTGAATACATGAATACTTCTTGTGTGTTTGTTGCTATTTTATCACCTTTAACCAAAGCCAGCACACTCTCACTCACATTCTTCAAACATTGACTAGTTTAGTGTTTTGCAGACCCGAATGACCAGGAGGCAGCGTCGCGTGGAGCCTGCTCTGTAGTGCGTGATGTTTTTGGTCTTTACTGGAAAAGTATTTCTCTGGTTCCCTCCTCCCACGTATTAAACCCACAGCTGAATGGAACAAGCGTGTGCCCCCTCTCTCTCTGTGGGTAACGTAGGAAATCACAGATCATATCTAAATGATTGTGGAGCTGCTCAACAGATAACCACCAGCACACCGAGCCACAGTGTTTACCATGTTGAAAACATTCTTTAAAATGAAATGATTTCTTTTCCCCGTTTTCCTGCCCGTCTCTGCAGGAATCCTCTTCTGTTTTTTAAAGTCACAATCACTCGGTGAAAGCGATTCTTCTTTCTGCATAGCAGAGCTGCCAGCGGGTCATTATCCCGAAGCAGCTCTGTGAAGAGCTTCAAGGACTCTGCTGTGGATGATTCTGAGAGGAAAAAGGTGCAAGACTGAGGTTCAAGGAGAGGAGTGCACCGGAGGACGAGTGAGGGGGAGGGGAAACGAGCAAGCCGAGGCCTGGTGGTTGGAAAGGAGAGCGATACAGAAAATGTTTGAACTGGTATCAGAAGGTAGATGCCGAACGTGAGACTGAGCTTTTGTGTAAAAAATTAAACCTGACTCTGGAAAACATATCTGCTTTGCACAAAACAGTCAAGTGCAAATGTTTTCAGTCACATTAGGAAGCCCTCTCTACAGTATTTAAACGTAAAAACATTATATCTGTTATTGTATTAAAAAAGTATAAAATAATGACAAAAATATAGAAATTAGCTGCCACATGTGGTTAAAATTTAATAAAATGAGGTTACTCTATATTATTACATATATTACATAAGTGTCAGTATAAGCATCATGTTGTACCTGCAGGAGGAAGTAGTTAGTTTTAAAATAGTAGAAAATTCAAAGTGAAATTGTCAGTGAGACACATGACAAAAAATCCTGACCACAACCGCCAATATCTGAGCTTTCAGTTTCTGGATCATTTTTGGTCCTTGTAAATTTTCCATAGTATTATCAAACACTCTGTACATCATGCAACTATCCTTTATCCAATAATCAGTGCACAAAGAGGCATAGATCAGAGTCAAGATGAAAAATGTGCCACAGACTTATTTAATGTGAAAAAATGACAAACGTAAAGCTCACTAACAAACTGAAAGGCACACTTGTGTTAATTGAAGAATACGGGTCTACTTTTATCCCATAAGTGCAGGATAAAAGCAGTGTAGTGCTGACTTTTACTTATAACAAGAGTGAAAACAGGAAAAAAGGCAACATGCAGCAGCTTGTAATCTGGTGACACAGAAAGGTAAGATGATTGCAAATATATATGAAGAATATCAACCCTGGAGAAAACTTCTCTTCTGACCTCGTCCATGCTGAGTATTAACCCTGTGAGCTTTACATCAGTGGACTCTGTGTCTTAAAGTAAGACTGACACACATCAAAATACATCATTATAGTTTTTGGTTTTGTTGTTATTATTGTTATGATTTGCATCCATTAACATGCCAACTTCTCAAATCTGAAGGTTTACTGGTTTTTCCTGTAAGTCACTGCAAATTTAGAGTAAGTTTAATATTTGTAGTTTTATGCATGTTGACTTTTAAAAAACTGAGTTGAAGACACTGACCTAAGATTTTTGCCTTTTTGTGACACTTCAGCCAATCAGAGCTCTCCGTGGACTACAGGAGGGCTGGAAAGCTGCACATTGAGACATTTGGGGTTGTTAGTTTGGGTTTTGTGCTGGGTTTTTTTAATGTTACTTCACTGTTAGTGAACACGTTCATTTTTAGCTGACAGTTTTCTCAGACCCTCCCTTTTTTCATCTTTTACTTGAGTCGCCCGGTAATTGCAATTTTCCTTTTTATTTAGTTGAAAGTGATTTTGTTTCATGAACAGGCATTTAATATAATGCTTTCTTTTGGTCCTACTGACCATTCAAAGCACTTTAGACTGCTGGCCACATTTAACCACACACTTATGCAGCGCTTTACGCTTTAAGCACTTTATCTGTCTCTAACCCACGGCTAATTTTAGAATCAGCAGTTAACATAACTGAGCCGAAGCACTCTGAAAGATGACTGCATCCCTAATCCCTGCAGGTGCGGGGGGAGAGCAAACTCCACACAGAAAAGAACCAGAGCATCCAAACCAGGAACCTTTTTTCACTTTGAGCTTAGGGTGCAAACCACTGCACCACTGCGCCACAAATGCCATTTTAGTTCAGGGTTATTAAAGTCCTTCAACGCTTTCTTTAAAACAGGAAACAATATTCAGTAATAATCGTTTTCTGACTTTCCGTGTTTGCATCCAGCATCTAAGGCCTGCCTGGAGACAAAACACAGTGAACTGAAAACCTGATGGCAAGTTAATGAGTGAAAAGAAATATTGTCAGATGCAGCTGCAACAATGCATCAAAAAAAGGCACGAAGTGAAGGAAACACTGTCATGGCAGCTGCTGACCTGAACTGAACATCAGAATTCGGGGTCAGGTCGATCCACTGGCACTACGAGGGTGGCTCTCCTTCTCATCGCTCCCTCTCTGTCTTTGTGGGATTTGTCTCTTTTTCCCGTGATTGTAAATGTGTGTTGGGACGCAGTGAGAAGCTTCTCTTGCTCGCATCTCTTCCTCAGGAGGACAAATGAAGAGGGAAGAGAAAAAATCCATCAGGACATGCTGCACAGCTGGATCGTCTGTCACACCAGATGGCTGTTCACTCTTTTACATCTCTTATATACAGTCTTTACAAGGGGTATTTTTTACTGTTGTGGATTTTAATCATTTAATATTTGATCTCTTTTTATGCACAGATGAGCATTTGAGTATTTATTAGCCCACTTATTTACTTGGATTATTGTTATTTGCATGATAATACACCACATTGTGTAGGAGTTTGTGTCAATGTTAAATAAAAAATAAAAAAAACCCTAAAAATAAAGTGTGGTTTGTTTGACATTTTGCAGAAATACACAGTATACTCCAATGTGTGGCATATATCACAAAAACCAGAGGCATGTTATATGACAGCAGCAGGTCGCTCTTATGATCTTTATCCACAACAGTACAGCAGCAAGTTAGAGCCAGTATCTAAAGGATAAGGTGTTGACAAAAGTTAATGAATAATCACATATTTCGTACAGATAAACTACCAAAGTTTGTGAATGATATATCATAACAAAACAGAAATCAGTAGGCGGGAGGTTGTCTTGCTGAAAACAATAATAATAAAACATTGGTCACATGTGAAAGCAGCTTACTTCAATATGACTGTGTATGTACTGGTGACCTCAGTAATCATGTCAGGACCAAGAGAGGTCATTATTGCAACTGAGAGCAGTTTGCCTTCAGGGTTTTGTGCCACAAAGGCTTACTGGCAGAAAGGTTCATTTTATTTTTATACTGTTTTCAGCTTGGTTAGGTTTAGAAAAAGATCCAGGTTTGGGTCAAAACAGACTCTTTCAACAAAGCCTTAAAGACAAACTTCCCCTGTACGTGCCACAGAGGCACAAACACCACTGAGGGAGGAGGTCTGGGTGGACATCAGTGGTTACTTGTTTCTTTCATTTTTGTTAATTAAAAAAAATAAAAAATAAAAAACATTTTAGTTATTATAGGTTATTATTGAATAATAACAATCCTGGTAGCAGACATCCAGATTTCAACAAACAGGTTTAATTTGACTTTTTATGTTTTTTTCCTTAATTTTATACCAAATATTGAAAATGTTTTGCACCTACTGTTTTTTTTATTGCCATCAATCCTCAAATCATCAGTTGTCAATCATCATCACATTTATTATAAATAATAGAACACACACACACACACACACACACACACACACACACACACACACACACACACACACACACACACACACAGACATGGTTGTGGCAAAAAAAAAAAGAGAGCATGTATTCAACCTTTGGAAAAAAAAACAACTATTGAGGACATGTCAAAACATAAATTCCACCCAGAGAGTGTCACAAACCACTGCTGTCGGAAGGTAATTTCATTATGCGTGTGTGTGTGAGTGTGGGTATGCATGGATGTGGGGGAAGGAGAGGTGTATGGTTAACCATAGACTGAGCTCTTTGTCTCTTTCACACACAAACCATCACTGTGCATCGCAGTGCACACTTGAAATCTAGGTCATGTTAACACACACACGCACAGAGTATTTTTAAAGGCACGGCAAAAAGAGAACAATCAGATGTGATGAAGATGAGGCTCGATCTGTCAGCTCACCACTGAGCTACTTCAGACTGCTCACCAACCCCCCCCCCCCCCCGCTAACAACACTGTTCGATTTCATCAGCACTCGCAGGCTCTCAGAGGCTCTTTTGTCTGATGAGCTGCTGTGTTTTGGGTTTTTTTCCCCCCTCTCTGTTGTAGCCAGTGTCTCAACCTACCTCGTGTCAGGTGGGACTCGATTCCTTGTAACACCAGACAGAAAATGTGTGAACTTGTTGCAGTGAGCTGTGGGTTAGAGGTGCAAGCAAGTTTTTCCAGCTGTGAAAAAGGCAGTTGCGTCTTAAGGTCGGGGGCTCAAATATAGTCATTTTTTTATGCTGATGATTCAGCTTTTGATTTGCAATTTTTAAAAATACACACACACACACACAGATGCAGTTTAAATTGGATTGAGATGAAATAATCTTGTATAAGTATTGAACGTTGACCCCTAGAGTGAGGGGATTAGGTTGCTCTTTTATCCTGCACAAATGACTTTTATTTTTTTAATTTATCTGGCTCTCTCATTCCCTTAGAGGGAAACGGTCACTGCAAATCAATACAAGTATTAATATGAATATGAAAATGATATGAATTAGATGTTATAGACTTCACCAGATCACAGCCCAACCACAAACAGCCAACACCCTTTAGATTATTATGAGTCAGTCCTCAGTGCATCAGGTATGAGCCCAAAGAACATGGTGTCATTTTTAGACCTTGTTTGTATAATTTTTTCTCTGCATGTTCATGTTCAAGTTGTCTTGTTTCTTTTTAAGCCTGTTGCAGGCACCAAAGTTCAAAATGAGTAAATATCTAAAAAAAAATAAAATAAAAAAAAATAAAAAAATTCTCTTTTTTATTCAATTTGTTTTCTTTATATTTTGTTCACTTAAATGTGTATTTTAATCAATTTAGAAATCCTGCCATTTTTTAGATTTTAATCTGCATTTCATCTTTTTTCTCAAACAGAGGTGGTTTAGTTGCCATCACGTGAACTCTCACTTCAAGTCTTCCACTAAGAGATTATTCAGCTAGTGCCGTTTCATATGTTTGGGCTTTTTTCACAAACAGACATTTGTTTTCTCTTCAAAATCTGCTGCATAAAAAAAAAATCAATGTTTTCAATGTTTTGAAGAGAACAAAACAGTTTTTGCTCGGGTGTTTCCGGAAGCCTTCATGTAAACTCACTTGGATTGGGATTTGGGGAGTCTGAGTAGTTTTAGCAATGAGAAAGGGGCATTTGTCCTGTAGGTAGAGGCTGCTGCTATTGGGGAGTGACTTTACCTTGGTTTATCTGCAGCAGAGATTAGCTGGGTGCAAAGTAACATCTGCATGACAGCCAAAGCTTCCCAGCAGGTCCAGCAGTGTTTTATGCTTTGCAGCAGGCGCATAGGACTCAGAATCCAAAAAAACGTGGAAAAAAAAAACCCCAAACACTTTAGGAGAATTTCGTAGCTGATCAGCAGAAGCCGTGCAGACAGAATCCAAACTCTCTCCTGCCTGCGAGAGTAATCTGTCTTTTCTTCTAATGAATTGCCCTGAGAGATGCACGTCTCCCCTACATCCACAGATCGCAATCTGAATCCAGCAAGGCATGTCTCATAAATTATGCGCTCCCTGAGCTTTTGATAAGCTAATAGATGCCTGAGTGGAAGCAAATTGATGCCGTGCACCCGCGAATCAGACGGAGAGACACTATTCAATATTGATTAATGTTTAGCGAGGACTGAACTGCGGCCTATCTTGAACATCACACCTCTGTTTATACGACAGAGCAGTTTCCTCTCTATTGTTCATTATTCATATGTCATCTGGACTGCCTGTGTGGCTCTTTCCCATCTGCTGAGGCTCCATTTCCATATGCTTGGCTCGACCAAGCAAGGCATACATCTGATATGTTGAGAGAGAGGGTGAGAGAGAAGGAGAAGCGGGGGGGTATAAATTCATCTCTCTTTGCTCCCTTCATCTCTCTTTCAAAAGGTAATGCATTCATTGATGTTATCATTGGGGGAACTGATGAAATGATAAAAATGGAAATGAATTGCCACTTTGAACAGACACAGCACAGTAGTGGGACACAACGGGACCGTGTGGGAAGAAAGAAGTGTCTCAGAGTGCTGTGGGTGGGAGGGAATTTTAAAAAGATAGATGTATAATTAGGAGCTGGCCGAAAAGTCTGCCTGCATGGAAAATCACACTGAATAATTTGAAAGAGGAAACTCTAAAAAAAAAAGACTTGGTAAAGTCTTTTCATTTTGCTATTTCAACATTAGTTTTACCACTCATGAACTCTCTTATAGGAGTTTGCATGCAGAAGCAGGATTTGGGGGCTTTAATCGAACTAAAATAGACCTCTGCGACCTTCTGCAGATGTAATGTATTCATGGAAATCCAGTAATTGGGGTTCAGTGTTACTGCAAAGTTTGATAAATTAACAAGCTTTGTACCATGACTTCTGTTTGTTAGTCAGCAGTATACGAAAACGGGGCTGTGACTCGGAGCTAAACCCTGTGTAACATTTCAGAAAGTGTAAGGTGGAAATGAAGCCAGAGCTGCATTTAACTTCTATCATCCTGACACCAATGCTGCAGAAAACTTATAACAACATGGGCTCAATTGTTGCTGTTGCAATTTCTCCTGTCCTGATGTGAGATAAGTTCAAGTCTGAGGACAGTCTGTTTCCAGGAAAAGCTGTTATTTATCAGTGGTTCAGCATTTTAACTCTTTCACATAATTTCTGAAACTTGAGGAGCAGATTATTTACAGTGCTGGAAAAAGAATTTGTCTCCTTCCCGATTTCTTCGTTTTTTGCATATTTACATGGTTCACGTCATCAAGGCCATCGAGTAAAAACAAAATGCTGTTTTAGTGATGATTTCATTTGTTAAGGGAAAAAGTTATCCAAACCTACCTACCACCACCTAACCCAAATAATTACCACGCTTCTTCAAAGAATTTTAATTAAGCCCCACTGAAGAACTTTCAAGCATAAATGGTGCTTTTAAGGTGATGCCAAAGTGTGTTTAAAGGATTCTAGTCCAGACTCCAAAACCTTAATTTTGTTGTTTCTGAGCCATTTAAAAGTGGACGTGTTTCAGATCATCATTCTACTGCATAACTTGACTCTACTTTGAGCTTCAGGGCAAAGAGTACAGAGAGCAGAACTGATTGTTTTATCATTTACAGCAAGTCGTCCTGAAGCATCAAAGTAGCCCCAACCATCACACTGCCACCACCATGTTTGACTGTTCTTTTTATAAAATGCTGTGCTAGTTTTATTTTAGATGTAACAGGACTCAAGCCTTCCAAAAAATGCAACTTTTGTCTCAACAGTCCACACAATATTTTCCCCAAAAGGATCATCAAGGTGGCCAGATCATTGGCCAGACTCGTTCTTACTATTGAAGCAAGTGTCAGGGGCTGGGTCTGTGACCCAGCGTTTTGAGATTGTTTTGTATTTTTGATTTTCTCATGTTAAGTTGGTGATAATAAGTTCTTGTGTTATTATTAGTTAGGATTTAGTAGAGTTTTATTCTGGTTTTTGTTTCATCTATGTCCGTTGGTTCTGTGTCATGTTTCCTGTCCAGTTTGTCATGTGTTTCCTGTATGTGTTGTGCCCACGTTGTCAAGCTCATGTGTCATGTCTACATCGCCCCATTTTCCTGTTTTATTTTGAAGAGTCTCGTATTTCCGTGTTCAGTGTGTTTAGTTTTGCTTTCCCTGTGGCGTCATGTTTGTGTCAGCTGGTGTGCCCAGGTGTTTCCACTTATCTCATTACCCTTCTGTGTATTTAAGTCCCCTTCTGTTCTTTGTCGGGTCTTCTGTTGTCTTCATATCAAGTCTCGTCAGGTCACGGAGTTTTTTTCTACTGCTCAGGTTCATGTTTAGACTTTTTCTCGTTATGTTTGCATGTTCCTGTTCAGTTCCATGTTTGTGTCCTATATCTTCATTTTTAAAGTTAGTCATAGTTTTTCTCAGTTTAGGTTTCAGTTTAGTTTCAGCCTTTTTTCGCCTCGACTTGTTTTTCTGTTTTTCGTATCGATTTTTGTTTACACACCAGTTCATTTCTCCCGTGTCTGCATTTTGGGTCTGTTTCATAAACACATCTGCGTTCCCCACCGTGACAGTAAGTCTGACAAATATGCAACAACAAATGAAGAAATTGGGAAGGAGGCAAATATTTTTTCACATCAATGTTTTTGATTGCACTGCAAAGGACCTAAATAACCTAAAGATCGAAACTCAAAGAGCAAAGAGGAAACACACAGCTCAGCAGACTCCATGACCATGAACGCAGGAAGGACTAGAGTATAAAAAGGATGATTGCAGATCAGGCAAAGCAGGGGAGCAGACAATCAGGACAACCAAAGCAAGACACCAGAGTGAAAGCAGGAGGAGAAAGGAGAAAGCAGGAGACAACTTCAAAGACAAATAACTAAATGTGCACATAAGGACACGGGAAGATCAGGAGACACAGAGAAGATGCAGAAAAAAGAACAGATGAAGTTCAAAAACCAAACAGATGTTCAAAGTCCATAAACGTTTACCTAGAACTTGAAAACCAAAAAGTAATTCTCAAGATCCTGGCAATACAATAAAAACAAAGTAAGAGTGCACAACTCAATGAATCAGATAATAGAATAGAAGTAAAGCTGAAGAAAGATAACAATAAAAACATGAACCAAAACACATGATCACCAAACAGAAGCCCAAAAGAAAGCCACACAGGAAACAACATCAGTTTTATTTCTTTAGCGCATTTAAAAGGAACAAGGTTTATCAAAGTGCTTTACAGGGTAGTTTAAAATAAGACTAAATTATAGATCAATAAAACAAATGCAGTAACATTAAAAACAAATATAATAAATCTGACCAAAAACACATTAAATCAAAAAGACGCCACAAGATAAAAACAAAAACACACAAAACTGATGAATCTCAAACTCAACTCAAATCAAAGGCCAAGATATTTTTTTAAGTGAATTATGAGTAAAAATATCAAGTTTCTGCAAAAACCTGCTCCTCTCTATGCTCCTCCAAACCTCAAACAGTAAAATAAAAAACACCCAAACTGAAATATATTCACTAAATAACCAAGGACTATTGCTGGACTACAGTGGGGCAAAAAAGTATTTAGTCAGCCACCGATTGTGCAAGTTCCCCCACTTAAAATGATGACAGAGGTCAGTAATTTGCACCAGAGGTACACTTCAACTGTGAGAGACAGAATGTGAAAAAAAAAATCCATGAATCCACATGGTAGGATTTGTAAAGAATTTATTCGTAAATCAGGGTGGAAAATAAGTATTTGGTCACCTCAAACAAGGAAAATCTCTGGCTCTCACAGAACTGTAACGTCTTCTGTAAGAAGCTTTTCTGTCCCCCACTCGTTACCTGTATGAATGGCACCTGTTTGAACTCATCATCTGTATAAAAGACACCTGTCCACAGCCTCAAACAGTCAGACTCCAAACTCCGCCATGGCCAAGACCAAAGAGCTTTCGAAGGACACCAGGAAAAGTATTGTAGACCTGCACCAGACTGGGAAGAGTGAATCTACAATAGGCAAGCAGCTTGGTGTGAAAAAATCAACTGTGGGAGCAATCATCAGAAAATGGAAGACATACAAGACCACTGATAATCTTCCTCGATCTGGGGCTCCACGCAAGATCTCATCCCGTGGGGTCAAAATGATCATGAGAACGGTGAGCAAAGATCCCAGAACCACACGGGGGGACCTGGTGAATGACCTGCAGAGAGCTGGGACCAAAGTAACAAAGGTCACCATCAGTAACACACCACAACGGCAGGGAATCAAATCCCGCAGTGCCAGACGTGTTCCGCTGCTGAAGCCAGTGCATGTCCAGGCCCGTCTGAAGTTTGCCAGAGAGCACATGGATGATACAGCAGAGGATTGGGAGAATGTCATGTGGTCAGATGAAACCAAAGTAGAACTTTTTGGTATAAACTCAACTCGTCGTGTTTGGAGGAAGAAGAATACTGAGTTGCATCCCAAGAACACCATACCTACTGTGAAGCATGGGGGTGGAAACATCATGCTATGGGGCTGTTTTTCTGCCAAGGGGACAGGACGACTGATCCGTGTTAAGGACAGAATGAATGGGGCCATGTATCGTGAGATTTTGAGCCAAAACCTCCTTCCATCAGTGAGAACTTTGAAGATGAAACGAGGCTGGGTCTTCCAACATGACAATGATCCAAAACACACCGCCCGGGCAACAAAGGAGTGGCTCCGTAAGAAGCATTTGAAAGTCCTGGAGTGGCCTAGCCAGTCTCCAGACCTCAACCCCATAGAAAATCTGTGGCGGGAGTTGAAAGTCCGTGTTGCTCGGCGACAGCCCCAAAACATCACTGCTCTCGAGAAGATCTGCATGGAGGAATGGGCCAAAATACCAGCTACTGTGTGTGCAAACCTGGTAAAGACCTATAGTAAACGTTTGACCTCTGTTATTGCCAACAAAGGTTATGTTACAAAGTATTGAGTTGTATTTTTGTTATTGACCAAATACTTATTTGCCATCCTGATTTACGAATAAATTCTTTACAAATCCTACCATGTGGATTCATGGATTTTTTTTTCACATTCTGTCTCTCACAGTTGAATAATAATAATAATGGATTGGATTTATATAGCGCTTTTCAAGGCACCCAAAGCGCTTTACAATACCACTATTCATTCACACACTGGTGGAGGCAAGCTACGGTTGTAGCCACAGCTGCCCTGGGGCAGACTGACAGAAGCGAGGCTGCCATATCGCGCCATCGGCCCCTCTGGCCAACACCAGTAGGCAAGTAGGGTAAAGTGTCTTGCCCAAGGACACAACGACCAGGACAGAGAGCCCGGGGATCGAACCGGCGACCTTCCGGTTACAGATACGCTTCCCAACCCCCTGAGCCACGGTCGCCTCGTTGAAGTGTACCTCTGGTGCAAATTACTGACCTCTGTCATCATTTTAGGTGGGGGAACTTGCACAATCGGTGGCTGACTAAATACTTTTTTGCCCCACTGTATTCTGGCTTCTTGCTGGATTGTAGCCACAATCACCAACAAATTTTCTAGATTTAAAGCCATTAAACTGAGCATGGTGTTACTTCAGGTTCATGATGGTCTCTTTTCTGGGGTGCAAAATAGGGCAGATTTCCCAAAGGTGCCACCACTGCAGTTACACACAGACTGTACTTTAGCGGCTGTGTGACATGCCGGGTTTTGGCATTAGTCAGTCGGGGTTGTCACTTCCAACATGTCATGTTTCTGTGCGGTGGGCTACTGGTGTGACGAGTGAATTGAAACCAGCTCTAACCAAATAGTTTTTTTGTGCCTAAGCTGACAAACCAGGAATAAAAAGTTAACATTAGGTGGAGAAAAACAGCGAAACCAAATGTAATACCATTACTTTCTGGCTGATTAACCATCAGACTGACCACTGTCACTCCTCCAGCTTCTTTATGTAAAGTCTTCAAAACAGGACTGTTGGCTTTCCACACCAACGCCAAAAGACAAGACTCTCGTATGTGGGATGAAGACTGACCCGACTGGTTCATCTCCATTGGGGCGCACTTTTTATACACGTGTCAACCTGGTAAACCTGCCTTTATAAATGTGTTAACAGTCGCTGAGCATCTGCAAAGCTGGCGCCTCCTTTTCATTGACTCTCAGTGTAACCAGTGCCATCTCTGCTGTCATTTTTGCCTCCTGGCTCCATCCTGGGGGAGATCTTTGCTGCTGCTCTCTCTGCCTTAGGCTTTCCATGTGTGCACAGGAAGGGAGGTCCCAGAACAGAGCCACAACCCCCAAAAGATAAATTAGTGAAGGTGGAACTGACAACCCTCTTCTGGCTGTAATGGCGATGACTGGAACACATTTTTATGCATTTGCTGCCTGCTGCTTTTGATTTTTTTCATTTATGAGGGACCGCAGAAAGCCATTAAAGCTGCAGTTAAAAACACCAGCATATATTTGCTTTATCCAAACTCTCACCAAAGCTCTGCAGCATACTGTGATGAACTGTTTCTAACAAAAACAGCCTCGACCATAAGAGTTAGCTTAATATAAGATTGATGACTGTAAGAAACATGTTGCATGTATGCAATCAATCATCTGCCTCATAGCCATCATGTCAAATAATATTGACTGACAGACATCAGAATTTTAATCAAACACTTGATTGATTCCAGATACAGGACGGCCACCGCCTTCACTGAGCTGAAATTATTCATCGAAGGGGTCAGAGAGGTAATGCAAACCAGCAGAGAGGCGTTCATCCCTGGGTAAGAATATTTAAGTCAGAGGTATTGTAAATAAAAGAGGGAGCACAGTAAGAGTTAGCTGGACATGTTGAAATGCATCTTGCAAATATTAATTCTTAAACCAGAAACCACCAGTTTGTTGATATTTTGTCCTTTTAGGAAGGATTACAGTTCACTGCAGGAATACAAGAAATACTCCGATCCTTTAATGACCATGTAAAAGGCCTCCGTTACATTCAGAACATACAAACTATTACCAGCCAATCTTCTGTTAGCAATGTTATATCATCTTGTTGAATGTTATGATGGCTCATTGGTTAAATTAGCATTTTAACATTACTACTTTCTACTGTGTGTTGAAAAGCCGGAGAGTCAAGATTTTTACCGACAGTAGGCATATTTTAGGAATCTCACACTCCTCCTGTGCAAAAAAAAAAAGGGAATTCTCAAATAAAAAATGTTTAAGTCCAGTGACTGCTGCTCACCCTTCTTCTCTTTTAATCATTTAACACCAAAGCAGCGGAACAATACAAACTATGAGGTGACGCCATCGGCCAGCTCGCTGGTTTGTAAAGAACAAAATTATCACATGCCTCAAATCTCCTTGGTGCCCTGTGCCGGTGACCTTGTCTCTGAGGTACTGGCAGTAACACGAGACCAAACCTGTGGTGATGCTCTGACAGGTCGATGTGTTACAGCTCTCCTTTTCCTCACTGTGTCAGGGAAATTCAATTCTCACCAACTAGAGTCACATTTGCAACAAAGCAACCTCTTTACAGTATTAGAAATTAGACCACCGGGTCTCCGCTGTAATAATAACAATAATAATAATATATAGGTATAGGTAAATTATTTAAAATAAAAACAAAACATTGTGAGTACTGATTATTTCCATTCTTTTTTATTATTTTAGTCATTATTTACTCTACAAAATGCCATAAAAATAAAAACATAAGCGTTCTAAGAATAGAGCATGGGTTAATTAAACTGTTGGAGTCCTTCAGGATAACACAAAAGATATTGAAGACCATTTCTAATAAAATAAAGCAAAGGCACATCATTCCATGGGAAGATCTGTGGTGCATAAAAGCAGCCCACTACATGACTAATTGATAATAAAATGAACAGACCATTTATTTTCAAGCTAATTGCTTCAGAACAACTAGAACTGCTCCATTTATAAGAAAAACTAAAAAATATTTAATTTTTTTCATATATATGCTGCATTTATTTCACACTGTAGGCATTCGTCGGTCCTTTTTAAAAAAAAAAAAAAAAATTGTGTTACACAATATTTTGTAAATTGTGGTGTGCCAATATTTTGGCTGGACTTTACTCCATTGTGGCCGATTGTGTTACATTGTATTAATTTTGCAGTGGCTAAATATTTAAAAAAAAACAAAATCTCTAAAATGAATTCGGTTTCGTGTTGCTTTTTTGGTACAAGAGGAAATAATTAATAATCATCCACAACAGCACATCTGTTTAGACAGCAGTAACGTAACAACACTGTAATCAAGTGTTTTATCTGAGCATTTGCTTATTGTGTTGCTTTATATTGCTACTTCACAAGATTTCAAACCTTTTAACATTATTACACTTATTCAGCAGCTGTGGGTGCTACACGTAGCAGATTAAACATATGACCACAGTTAGAGGCATTTTTTGTGCAGCTGTAATTTCTGATATGAACAAAGTCCAATAAAAAGCTAAATTTTAACTAGAAACAATGTTAAACACTGTTCATGACTCTGTGCATCAATATCAATAAAAATCTTTATTGTGATGTCATTAACACACTGTTTTCTGCCTAATTTAGCTGCAGACCGTGATAAAGTTGATGTTTCTGTACACTGAGTGGGTACTCAGATGCTCAGCTGTTTGCAGTCATCATGCTTTGAAGACGTGTGTATCAGCTAATTTTGTTAAAAGTGGAAAACATCACTTCAATCCGTTTCTGCACTTTTACCGACATGTAAATGTTGTGGTTATCTTTTGCTCTTAAATGGCTGACTCATTTCCTGTTGTCTCTTTATTCTGCGTCTTCATCTGCTGCTGCAAGTAGCCATGCACCAGCTCGCTGCATTGCATTGTTTGCAAAGGTGTGTATGTGTGTGTGTGTTGTGGTCAGGTAGGAGGTGAATATACGTGTGTTTGTTGGTTTTGTCCCTTTTTTTCCCCCTTTAAACTGTAAAAATACCGAGTGGTCGGCTTATCATAATCCATGTGCTGGTATGCAATGGAAATGTGCAAGGAAGGTGGGGATGGAGGGAGGGAGGGTGGTGTAAGGACGGGTGGGAGAAGGGAGGGGGGCAGCAGCTGGTTGGCTGAGGGGCTGGTTTCCATGGCAATGTGTGTAAAAAGAGTACAGCCTCTGTCCCTCAGTCCCGTATCGATGCTCTGTACAAAAGAATAGCGTTTTACAGTGACATGCCCTCCACTCTGCCTTTCTCTTCACTGGTTTATCTGAACTATATCTTTAAATAAAACTCCTCACATTTAAATTATGGGTTTCATTAATAGCCAATTTGTGGACAGTCATGGCCAGTCTAAGAGTAAGTATTTCCAAACTAATCTCCTCAGCCAAATGCATATTCTCTGCAGAATTCATTAGATGGGGGTGAAAGGCCTTTGGTGGATTTACTGCAGATTCAGCTCTTGCAGGAGGATTAATTTAGCACAATGCATGGGAAAACCCACTAAATATCTCTTGTGGTTCTGCTTGCAAAAACCACCCACTAAAGGGACTCTCCGAGAAAACGATATCGAGTCCCCGTCAGACCTGCAGCAATGTAATATTATCTCTGTGGACAAACACAAATGCCGGATGATTCGTGCTGACGCAGGTGATTATACTGCTCAGACTCACTGACCTTTTAATGCACGTATAACAAAACATTTCATTCTGATAAGCTTTTAAATTGTTTAAAAGGAACAAATTAAAATAAAAACCTTCAAAAAACAGCAAAAGAAAAGCTGAAATCATGAAGAAAAATATGCAATTCAAGAGGAAATAAGATTTATTCATTCAGCCTTTGGCAAGAGACATGAAATTCTGGTTTATGCATATAAAAGTTAAAAACAGATAATTTTACAAGATTAAAGACATTTAAAAAAAAAAAAAAAAAAGCAAGATATTGTAATACTAGGCAGATCTTACAGATTAAATGTGGATGTAACGTCCAGATCTGAGCAGTGAAGTCAGTGGCCAACAGGGGGCAGATCCTTTACTTGGAGAAAGAAGTCTGTTCATATGGAAGTCTATGGAAAAATGGCAGTACTGTTCACTTGATCTGTGCTCTCAGGAAACACTTTTCCAATGAGCTTAAGGTCCCAGTCTCCCATTTCAGGCTTCATTTAGCAGATTATCAGGTTTTTCTTGTCGCTGTTAGAGTCAAAAAGGAAGTTTGCCTTCCAGCTGACAAGTTCCTAACATATTATACAAAGATGCCCTTTGGTATTTCAGTTCGATCCCCCTGCTTGTGAATTTTGGTTTCTAAAGCCAAAGATGGCTTCAAAACAGGACTTCTAAACCCACTGGTTGCCACTTCCATCTTTTATTTAAAGTCTATTAGCTGGACTAGTTAATATTCAATCCTACAGATGAAGGTAATATACTTGAAAGTTAAATATTTATATTTATATAGATATAGAAAGATGAAAAAAGTGGACAGAGAGTATAAAAAACTAATATGGAAGCAGAAATAACTTCTGGCAGGTGTTTTGCATTATTGCCCACAAGCCTGACATCAGCTTGCTGAAGTTGACCGCTCATCTTGCAACATTCCTTCCTTGTTTGAGTCTCATCTTGCATGTGCTGCCAGTTTCATATCCTCCCACAACATTTCAGTGGGATTCAAATTGCTTTGACAAGAATCTTAAACCCTTCATTTCTGCTTTTTGAGCCAGTCCCCGATGGGTTTGTGAGTGTGATCGGGATTATTATCCTGGTTCAGCTTGAAACCTTAGACGGATGACCTCACATAACTTCAAGCACTTTTCGACATTATGGAGGATTCATAGAAGAGTTGACCTCAAGTTGCCAAAACTACATCATTGCCATCTCCATGCTACACTGGTTTACATCTTCTGTATCAAACACTGTTGCTCTGTGTTTCAGTCATCTGTCCAGATCACATTATATTACAAAATGCTTGGTTTTTACAATGAACATAAACATAGTATATGGTTTTGTTAGAGTGAAAGGCATCCTTCCTAAACGGGCCAAATTTGTGCAATCATTGTAAACACACGCTCCCTTTTACATCACGGAAAAGTTCCCTGCAGATCCTGTGACAAAATCTGGGGGTTTCAGGGAAAAAAAATTAACAGTGCAGCTAACTGCTAATAGGGCTGAATTTGCTGGGATACACTGTGGAAAAAAGAAAAGTCCAGAAAGTAAAAAAAAAAAAAAAACCCAGAAAGTGTCCTGGTCGTTTCCTGTCAATACACTTTGTGACTTTTTTTTAAAACAGAAATTCATTGGTACTTCCATAAATTATAAATAAATAAACAATTCAGCGTGTGAATAAAATTATTAGTTAGTTAGTTAGTTAGTTAGTTAGTTAGTTAGTTAGTTAGTTAGTTAGTTTGTTTGTTTGTTTGTTTGTTTGTTTGTTTGTTTTTGGGGGGGTATCTGTTAAAATGTTATATGTAGAAATACCTTATGAAACAATAAGTTGCATTTTTAGTGATTGTTTTTTTATTGCGCAAACAACAACAAACTGGCAGTTGGTTGAATCCTACAGCAATTTCAAACAATTTCTAGACCGTAATAGACGATGTACTTCATGTCATAGTTTTACATAAAAGTGGTTGCACCTGCTAAAATTTTTGTGTTCAGCACTGAGAGCACACGAAGTCCTGCATATAAATCAGAGTATATAGTCCTTTTCCCACTGCACTCACAGCACTTTCAGTAAAAACTATAGTTCATCTTTTGGGACACTGCTCCACTTTTGCCATTTCTTATTAAATAATTAAAACCAAGAAGTGGTGTGATACTGTCACTGTCAGCGATGCAAAGGGAAACTGATTCTGGTTGTCACTGCGGTCTCAGTTATTGAGTATTAAATGTTTGTTTTTATCAGTCTGCTAAAAATCAGCTCAGAGAAACACTCAGAAAACGACCCTGACAAAGACTAAAGAAGGTCAGTCTTTCATGTCGTTCATCTGTTGGCACAGTTTCAAAGAGGATCAAGTGTTTGCTGGAAAAGGTTGGTTTTCCACATGACCATGTGTGATTCTGTCAGATAATGTGGAAATAATTATTTTATTGTGAAAAGACCTCATCAAAAACACGCCTGTTGACTAAAAAGATCAGGAATCAAAAGCATTAGTGGATGCCTGTGTTAAAAATGAATTATGAATTCATTGGGTTTGAACCATTTTCTAGGATAAAATGTGTCTGCAAAGGGTTGATGTGTAGCAACAGACAAAGGTATGAAACAGAATAAAGATTTAGAGCTAAGAGAGTAAACTGGATGAGACTGTTGTAAAGATTAGTCAGCCTTGAACAATTCTTGTACCGAAGCAGGTTTGGCAGGAAATCTGATAATTGTGTGTGCTGATCTATGGAATAGAACAAAAAAGCTGGAGGTTCAGGACTTACAGGGAGAAATGACGAGAAAGGAGAAGAAGCAGAGATGCTGCGGGATTCATCAAAAAATGTCTTGATGTGTTTCTGAGAAGTGCAGCTTCACTGTTTTCAAAATAAAGAAGTTATTTAGTTTCTGTGTGTGGAAAGAATATATAAAGAATATATAAAACCTTGATATTGTGACAGCCCCCAGTTTATTGGCTTCCATTTAATGTGCATTCGTAAGTTTCTGCATCCAAAAAGAGGAATGATTTGTTTACTCAAAAAAGAAGGAGATTGTTTTCATGTTTAATTGAACACCAATTTAGAAAAGTTTTCTTCTGACAAAGTTTTCTTCCCTTTCAAAGTCAGTTTTTCCTTCCCACTGTTGCCAAGTGCTTTCTCAAAGTGGCTCATTTGATTGTGGAATCTTTGCCTTTACAATATATATAAAGCTGTGGCGGAGGTGTGGTCACTGGCAGCTGCAGCGGAGGGGTGGTGTAGTGAACTCAAGGTGCAGTGCCAGGGAGGTTGGTGGGACAGGTGTGTGCTGTTTAGTTATTGAGCTCTCTCTCCCTTTGTGATTTAGTGAAGCCGGAGCCAAGAGTGGAGAGTGTGTGTCAGAGTGCAGCTGGAAAACTGCACGCATGGGTGCCGAGCCAAAAACGAAAAAGAAACTATCAGAAGTGTGTCACTGCAGTAAAGAAAAATAAACACGGACAGTTGTGGTCCTTCTCACAAAAGCGTCTTGAGGCAACTGTATGTTGTGATTTGGTGCTATAAAATCAAATAGAATTTGAAATTTGAAATTTGATTAGGTAACACAGTGAATGGGTGGTAAAATTCAAAGTAACATGGGCAATATTGTCAAAAATATCAAGGCTAACATTAAATTTTGCAAGTAGCCAAATTGGAAAAAAATGCTTCTCAATCCACTGGTTGGATCCACTGGTTGGATTGAGAAGCATGTCAGTTTAAAAAAAATTGTCCTTGTGTCTGATGTGGGCCTGTCTGATCATTACTGTGTTTTCTTTGAAAGTAAAATCTCAGCCCACACAAATATATCAACAACAGTGATCACAAAACGGTGTATAACTGAACACAGTAGTGCAATTTTTAACCAGGTCTTCCCATTAACACCTGACCTGTCCAGAGGGTCAGTCAATGAGCTCGTCAATAGCTTCAATGCTAACATGTTAAATGTAATGGACACTATTGCTCCCATTAAGGTGAAGGTTATCTCTGGAAGGAAAAAGTCTCCATGGAGAAACTCCACACTGGTGAAAAATGAAAAAAGAGAGTGTAGGAAAGCTGAGCGCAGATGGAGAAAAACAAACCTCCAGGTTCATTATGACATTTATAAAGAGAAACTTCACAATTATAATTTACAACTGAGGAATGCAAGGAGGTCCTACTTCTCTGACATCATCACTAAAAACAGCCATAATGCTCGGGTCTTATTTTCTACAGTTGACAGACTAACAAACCCTCCTGTGTCAGTGGCAGCTGAACTTCATTCGACCATGGCCTGCAATGACTTTGCCAAATTCTTCACTGAAAAAATCCAAAAAATTAGACAAGCAGTTGGTACATCAACAGCAGATCCAGGATATGTACTGTGTCCACCAAAAAACTGTTTAAACACCATGAAACAGTTTCAACCTATTAACAGCAAAGACCTGGAGGACATCTTAGGTCAACTGAACTCCTCCTCCTGCTGTTTAGATGTCCTGCCAACAAGTTTTTTCAAAAAGGTCTCAAAGACTTTAGAGTCAGACCTGTTACAGATCGTCAACTTTTCTTTATTATCAGGTGTGTTTCCAGAATCACTAAAAACTGCTGTAATCAAACCTATACTGAAAAAGGACAATCTTGACAAGACACAAATGAACAACTACAGGCCGATCTCAAATCTCCCGTTTTTAAGTAAGATCATTGAAAAAGCAGTTTCTCAACAGCTCAGTTACTTCTTAAAACAGAATAATTGCTACGATGCCTTCCAGTCAGGTTTTAGACAGAACCACAGCACTGAAACCGCTCTGACCAAAGTGTTTAATGACATATGTCTGAATACAGACAGTGGAAAAATGTCAGTCCTAGTTTTACTGGATCTCAGTGCAGCATGGGGCGATCGTGGCTCAAGAGTTGGGAGGTCGCCTTGTAATCGGAAGGTTGCCGGTTCGAGCCCCGGCTTGGACAGTCTCGGTCGTTGTGTCCTTGGGCAAGACACTTCACCTGTTGCCTACTGGTGGTGGTCAGAGGGCCTGGTGGCGCCAGTGTCCGGCAGCCTCGCCTCTGTCAGTGCGCCCCAGGGTGGCTGTGGCTACAATGTAGCTTGCCATCACCAGTGTGTGAATGTGTGTGTGAATGGGTGGATGACTGGATGTGTAAAGCGCTTTGGGGTCCTTAGGGACTAGTAAAGCGCTATATAAATACAGGCCATTTACCATTTACCATTTGATACAGTTGACCACAACATATTACTCAAACGACTGGAGAACTGGACAGGTCTTTCAGGAACTGTACTAAACTGGTTCAAAACATACGTAGAAAACAGGAAATACTTTGTATCAATAGGTAACTTCACATCTGAGCAGACAAGTATCACATGTGGAGTTCCCCAAGGTTCCATCTTGGGACCCCTTCTGTTTAACATCTACATGCTCCCACTGGCACAGATTATAAACAACAACAAAATAAACTATCACAGCTATGCAGATGACACACAAATATATATCACAATGTCACCAGGAGACCGAGGCCCTGTACAGGCTCTTGGTAAATGCATTGAGGAAATCAATGACTGGTTGTGCCACAATTTTCTCCAGCTAAACAAAAACAAAACTGAGGTAATAGTCTTTGGCGCCAAAGAAAAACGATTACAGGTCACCAGAGAACTTCAATCTATACATCTAAAAACCACAAACCAGGCGAGAAATTTGGGTGTAGTGATGGATGCAGACCTAAACTTAGAAAAACACATTAAGACAATAACAAAGTCAGCTTACTATCACCTCAAGAATATATCAAGGATAAAAGATCTGATGTCTCAACAGGACCTGGAAAAACTAGTCCATGCATTCATCTTTAGTAGGCTTGATTACTGTAACAGCATCTTTACAGGTCTACCTAAAAAATCAGTCAGACAACTACAGCTCATTCAGAACTCTGCTGCTCGAGTCCTCACTAAGACCAAAAAAGTGGACCACATCAGTCCAGCTCTGAGGTCTTTACACTGGCTGCCTGTCCGTCAGAGGATAGACTTTAAAGTTCTGATGCTGGCCTATAAAGCTCTGAATGGTTTAGGTCCAAAATACATCAGTGACCTCCTGACCCAGTATGAACCATCCAGATCCCTCAGGTCATCTGGATCCGGTCTTTTATCAGTTCCCAGAGTCAGAACCAGACACGGAGAAGCTGCATTCAGCTTTTATGCTCCTTATATCTGGAACAAACTCCCAGAAAGCCTCAGATCAGCTGAAACACTCAGTTTATTTAAATCCAGGTTGAAGACTCACCTGTTCTCAGCTGCATTTGAATAAAGCACCAAATCCACACTTTAAGCTTAAATTTCAAAACTTACATTTAACTACTGATTTTATCTACTGTTCTGATTTTATCTGTTTTGATTTTATATACTGTTGTTTGTTTGTTTGTTTGTTAATTAGTTAGTTTATTTGCTTGTTTTATTCAATTTTAAATCATGCTTTTTATTTGTTCTTGTTTCTAATGTCTCTGTAAAGCACTTTGAATCACCTTGTTGTTGAATTGTGCTATACAAATAAACTTGCCTTGCCTTGCCTTGTGTTTTTGGCTACACCTGACACAACATTCACACTCATGTCTACAGTAAGGTGTAACTGTAGAGCATTTTTATTCTTTACAAAATCCCACATTTTATCTCGTTGTGCTGGAATAACTCTCAGTTTCATTCAGTGATATGAAGGCAATTTTTTATAATCTCATGCCACACAAGTCACGAAATGCTAAGATGCGGTTGCATAGGATGGAAACTGAAGCGGCAATATAGAGTTATTTTTAAATTTCACACAGAGGGAAAATATAGTGTGATGTGAGACGGTCTATGTGTTGTTATTGGATAAAAATTGCTAAAACTTGCAGATGTGTCTCAAAAAGTTATGTCAGTCTATGTCCTCAGTCATCCAGGTCATCATAGTCTAAGGAGCTAGGAAAGAAAAGCATCAGGACTATTCCACTCTGAAGCATGAAATAAAAGAGAATATGGGAGCACATAAAACTATTGCTTGAGACCAAAAGAACAAACATAAGCTACATTTTAACTATTGTATTTGTTGCTAAATGGCAATATGGTGTCAGCAATAGATTTATTCTATTTTTATATTTAATTTCGACATGCTGATGCGTCCCACTTTGTCCCACACAAACATGTTTTCCCTCATTTACTTTATTGGGACCAGTATAGATTCATCAATTAGCAAAGCAAGCTTTGGACTGAGCCGGAGAACTCGGAGTATCTAAAGTAAAAGCAACGACAGTGCAGAATTGCAGAGATTATATCAGTGGATCGGGATCGTTGATTCATTTCTATGTACATGACTTAAACGCCGCAGCTGGTGATTATTTAAAAAAAAATCTGGAGGTTCTGTTGAATTTAGAAAGATAAAAAGACTGAGAAAACGCTGGTGTTAAGACACGGTCGTCCACTGTGAAATGATACAAAAGAAGGCAAGGCAGACACAGTGAATTCAAGAGAAATGCCTTTGGGTATTGTTGAGAAATGCCACGTCACTGCATTAACATGAAACAGACTGCTAATAAGATTTTTGGGAAGTTAATTCTTTTAGGTTTGGCAAGCAATGCACATCCAACTATTGTGCTTTAGCAAAATGTAGTTTAAGGAAAATTTCATACTCACAGTAGATTTTTTTCAGGTAGAACCTTTATACTGTGTTTATTTTTATTATTATGATATACAGCATGCTCCTGTGACATCTGCATGCAGCTTAAACCACAAACAAGGGTAAATTCAAAGGTTTTGTTGCGTTGCCCAGCATCACAGCTAAATCCCACAGTGTTCTCTCAGCTCATAGTTGAGGTTATGGAATTTAAAGCAGCGCAGAGCTTAGTTTCCAAATCTACTGCACTATGGGCTGCAGGCCAAGAACAATATTTGGCTGTTTAAAGAACTACTGTTCTGTACCACGTACTCAAAAATGGCTCCTATGAAGCACTACTCCACTGATACAGTGGAGGACGGTTCAAGATAGGAAATTAAAAGGCAGTGGAGGCCATTAAGTGGCCCAAAGGAGGGGGGGTTGAAAGTGCAGTAGACAGCTGAACGTGATGGTACAGAGCAGTAGAAGCAGTAGAAGAAAGTGTAACACATTCAGGATGGTGGAGGACGTGTTGGGGTGTTTAGTCACATGGGTTCCGGATCCAAAAAAAAAAAAGAAAAAAGAAGATTTAGCAGAACTGAAAATGAATAAATCCGTACGCCATGTAGTGCCTGTATTACCATTTTTATTCATTTTGTGAGTGCAAGGCTGTTTCTCATTTGCTATTCTCAGACTGGGTCATCTGAGGTTTAAATTTAGAGGCCTGCAGTGGTAAAAACTCTTCTGCCTCTTTAATCTCTTCTTAACACACAGGAGAGAAAATAAAAGACTGAAGAAAAAGAGCGTAGATGAAAGAAATGTCTTCCTTTTCTTTTCACAATCATTTCACAATCATTCTGATTCACCTTGCAACACCTCGAGCTGCACAAGGGCTAGAAACCGATGTAGCAAAAGGTAAGAAAAGGAGTGCTAGAGGTGCAGGAGATGCGACATGGAAAAGTGCAGGAAAAGCACAGCAGTTCAGTATGGATGATGCAAAAGAAAGCATGCATCTGTAGACAGAAGTAAAATATGGAAAATAAAGTAAAAGTTCATTAAGAAAATCATTGCTGAAGAAGGAAGAAAATGTCTTTAGAAGACAATGAAAGACAGTGGAAATGTTCCAAAACACACTACAATTTGATCAAGGACTGTAAAGCTCAGTGTGGATAAGGATGCACAATAAATATCTTCACGTGAAGACAAAAGTGGCCATCTGGGGGTTTGAGTGTGGCACCCTTTTTATCTGTGAGAGCTGTAATTACAACTGTTTCTTCTGAGTGCATGTGTAGGATTGTCTGAACAATTATTACAGTCACCAGAAAGGGAAAAAAAACACTTTAAGGTGCTAAACGCTCTGAAGTTACAGGAAGGAAGTGTGACCTCATCAACACAATTAGCACACACAAACACACACACACAATGACCAACTCTGCTCTGCTTTGAGATTAAACATGAAGACTTGAGCTTCAGCAAGCTTGATGGATGTGATTTGTGAAATAAATAATTAAATAAAAGCCAGGTAGTGCTGCGGTGTTATCTGCACTTAGGCTGTGTAATCTGATCAGTGATTGGCTGTGGAGGCTCTTCGTGACTCTGAATGGGATGGAATGAATTGATAGATGGGGGGATATATAGAAGGATGGTCAAATACTGAGAGAACTATAAGTGGACTTGAATCAGTCTCATGTGTATGATCACAAACATGTGATGAACCACCTATAAACATAAGAGTAACATGCTTTACCTTCAGTTTTATACATATTGGCATCTAACATGAAACTAATATGGTTTCTTTTTTTCACTAGTGAGTGATCATTTGTGCTTTCTCTAACGACATCCAAAATTTCCATGTATTTGCCTACAGACAGCCAAGGTCATTGCATGAACATTGGCACCTCCTGGTGGAGAAATTACAAATCGTGACGTTTTTATATTGCTGCAGAAATCTTCTTGTTTAAATGTAATGTCATCCATAGGTTGGTTTTAGACTTTAATAAAGCAATTTGCCTGTTTTTATTTTCACTGTACATCATTATAGAAAACAGAAACAGGACCTTTGTCTCATTTTGAGTTTTTATTTGGCAAAAAAAAAAAAAAGAAAAACAGAAAAACAGAAATCTGACATATTATTTTTTTAAATTTCTGTAGATTTCATGAGCCCTGTGATGTGGTGAAAATCTGATGTGATAATTTATTGGCTTGGATTTGATGTCCTTTTCTGTGTTCCTCCTTTACATTAATACATATTTTATTATATTTATTATTATTATTTTTAATAAGAAAGCACATCAACATAACCTTAACCTAATATAATGTACCCTTAACTTAATTAATCTAATTTGGGTGACATTATATTTGGGAGAAGTTTTGTTTTTGTTTTTGTTTCTTTGGTTTGTTTGTTTTTTTGGGGGGGGGGGGGGGGCGGGGGGGGGGGTTGTTAAATAAATGTGATGGCGTTGTGTTTGGTCGACTGTATGCATGAAACAAACTGCATTTCATATTTTAAGACTCATGATCCAAGTCAAACACGTTTTGCGTTTCATCGCATGCTGAATATGTCTGACAAAAAAACATTGATGTTTTTGCTTTCTAAAGTATTACATCCACGTTTCAGATTTGAGTTGTCACAGTGTTATGCCGTGCTAAAGTAAAATTAAAAAAAATGTTTTAATAAAAATTGCATTCTTCATGTTTTTAAGAGGCTCTAAAACAGACATACAAACAATCATTCACACTCACGCTTAACAAGTTAAGCTACTGTAACATGCATGTCTTTGAACTGTGGGAAGAGCAGGTTTTCTGGGAATCCATCCTACCTGACAAACTATCCTACCCTTTGTGAACATTAGCTAGAAAAATACTTTGACAGGTAAAATTAAGGGCCAAACAATCCTACCTTTGTGAATGTAAGCATAATTTAACGGGTAAAATGAAGTGGCAAACCATCCTGGCTTTAAGAATATAAGCTACAAGCATACTCTGATGGGCAACGCTAAGTGGAAAACCGTCATACCTACTTTAATTTGTGCTGGAATTACTCTGTGACAGCAGAAATATGCAGAAACTACCTACAGTAGGACGTTTTGCCAAAGTAGGATGGTTTGTCAGAACACCGGAGCACCCAGAGAGGACCCACACAGGGAGAACATGAAGCCTGTCCAGGATGTAGCCTGCCCCTCACCCAACATCAGCTGCATTAGGGTCACCACATGGCCCTGAAATGGTAAGAGGGAGGGAGTGGAGGAGGGAGGAAGGATGGATGTCCTCCAGTTTCCATAAGTCACGCACACACAGCAAAATCTCCAGTGTTAAATTAACACTGGAGAGTGTCTATATGGGTCCACACCTCTGAGTGTTAAATACAACACTGTTGAGTGTTAAATTAACACTTTTGACAGTGTTATATGTTTAAAAGTAACCTAGTCAGTTTTAAAGATTAACAATGACTAACACTGAGCAGTGCTGATTTTCTAACACTGGAAAATAACTCAAAATGTTAGAAATAGTGTTAGTGTTAATTTAACACTGGAGATTTTGCTGTGCACACACACACACACACACACACACACACACACACACACACACACACACACACATATGACTTGCACCACTAATGTAAAGTAATATTGTTGAGTACTGATGATCAGTGTTTGCATCCTAAATATAATGACACAATCAGACAGCAACTGCACATAGAAATACTTTTAAGTACATTAAAAAATTGCAATCAGAAGTGTTGTGTGTTAAAGTACTGATCTAGTTTCACTCACTGGTCCTTTCTGACCCAGTGGTCTTGGGCACTTTAGTAATGAGCCCGGTCACCAGATTTTAAATTTAGTCTTCTTGAAAGTCTCAAATGGTATCATTTCCTTTTACTGAATCACTCAATGCAGAAATGAACCATGGTGGCATGGTGGAAATTATGAAGACATAAAATTCACGCTACTTAAACTCCAAATATATCCCTTTTTCTGACTTAATTACTACATTTCCTATAAATAAAGAAGCTTTTACGCTTGTAAGAACTCAAAAGTCTGAGGTTTGCTTTAATATATGTTTACCGTTACCACAATTTAAAGTGAGAAATGGTGAAAACAGACATGAAAAAATGACTACAGCACAACTTAAAAAATAAATACACTTGAATTTGTTTTCCAGTCATTGATACATTTCACAGAATAAATCTATTTGTCTTTTTCCTGTTTATCCACCAGGTAGCACCAGGTAACCACGTGATCTGGGTATTAATACTACTAACAACAGCATTTCCGTTTTTGTAGGATGTTCGCTCCTTTATCAACTCACCGAGCAGCCCAGCTTTACTCATAAAGGTTTCACAGTATATTAGGCAGTCAGCTGTACAAACCCACAACATATGAGCTACATGTGTATTAGAGTAGTCTCTCTGTTGACTTACAGGGAAAGCAGGCGAATAGCCCTGATATTTGGGTTTGATATTAAATATGCTAATTTGAGTGCTGCCTCGGAAACATTAGAAATAAAACTTTGCCATCAAAAATCTCTGAATGTGGCCTTGAAGTCAGGTTGTTTTTCTTTATGTAGTTTCACCAATAAGTTTCACTTCGTACTGCGCGCTGGGGTAGTTGCATTCACCGTCTGCTCGGAAATGTAACTTCTGCAAATAAATATTTCTAAGCGAATTGGAAAATCAGCTGAGACTAAAACTAGTGAAGGACAGAGTTGTGCTTAGATAGGTATTTGTTATGATGCATTTCATTTAATTGGTTATAGTATTTTAATTTTGACCACCTCTTTAAAACTATTTATTTATTAGTTCAAATGGGCAGTAAAACAGAAAAACTGAAACGTCATCTGTGCTGTTGTATCAAATTTGATTGATCACTTCAGACCGCTTTCATGAAGTGTGAATATTCTTACAGTCCGTGAACGCCACGTGATATCACGCTTAAATGCGCCCACTGTGCTCCCTCCGGTCTACAAACGCTCGGATGGAGAGCAGCTTCAGCTGCAAGCTCTAAACTTCAGCGGGCATTGCTGTGTCTCTAAGGTCAGTACACTTTCCTTTGGTTTCCAGCCCGAGGTTTCAAAACTTTAGTCAATAACTAGAGAAAAGCATTTCTCCCTACTTTTTAGGTTTTAAGCGGCTGCTTTGCAATTTGCGAAACGCGTGTTTGCCATTAGGTGGTGATGTCATTTTTAGAAACACAGAACGGGTGAAAATAATCTACATTTATTCACTGACACGAAAACATCTGTATTTAGAGTATTATAAAGTTGTGTAAGTGTGTGGGTGTGCGTGGGGGGGGGGGGGGGGGGGGGGGGGTGAGTCACACTTAACACCTTTAGTAACTATACGTTTGTATGAACACAAATACACTAAAAATACACAAAAAAATACTAAACTAAAAATACTTACATGTAGGCATTTACTTGTGGATTAACTACTGTATTGTTATTATTATTATTATTATTATTATTATTATTATTAGAATAGAATAGAATAGAATAGAATAGAATTCAACTTTATTGTCATTGCACATGCGCAGGTACAGGGCAACGAAATGCAGTTTGCATCCATCCAGAAGTGCTTTAGTGATATAGATATATTACAATATATATTAGCAATAATATAGATATGTGAGTATATTACAGAAATGGGTCTATTATGGTATGTTATAATGTACACGGTATGAAGTATGTTGTGAATATTCTATAACTATAAGTATGTACAGGCTGTAGTGAGTACAAGCTATGTACAGGATATGAACAGGATATAAATATGAAAAACTATACAGAATATGAAATAAATAACTTTACAGAATCTGGGATATACAGCTATACAGAAATGGGAACTATGCAAGTTGTAAACAGTTGTAGGATTAAAAATTATCGAATGTACAGAATGATTATTTACACAGAGCTATACAGTAATAATAATAATTATTATTATTATTACTACTGTGTAAACAGGAAGCTGGTCTGGGGTTACCTACTTCTGCATTTAGGTAGTTTGGGCCATAATACTGTACAACAATATAAGGCATAATTTATTTATAGGTATCTTTCAAGACATAAAACTAACAAAATCATTCTATAAATAACAAACTCACAAGTAAAGGTGATAAAGTAAAGGTAAATACACTCACAGCATTTTACTGTCTGGAGCTGATTGAGTGCGAATTCATTTGAGCCAATTTACACAGTAAATCATAAGAACCTGATCAATACTGCTGGATTTTAGGGTCTGAAACTGAGAAGCTGGGGGAAAAATTTTATACTTATTCAGCTGCCCATTTTTTAAGAGAAATATTCATGCAGTCTGATAGAGTTACATTGAAATTAAACAATTATGGTGTTATAGTTTAGTTTTGTCAGCGCTGAGTTCACAGTGCCACAATTTTTTCCATGATATTATGCAGAAAGTTCCCAGAGTTCCTCCTGCACCACTATGTCTGTAATAGGCTGGTATTGGTCTGTAATGTGGGCCAGCACTGTGCAATATTGTGTCTGCATGCTAGCTGGTTTAGCCTCTAATGAAGGCATTAGTGTAGGTTGACCTTTAAAGGTTTTGAACTGTAGTCCCAGTGTCAAACTAAGCAGCTGACGTTAGCTGCTGAGGGTCAACTCTTTGTGTGTGCCTTTAAATGAGTGACCGCTTCAGGGATGCTTTGAGTGTCGAAGCAGCAGCTACTGTATGGTGAAAGGCCTTTGCCACACACGGACACCTGTCAGTAACAACAAAGCTCTCCAGCCTCCTCTTTTAGCTGCTTCAGAAAGCAAACACACGCTGTGCTTTGATGTTGCTGGGTACAGAGGGTCAGGTGGGAGGCTCGTTAGACTTTGTCCCCTCTCATGAAAGCTTTCTGAAAGGTCTCCAGCACCAGATCACTCGCACTTGACCTTCTTTGTACCTCCATGAGTGGGTTTGAGGATGGGCAGGGGCTAAAGGGGGGGGGGGGGGGGGGGGGGGTGGCATTTGAGCAACAACGGGTGGTGGCACCTCAGATGCCAGCACACATTGCAGTGTGCGCTATGAGAAAACACAATAAAGTCAAGTCTATTTATTCTGTATTTTGGTTGTTTGGAAGTAGATAAACATAAGCTGCACGAGTGCATCACAGAGATCTGACGGCTTCTGTTCGAAGACAAACACAAAAGTGTGTTTGTGTTCTTATATGTGAGGGAAAATAGTTCTAAGCAGTAATCGAAGGGATTGGGGCAGCTTATTTCAACAATGACCCCTGTGTTAGTCCTGTTTAAATCCACTTAGGTTTAGCCATAACGTGAGTGTTTCATGAGCATCACACCACAGAGGTGTAGGAAACACAAACATCTTCAAGCTTGAAGCCTTGAGGTTGTTAAAATCAGCCTTTTTCTGACTGACCGACAGCATCAGTTCGTTCCAACTCTTTCAATGCTGCCACTTTTTCCTGCAATTTTCTTCTCAAAAGGAAATACATTCGATGATTTCTGCATCATTGTCCATAAATTTCACAGCACTGGAGTTCAAGGTTTGCTCTTCTGGTTTGAAGAATGGGTTTAAGTTTGTAATGAGCTCCCCGGCTGCTTGTTATCGCTCGTCATGCAGATCAGTGTGCTTTAAAAAGAAAAACTACAGGTGGGGGTTCCTTCACTCTTCTTTTATCAGTAAAACAACAACAACTGGCTCGCTGCACCTGCAGTTGCAGAAACAGATAGATTACTGGGTGATTCCGTTGCAGAATTACATTTCCTATTAACATGCTTCTTTTCAGTCTAATACGACCCTGAATTTGCATTTTCAGTACAGCACTGCCTGGAAGATTTTGCTGGTAGGTGACTGACTCATATCACCAGGCCAGTAATTGGAAATGTGGCATATGTAAATTTAATCCGATCAAGTCAACTTGGCTCTCATTTCAAATCTGAAGTAACACCTCACAAATAACTTTCACAGCTATCAAAACCAGCAAGAGATAAAGTTAAGAAGTACAAAACTTAGCAAAAACCTTATTTACGGTAGGTGTTATTAAAAGCAGGCTTTAGCTTTTAACAAAAATAATACATTTTGTTGATGAATTACAGTTATTTTTATACTTAGTCCCCTATTTTTATGTGTAAAAGAAAAATCTGATTTAAAAGCAGCCTGTGTGGACTTTCATCGGTTCTATAAATTAAGCAAGTAAAATATGACCTGTATTTACACCATAACATGGGGTCAATGGAGCCGGTAATGCAAGTGAAACAGGCTGCAAAAGCAAAACCATCCCTACTTCCACCATCAGAGGTGGAGCTTCAACTTTACAAGTAGAAAAAAAAAATTTTGATAAAATTAAAAATACATTTTATTGGGATTTTTTTTTAAATATTTTGTGCTTGGCAACACAAATAAAGACTAGAAGACCACAGAGACAGCAAGGGTGGATGATCTCAGGATCGTTTCCACAGGGAAGAAAACAAGAGCCGACCACTACTCTGGAATAAGCCCGATCTTTATCCGAACGGCATTCTTATTTAGCTGGAAGCAACACTTTATGATCTGAAACGATATCCTCTGGAAAGCACAGCGGAAAGAGCGTGATGGCATGAACACGCATACCTTCCAAAGGCATTGGTCACAAGTGTTATTGATGATGACAGGAGACAGGAGCAGCCTGCTGAATTAGTGTCGAACCAACCCAGGAGCTTTTCTGCAGTGTCCACTCACACGGGCCTGGAGACTGCTCAGTGACCCCCTGACAATCACCTGGTCGCTGGGTAAAAATGCCTTTGCCATTGTGGTTGCTGGTGAAATTGGTCACAAAGAGTGCGCTGCACCAAAAACATTCTTGTAATTGCACCGAGGTTTTTGGTACAGCTGTGTAAACTTCACGAAAACCGATTTCAGCTAGCCAGTTTGCTGGCAGCCTGCAGCAGCCACTCAGAAAATAACCTGTGGTTGGCAGGGAGTCACTGACAACTCTCTAGACCTACTCGACTGTGGATTTAACAGTCAATTTCAAATTGACTGCCATCACCTCGCCAACTGGTCGGGTAATAGCCATGTTTACCTAGCAACCAGTGGTTGCCAACCGGTTTCTAGACCTGTGTGATTCAGGCCAATATCAGTCATTTGTTCTCAACCCAGCTGGGCTGCATTTCACTGAAGACAAGGCTAAAGGCCAGTAACCGCGTTTCACAGTTGTATTTATACCCGCCGTTACACGCAGGAAGCCGCCCCAGTATTGTCCTCAACGATAGATGTCGCCACTCAGACAATATCCCCAATCAGCGCTGATGTAGGAGGAGAAGAAGTGAAAACCGGAAGCCAAGACTTTGAGTTTGTTTTTTGGACAAACTCTAAAGTTTGCAAACTGTTCCAACACCTCCCTCTGTATACCTGTATGTCTCTGAGCTTCTGTACTGGGACATAATTAAAATGACAGTAAAAACCATCATGAGCGTACACTCACATCTTCAATCCAGCTGCGGTGGCCTTGGTTACGAGAATCGAGAGGTGCACGACCAACGCCACAAAGACCGTGTCCTTCAACAGATGATGTCACGCCAAAATTGGCACGCAAAACCCACGAAAGGGAGAGCATAATTGGGCCATTAGACAGGAAGACCCAGAAAGCACCACAAAGGAGGAAACTCGTTCTGTGGTGATAGACTAAAGGCCACCATTCCCTGCAGAGTGTTATTGGCAAATATTAAAAATTGCGATTTTATTTATTTTTAATCTGTTCACTTACATTTAAGCACCTGGAAATAAGTGACCTTGTATACGAATGGCTGTAATTTCTCAAAAGTTAAGGGAGTGCTTTTGTTGTATGACAGCTGCTTTCTAAATGATGCATTGCCATGACACCACCATACAGTATCAGCTCATTACAACAAAGGCTTTTCATTTGTACAGTTCTGAGACAACATCATAAAACCTTTGGAACTGGAACTGGAATATTATCCGATGTTCATTGAAGTTACAGTTATATACAAACTCAATCTGACCACCCCAATAGTAAAAAAAAACAAAACAGTTTTGACCTTCTTTGTACCTCCATGAGTGGTAGTGATAAACCCATCCAGCAATCTTTCACAGTCGTGCCTGGAAAAACCAAGTGAACCTCTGCTGCTAATTACCTTGACAAAAACAACAGTGGGAGTAAAAAGTGGAGGTTATACAGGTGCCCCTCCCTGTAATTTACTGACTGTCTGCACTTTAAAGGAGTTCGAACCAGTCCTCAGTCACAACAACTTTCACTGGACCTCAGAAGAGAAGGATCACAAAGACAAGAGTAGCACCACAACACCTGGAGACATTTCTGTGGCTAGATAACATCCTATAGTTTTAAAAGACCACCTGGATATTTCACAACACTTCTAGGACACTTTTCTGTGGACAGAAAATCCCTGGAGGAAAAAAACTGAAAGTAAAAGGGACTCTGCAGGCACATAACATAACCTCAGCTCAACTGTGAAGCAAGGCGGAGGGAGCAACATGGTTTCAGCTGCTTTCCTACCTCAGGGCCTGGATGGGTTTCAATCATTAGGAGAGCAATGAATTTAAAAAAAAATGTCGTTGGCAGGAGAGGTTTAGTGTTGCTGAACTAAACCAGTCACATAAAAGGGAGTGGTCCAGAAATGTGTCATCATTGTTGCCTAAGCCTCATAATCAGCTACAGGAAACGTCTGATTAAAGGTGTTTCTGGTAAAAAAAAAAAGGTTCTAGACGTTACTAAATTCAGACGTTCACGTACTTTTTCCAGCTAAAGTTATTACATTATGTTCACATATTATTCAGTTATTATGTGTTTGTGTGTTTGACTGTTACTGCAACACCAATAACGATCAGTACTCAGACCACATTTTATTTTATGTGGTCTAATAGAAAACTTCTCGCAACTGTAGGTTTAATGCAGATGTTCCAAGATCAGTGCTTTGATGCAGTCAGGTTAAAGCTTTACATTTCACATTTATATGATAATCTACATATAGTTTCTAACCTAAATCTTCCAAACCCATCGCAAAGAAAACTTTCAGCTTCGCGCCGCTTTCTCTATCCTCCTCCCGCCTTTTTGAAAAATTTAGAGCAGCAGGGTTTTGGGTCTGATTTTGTTTTTCAATCTCAAATTTGCTACAGCCCCACCTGTCAGGCTTCAAAAACAAAAAATTAAACCGCTCAGAAACAGGAAGTGTGGTTGCACTGATGTAACAGAGCACCGGAAGTGTAACTCCTCCTGCTTGAACGCAGCCTTTTACAACAGGTTCAACCTACACGAAAAACTGCGAGGGAGGGCTGCTGCTCTGCATATTTCAAAAGTTTGAATCTGTGATGTTAGTCTTGTGTGGGAGTGTGTGAACGTAAGTGCTGGCATGCACTTGTGATACTAACATCAGGGCCAAGGATATACAGACGAAGCGCCGAATGTTACTGTGTGTATAGGGACGTAACTACTTATCAAAACATGCTACATTAAAGTAAAAAGTGAAGTCTAACCTTCACATCTTTCAGGCTTATTCAAATTGAGAGTCTATAAAGTTTTCATAAACGTATTAAAAACACAAGTATAACTGTGTCCTAGTTTCACATGCTTAGCATTATCAGTATTATAGTTCTCAGTATGTAAGAGTTCGGGAAAAAATGGCAACTTCAAGTAAAATGAAGATTATTCTCAAAAAGGATGAAAGAAATCGAAATTTATGTAGTAACAGCTCAAAAAAGTAAGTGGTTAGATAATTTCTACCCAATGGTCTATGATTCAGAAACTGCTGTATGTGTGATAGAGAAAGCTGTCAGGGATTAACATGTGGAATAACTGCTGGGTTTCTTCACCCTGTGTGATACCACGCTGACTAGTTCAGTGGTTTAAATGGAAATTTAATGGTATTGGTAATGGAATCTATACAGCCACTCAAACTAATGTAATGTGAACAAACCAAGCAAGTTCAAAGAGGCCACAACATTTCCGAGAGTAAAGTTATACCTGGTTTACTAAAAGTGTGCAGTATTTTAGTACCTGGTAAATCAGTTTTGTTTTTTGTTGTTGTTTTGTTTTTTTTAAGAAATGGCTCATGAAATACTGTAATTGTGGCTTCTGAGCTGCCAAATAGTTTGACATTTTGTGCATAACAAATTTATATTTTTGTTTCCCTCCATGATGATAAGCCTAATGTTTATTCTCCTTTTAGTTCGAACTGTCTGGGGAATATATATCTTTAGCTTCAGCATTATACTTTTATAATGCACAGACTTTGGGGGTGTAGATTTTCCCAGAAACTGGCTGCTTTTTTAATATTTTGCAATGGGAGTATTTTTACAAAAATGCACAATGGGGGGCACTGACGGAGGGGGCTTCACACTGGGAGTACCTGGAGTTTGGAAGAGTGTATTTGCGACAACAGCCACTTACTCAAAAGGCAAGTTAACATGGCTTGGATTAGCATGTGGTATGAGCCAAGGTAGCTGCATGCCATTAAACTGTGTTCGCATAGAGTAGCATTGTATCAAACATACCTCAAACATGCACTATTAAAAAGCTTTCATTCTTTTGTGTTGACTTTCACGTCTATTTTATTTATAGCCTAGCACTAGAGACGTGAAGGATGCCCACCTTGGTTTAAAACTAAAACTGCATTCATTACAGCTATCCGCTGACACTGGGGGAGGGGCGGGTCAAACACAGCAACCAAACAGAGAAAGCCCTCACGCTTTCAGCTGGTTTTATGTACAGTTTTTGAATCCTCCACCTGATGATGCCGGTCAGGTGTTAAGTTTGTAGTCCAGTGTGGTATTTAAGGACTGTGCTGAAAGCGATCAGCAGATGTGACCAAAGTACAAAACATTGGACAAAAGTTGCCTCTTAAAACAATGCGATAAGCTGAAAGATGCAAAAATGCCTTACTGTCGAGCTGAATGATAATTATATGATACACGGTTGATTAGAAATCAAACATTTTTTTGATTTGTTGAGTTAAAAGGACCCAACAGGAATGGATGTGCCATCTCTTCCATGTTGTCATTACTGTCCTACATCATACATAGCAGGAATTTATTCTGATCTTCCTGTGAAACTGCATGATAAACCTGTTAAATTACAGAAAAAGTTATGACTGTTCACAGACTGTTATAAAATACAATGTTTTTGTTATTTTAATGCTGGTATTTAATTTTTTATGTCTCAGTTAACTTTTCGGGTGAAGTATGAAAATGTCAATTAAAAGTTCAAAATTTATACTGGTTCACATTTCTAAATCTGTCCAATGTCATCACCGGGCTGATTTTGGCCCACCGGGCTAAGCTTCCGTTAGCTAGTTCGATTTGTTCAACTCAAATTCTAATTCTGCATGAAACACCTCGTGCTTTACTTTGGGAGCTAAAAAGTTAAAAAATTCTCTTTGTTAAGATGTTGAACTACGCTGACGCAGTGTACACAAGTTCACATGACGCTACTTAAGCACAGTAAGCTTTACAGTAAAGAATGATGATGAATATTGCAGACTCAGGCGCATGCTGTCATATATTCCACATCTGCGTTTAGTATTTCAGCTCTATTAATAGTCCCTGTCTTCTCTCCACCACTGGGACTGATATTGACACACAAACACACACACACAAACACACACACAGAGCTCTTCAGCAGGCCTCAAATGTCACATCGGCCTTGACCGAGTCGAAGACACTGCAGCGGTCGCAGAGGAAGTGATTTATAGGTGTGTTACTGTGATTATTAGCATGGCTGATCGCACAAAGCAAAGAGATTATTTGTTTACAAGCCCTAAAGTTATGAGAGGTTGGGTTTTTTTTAGGTGCAGTTAGGTTCAGCAGGCTGCTTTTTTTTCATTGCTCGCAGTGCTTTATGTGTGAAACTCTGCAAAGCATGGCAGATGCGTTCCTGTCCTCTCATTAAATGTGTGGTTTGAGACATTTTATCAGGGGGAGAGTGTACGAGAAGAAGTTCTGTTGTTGATTTGATTTTAAAACTTGCTGTAACAGCCAGCTGGAGCAGATAAAAGTTACATGTTTGCAGGGAAAGAGCTTGTGGTTACGGCGTCACGGGTGATGAAATGTCTGTGTCTCTCTCTCTTCCTTTTTACAGGTTCTTTAAAGTGTCAGGGGTGGAAAGAAAAAACTCCCTGCCTCCTCCCCTCTGCTAGCCCATCTTTCCTGTGGAGGAAGAGGGGCAGTCGGTGCATGCTGCAGTGGAGGAGAGGTGGTTCACACCAGTGCACGAGCTCTCAAAGCTCACAAATCTCATCTATTTCTCATCTATTCAAACTAAGAGGACTTCATCCGGAGCGCATCTGTGGAGGCTGTTTGGATATTTGAGCAGCGGTCAGACGGTAAAAGTCTGCAGACATGTCGCCTTTCCTGCGGATCGGATTTTCCCACTTTGAGATTGATCCGGGTCTGGCTTATCATGAGGAGGTGCTGAACCCATACTGTGCTGTTTATATGAAGGAGGCCGTTGACACAGGTTAGTGACTATAAATAATAATCATTTTAATTTGAGTCCATTCAATCAAGTGAAAGTTGAGCATTTAATTGAACAGTGGTTACAGACACTGGAATTGTGGATCCACAAGACCCTGACTGTAACCCACTGAGGTCTAAGTGGTCGCTGGTGACCACCCCAAACCCTTTTTCTGCCCCTTGATGGCCAAAATTGGAAGAGCAACTTTAAAAAAGGACAAAAATGACATAATCTGATAGCACAGGGTTGGATTTAGGGTTACGGTTAGGATTAAAGTCCTCATCGATGACAACTTAAACTTCAGAGGGTTAAATTACACAGTGAGGTGGAACATTTTGGCATGTGTAATTATGTTTTGGTTTTGGCGATTGCATCATCTTTGTTTGTTTGGGGGGGATTTCGTAGCCACACAAGCTCAGAATTGATTCAGTAATTTAGCTATTGATCCAGAAAAACACCAAACATTGACTGCTTTTATGTTCACAAATGTGACTTTGTTTCTTTTCTTTGACACGTATGATTGTAAAACTGTTCGCTTTAGATTTCTAACAAACAAACAGTTTGAAGACATTATCTTTACATGTGGTTGACTTAATCCTTTCTTTTTTAACTTTTTGAAATATTAGATATTTATATATAGGAATCAACTTCAGTAATAATCTCTGTGCATGTTTCCACAAAAACAAGTTTGGAACAGAATCTAATTATTTTCAACTCATTTTAACTTTGAATTTTGCAGAAATACCATAAAGACAGCTTGTCAAAAGCTAGAAATGTTAATTTTATTAAAAAGCTATCCTCATTTTGCTTCAGCTACCGTGGGAACATGGGCTTGGTTACCATTGTGCAATGTTGCTCACCACTTTTAACAGCAACACTCTGAGTGTAAGTGTTTGAGGCCTAGGGAGAGCAGTCGTTGCAGTGCCGACAGTGTTATAAGCTTGGTGTAGGTTTTAAGATGATCAGCAGCCTCGCTTTGGCTATTTTTTTAGTTTCAAAAACTGGTGAAATGTTTTTGAGGTGTGAGCTGCGGGCCCACCAGCTTACACCGGGACTCTTTTACATGCTGCTGTGCAGACTGATGCAAAATGTGATTTGGCACCATCTTACTGAATCTCCTCGGGAAACAAATGGTGTCACGATGGCAGCGTGTGTTGATGGTTCATCATTAGCGCTGCCTTCACAAATGTTAAGAACTAAATGTTACCCATGCCTCAAGCAACTATACTCCTCTTTATCCTCACTGACACGGACTTTTTAACTGAACAAGCCTTCAGCTCTGAAGAAACAGATATCTGTGATTTTCATGAATTCAAATTTCTAATCAGTCTGATGACAAGAAAGGTTTTTCCAGTCGCCTCAGTCCATCCTTAACGAGCTCGTGTCCAGAGAAAGTGATCTGGAATTTCAGGATCTTGTTGTAGTTTAATTTGTTTGTGTGGCAGAGTTAAAAATAAAGAGCTCCTGAGCCCAAGCAGTCATTTCCACTACATGGTCATGCTGTTTATATATTTACCATATATAATGAAATTCTCAGTTTTTTTAAACATTCACTTTTTTCCTTCTTAAAGACTCTTAAATACCTCTCTGGCATCTTTTTTCGTAAAAGAGAACACACAACTCCCATCCTCGCTTCACTCCATTGGCTGCCTGTATATCTTAGAGTTCATTTTAAAATTCTCATGTTTGTTTTTAAATGTTTAAACGGTCTTGCCCCAACTTACCTCTCTGAGCTTCTGCATCTTTACTCACCCCCCAGGTCTCTCAGGTCAGCTGACAAGCTGCTCCTGGAGGTACCCAGGTCCAAGAGAAAGCTCAGAGGGGACAGGGCCTTCTCTATTGCTGCTCCTAATCTCTGGAACAATCTGCCCCTGCGCATTAGAGAGGCCCCTTCACTGTCCACTTTTAAAACAAGTCTTAAAATCCATTTTTACTCCTTGACATATGACACAGTATGACCCTGATTTTATTGTTTTAAATCTAATGTGCTCATTTTATTGTTTTACATGTAATTCTAATGATCATTTTATACTATTTTATTTTTTGCTATTTGTGCTGATTTTATTATTTTAAATGTCATTTTAATTATCATCTTATTTTTTAAAATTTTTTATCTTTATTTTATTTTTTTTAACTTATTCAATGTATCATTTCTGGCATGTCAAGTGTACAACACTGTGTGTTCATCTGGGAGTTGTTCTGAAAGCGCTATATAAATAAATTGCCTGCTTATATGCAACTAAATCCTAACCTGATGAGGAAAATCAAGCGTTACGTGACTTTTCTGGTCTGTATGTTGCTCACATTCAAATCGTAAGGATGACATTTCTTTTTATATGTCGTCTTTGTATTATTCTAGCTCACATATGGGTCATTCCATCTCACATTAGCATAGACTGACATTTTTGAATATATCTGTCCCAAATTACAGATCTTGGTTCATTTGGATGGGAACAAAAATCAGGGAAAATATTTGTTTGTTTGTTTTTAAATTCATGTTCGCACATGTTAATCAAAGGGGTAAAAGTGGGTTGACAAACCTTTTTCTTTTTAATATATGTTGTGCAACATATTTGCAGTCATTAAACATCTGCAGACTTTTTTAAATGCAAATCTGAGACGGTCATGTTGAAGGCCCACGTTGATTTGCGATGGACTGACCCCTTTAGAATTGAAACATCTTGTAGATCACTCATTCTCACTAAGTTTATTATTAAATATTATTTAATATTTCACAGGATCGCAGCCCTTCTGTAGACAGGGTTGCCATAAAAACCCACACTATGCTCACTGGGTTTTTACCAGAAAAAAGAAAGAAAGAAAGGTTTTCCATGCAGCACAGGAAGTGATGCTCAGGAAGTTTTCAGTGAAGCAACAACAGTGTGTGTTGGGAACAGAAAATGTCGACTGTGACTGTGGTAGTAGGTTACAGCGTAGAACGCTTCACTGATTATCTGTAACTGTTTTCATAGTGAATCAGCTATGTTTACTTTCACTTTGAAGGACGCTGACATACAGTTCCAGCAAGTCTTTCCGGCTACGTCTGCAGAATCTGAGGTATTGGATGGCTCATATAGCAGGAATGTTCAAGGACTCAACAACATTTTTAAATAATAGAAATGTTAATGGGCTTATACTGTAAGCCCAGTATGCCCTTTAAGCTCTCTTTTGGGTTGTTGATTCACATCCAGTGTCACAACTGTGGGAAACTTCCCAGCGTGATATAGCCTCACAGCAGAAATCTTAGTTCTGCATCTGGCTAAGTTTAACCACTGCTGAGTATGAGTGCAGGATAAAGTTAAACACAGTGTGTGACTGAGAGGAAAGAGGAGGGTCCTTATGTTTCTTTTCCTCTTCAATGTAACCGCAACGCTCGTCCTACAGGGTAGCAGAGCGACACTCTGTGTGTGTGTTTCACTTACACTTTCACCGGGGAACTAAATGTAATTTAGTTTCGTTTCACTTTACTTTGGATTAAAAGTATATATTTTTAATGCATGAGTCATAACATTGTGAAGAAGCAAAGAGTGGACGCGTCATTGATCTTATGATGTGCTTAAACTGAAATACTCACATGAAGTGAAGACATCCACTACTTCATCACAAAGAGTACCCTTAAAAAGGGAAAAGCCGTTTATTACGTTAAACAGTGTTCCAGTGTTTATGAGGAGCATATGCTCGCTGGCAGCGTGAAATGAAGAGCTGATTAGAAAAAATAAAAAAACAGTAGATAGCTCCCATCAGGCCCCTTTTGGCTCACTTATTTCATCTTCAAATAACAGTGACTGAAGTCGCCTTTAGTCGAGTGTGTTCAGGCTCTCTTTAGGTTTCTCCGTTTTCGACTCTGCCAAGCACAGCAAGTCGTCCACAAGTGCAACACTTTAAAGCCGCATGATTTTCTGTTCTTACAGTGCTGTTTTTTCAAAAGTAGCGTTGGCATGATGGTATGCATGGCTGTGCCAAATAACTCGTGTCTGTTCCTGTATAATGAAGTTTATAAGGCTTCCAATGATTCCACTTTTAGATTTCTTGTGTAATTTAGTCTGGAAAAGTTAAAATATATTATCAGTAGCATTTATATTTATACAGACACAGATATAAAATGTGTATCTGCACTAAGTAAAATCCTTACTTTCAAAATAAGGCCAGCATGTTCTGTACATGTAAAAACAATATGAGAAATCCAGTCATGTGTCTCTCCGCACTCCGCACCAAAGCAGAACGGTAAATACCATAGACTGTATATGAAAGATGGTTGGCAGAGCATTTGAACTGCGCTTACTTCTGCTCCAAAACCAGCATGGTTCACCAAACTTTTCAGATTGGAGGATGGTGTCCCATGCTCTCCAGTCTAATTAACAAGGCACATATATAGACTGTACAGTTGTATCAGTATACTGCAGAGATGTGCATACATGCTAATTAGTGCTAAGTCACATCAATTTAAAAAAAAAAAAAAAACTTAATCATTAGGTGGTTGCCAGGACAAGACTATCAGAAAAATCCTTTGGCTCTCTTGATTTAAGCCCTTATTTAATTCTTATATGAACTATGTATGGTCTCAATCGCTGCTTTTAAGTCTTGCTGAACACAACAAGGGTACGACAAGGGTAGGTCCTAAGATCACTGGAAGCAAGATGCAGTGGCTACGTCCATTTTTTATATACAGTCTGTGATTATGGTAATCAAGGAGAATTTCTCATGTCACTGATGTGTTTTCAAAAGGCCTGGACAACAATAGGACTCTGTGGCATAGATATCAGTTCTTGGAAGCACAGACAGTACTGGTTAGTTAAATCAGCTCATTGTTGGTTTTGCTTTTCACAAACTACGCTGACAGCGAGACATGTATTCATGAAAACTCAACAGGTCGTTCAAACAGCGAATCATTTTTAGTGAATTCCACTTTAGAATTTTATTCAAATGAGGCAAACCTGATGAGCCAGGGATCTGAAGCTCAAACACAGCAGACAGATTTGCTTTATTGGATGGATTTCTTTCTCATTGTCCCATTCAGTGTTTCTGTGCGTTTTTACCGACAGTATATACAGAGAGGGAAATGTAAGCCCCTTCAAAAGAGCGAAGACATGAGAGCACAAACTCTAAATAGCACTTTGTGCTTTTTCAAAGAACACAGACTGACAACTGCATGGAGCCAAAACATCACCATGCTCTTTGCTTAATGCTGCAAGGAAACCTTTAAAATAAAAAAGACACCGTCTGATAAATCCTGTGCGTCTGGGGAGACAAACACACATTTTCCTCTCTTTGTGCTTTAATCAGCTCTGACAGCAGCTGGCAAAGGCGATGGACAGAAAGGCAATGAGCCGATGAGATGGAGAAGGCAGCGGCTCACTTTGGGAGTAAAAAGCTTAGAGGGCTTTATTGTTGAAGCAGCAGGATAGCATGTGGCTCTTATGTAAGTGGATGTATGAGATGTTATTGCAGAGAAAAATCAGCAGATGTGAATTACAAAGGCTTTCTTTCCCTCCCAGCCATATGATGCAATTGAAAATCTGTCAACATTCAGAGTGAATGGTAGATGGTCTGTATTTGTATAGCGCTTTACTTGGTCCTAAGGACCCCAAAGCGCTTCACACTACATTCAGTCATCCACCCATTCACACACACATTCACACACTGGTGATGGCAAGCTACAGTGTAGCCACAGCCGCCCTGGGGCGCACTGACAGAGGCGAGGCTGCCGGACACTGGCGCCACCGGGCCCTCTGAATGATGATATAATCTGCTTGCTGGGTGGTCAAATATTCAAACATAGTGCAATGTCTAACAGCACTAACAAGCACATGGGATCAAAGACGGTCATGAATCTGGCTTTAAAGAGCAGCTTGATACATAAACAAATAAATAACATTTTTTGTTTTTTCACTGTCTACTGTAGAAACTTGTGATTTTTCGCAGTGGGCCCAAAGTTTTTAAAAAAAGAATTTCTGTCAATTAACTAGAATTTTACATTTTATAATTAAAGGGCAGAATGTGCAATGAGCTTTTGATGAGTTTTTTTCTGTAATGTTAGACATTTATTTTTTTCCAATTCAAGCTCAAAGCACCTCTTTTTGTAAACTGAGATGTAATGTTTAAATTGCACTTTTTCTTATAATTAAATATCTCGGGAATAAAATATGTAGTTAAATCTCTCTACACTGACAAATACAAGAGTTTTAATTGTCCAGACCACTTAAGATTAACTTATTAATTTCCTTTTTCAGTGTCTGTAATGGTTAAAACAGTCAAAAACAGCAGTGTTTTCTTTTCTTTGTGGTATTTTCAAATTTGTTATGGGACAAAATCTCCAGAGCTTGTGATTTTGTGATGACATTTTCTCTAGTGGTCGAAGTGTAGGTAGCAAAAGACAGGTTAACCTGTCCCTGACACGCAATGTCATCATTCCCAGCAGATGTTCTAAAGTGCTGCAGGCATGACTTTTATTTTGTAGGTCAAACTGGAAGTTAGCATCACCCCACTTCCTTGGCTAAAAGCTAATGAGATTTGAGCAAGATAGCCTCGATGAACAGGTGTCTCTTTTATGTTTTTTGAAGCATGAATGCAATTGCAAGAAGCAAAACACTAACAGTGGGCTGTAAACAAAAACACCACCCCTGCAAAGTTCCCATGTTCACCTACGTAACAGTAAATTTTCCCAACAACTTCATCAGAACCATTTAGCCACTTGTTAGCAACCACATTTTGTGGGACTTCACCAACTAGCTTCAAAGATAATGAGTGGGGTACTTCATAAGAGGCTGCAGAACAAATCATGTAAAACATGTAATAACCAGAGACTGTATTTCAGTCTTCTAGCTAAAATAAAAAATAAAAAAAATTCATTGTGATGTTGTAAGTAATTCATAGCAAATAATGCTAACTCAGTTCTGGATGTTTAGGAGTTATGCTTGTGGTACTCTTTTGGATAAAAGCCAGACTTTGGAAAACTGTATGCCACACAATATTTTAAAAGTAAATGTTGATCAAATGTCACATCATGAGCAAATGGATAAAAATACAGTCTGTCACCTGGCAGACATCTACCTAATGCTTTCCACCTTTCTTATTCTCATTCTCAGAAACATGCAGCCACTTATTCCAATTGAAAATGTAGGTGTTTGCAAAATCTACAAATAACTAATTTTTCATTTTGAAAATGAAGCTGAGCAATACACCAACAGCTGAGCGCTGTTTGCTTTTTATCTGCTCAAACAAGAGTAAATGTAGTCAGTATTTCTGGAAGCAGGACAGTGCGTGGAGGATAGAGTCGAAATATCCTTAGGAGTGTGTGTAGAAGTGTGCTTCATGTATCTGTTTCTTTAATAGTTTCTTGACAACACTGGAGTTCTGTGGTGTGGACTATGAAGTGATTTCTGCTGTCAAAAAGACTTCTGTGCAATGAAATAAGAGTCAATTTTATCTCATGTCCTACCTATAAAGAAGTGGACTTTATTTCTTTTTTTTTCGTTACAGAGAAGGGTCAAGTGTACAAGCAGAAGAAGCCCACCATGTATCCCCCCTGGAGCACCACATTCGATGCCCACGTCCACCGCGGGCGCATCATGCATGTGATGGTAAAAGACCGGACAGCCGAGCTCAAGTCTGAGGCCACGGTAGCTCTGGACTCGCTGGCAACACGGTGCAAAAAGGAGAACGGCAAGCTGGAGATTTGGGTTAGTGCATCAGGATGGATTGATGCGTGCGCTTGTTTGAAGTGACAGACCAGCTGTTTAGTTACGCAAGCAAAAAGAAATCCAGATGTGCAGATGCGTTTAAAGGGGTAATCCTCCTTTAAATTATTAAAAAAATAAGAGGTTTTTTTGTAATAAGCATCATCATATGCACTGAAACCAAAACACTAACGGCTTTTAGATCATAGCAAAAGAAGCCTCGGTTAAATTAATTACTTTAATGATGGCTCTAATCCACGTCCTAGTAAGCAAAGTCAATGAGCCAGTGCACACAACACCATCAACAAGCAACATCTGTGCTTCTCCTGCTGTGACCGTTTCAACGTACTGAGAACAAAGTTGTCCCATATTTTCATGGTAACTCATTTAGATTATTTTATATCATGTCTAAACAGAAAGCCAAACAAGAAAATCCTTTTATTTCTGTTTTATTACAACCGTTATTTTCTTATGATATGAAACACAGATCGTCTTACAATCAACACCCAGCACAACTTCAGTGTTTTTAACTAATTACCACAGATATTATTACATTTTTATTAACCTTTCTGGATCATATTATGATTGTGACATAATTATTGGCATCATAACTGCTCTCAATATGAGAAAAGAAGGCTACATCACAATGGTATCATTATAAGAAATAAACCCTTATCATGCAGCAAAATCCAGCTTCTTTTATGGAAAACATTAACAGGTTTAATCTCTTGGGAAATGTTTACAGGTTTCTACTGTAGACTATATATAGATATATGACTGATATAATCCACCATCACATTATCCGTTGGTTCCTGAATGCTGCTTTTTGTTAGCTTTGTGTTTGGGTCATAGGTGAGTTGTTTTTTGTTGTTGTTTTTTTTGTTTTGTTTTGTTTTTTGGGGGGGTGGGGGGGGGGGGGGGGGTTAAGCCAGAAGCATCTATACTTGACCAAGAGGAGAAAGTGCTATATTATCAACTAACACAGCTAGCTTGGTTAGCAAACTGTATCCATAAACTTGCCCATCCCTTGGCCACACAGGCCTAGAGACAATTCAGTAACCTACTCAGGGGCAGCCTCCAGTTGTTAGGAAAAAATGTGTGTTTCCTGACCAGTTTGCATGTGGTTGTTGGAAGTTGATGTTTTTGGTGAAATCAGTTGAAAAGAGTCTCCTTGGGTTTCAGTTGCTAGCAGACTGGCACAGTCATCCATAGTCTGCATGGACGACACCAACTTGTCTGCAAACACTTGCTAACTAATCACTGAGTAGTAGAGAAACCTGAAAAAAACCCAAATGAAGACTGTTCACCTTCAAAGTAAAAGTTGTTTCATATTGCAAAAACCAACATGGTTCAAAGGGGTGCAGGCTTTACTTTGAACGTGAATGGTCTCAGTTTCTGGTTTGCATCACACTCTTCAAAGTTTAGCAACAGTTTACAGAGAAGCCACCAAACTTTGGGCACTGCTGCAATCTACTAGTGGCCAATATAAACACAAAATGTACCTTGCTGTGACCAATTTTACCTAGCAACAGCAGCCAAACTCTCACAACAACTGGTTGAATTTTTCACTACTTGGTTGCTGAGAGGTCATGTAATTGACGCTTAAGTGGGATTAATATGAATTATAATTTTTCACCAAACAAAACCTTGCTGGAGCCATGTTATTTGTGAGATAGTTTTATTTCATTTCCCCAATTGCATCAACCTGAATTCGCTGAGGTGTGGCCTGGGACGCAACACCATGCTGTTGACACGCACCTGTCATTCAAAGATGCTGCACCCCAAAGTTTAAGATTTAACAGCATCCAAATGACTGAGTTATAAAAAAGAAGTCACCATCTGTGCAGTTTTTATAAAGAAAGAAACCATCAATAGATGATATGGAGACTGGCTCACTTTTGGAGTGAGCCTCAAGTGGCCATTAGAGGGACCGCTTAGGTGGGTTTTTTTGTTTTTGTTCTTTTTACATACGTGTGTCTTTTTTCCCCAAGGTTGCTGCTTGATTTTCCCGCAGGCTTGTATCCAAATAGACTCTTTTGTTTAGCTGAGTACTACATCTGCCAACCAAAGGAAGCGTGAAGAACTAACATTACAGCTCAGCCGAGGCAGGACTTCATTAATGTCTTCATCTCGTCACAGCTGTCACAAGCATGATGCTTTTTTTCACGGGTAGATGCGCCCCTACGTCTTGTACTTCTGTAGTTAACTAGAAAGAAAATAGTTCCTCCAAGAAACTGTCCAACATAAGATTTGCTGATTGTTTTGGGGCCATGGATTTGGGCTAAGCTGTTCTTTTAATTAGATGCAGGTCATTCGGTGAAATCTGCTGAGTTTTTTTTTGTTAGAGAGAGCAAGAGATCACTTCCTGGACAGACTCGGTTGTGAGTGGCACTACACAACATTTCACGGCATGATCTCTTAAACCAAACTAATCAAATACGCTCCTTCAGCCTGTTCTTTATGCGTGTGTGTTGTTGCCAGACTGTCTGCATGTGTCACTGCCTCTAAGGAGCATGACGTATATGCATCATCCTCCTGAATTCACATCCTTCCCTTTTCATTTTGTCATTTTCTCATGAATTTCTTTCCTAAAATATCTCTTTTTGCGTGTTTCTGTCTCCCTTTGTTCTTCGTTTCTTTTTCTCTCAGTTGGAGCTGAAGCCGCAGGGACGCATGCTCATGGAGGCTAGATATTATCTGGAGAAAAGTGGTGAGTGAATCAGACCTTCAAACCTCAGCTTGCTGCCCCTCGGTAGTTATTTACTGAATTCGCAGCCAAATAAGAAGAACTGCCTCACAAAATCTGATAAAATTACAGTGAGAGCCACTTGTTCTTATGTGGTTTACATAATAGTCTCTGGCACACACACAGTGCTGTAGTCTCAGGAAGCAGCCTAACAGCAACTCCTCTGGTGTTGTGCACTAACAAGACAGGACAGAGAAACCAGAAGCACAAAGGACGAGCTTTAGAAGTGTTGCCTAGTATTGTCGCCTGTGGGTTTAATGCTTAAACTCAGATTTACATGTGACGTGGTTCGACTGTGTAGAAAGATTTAAACACGGGAAGAAAAACCATTTCAGCCCTTAAAGTCCAGGGATTTCAAAATCTGACTAATCTATAAGTGATGCGAAACATCTCATCCTCACCCCTGGGGCAATTAGTGCCCGTTTGTCAAAACCGCTAGTGTGGTTTGTTTACACAACCTGTCCTTAAGCGTCTGCCCCGACACGCTGGATTATATCAGTTGTGGTGAGTATGGTCACTACTAGCTCATCTTTTGTCAGTAAGCGGGGTGTGAAGAGACCAATTTTAAATTGTGACCTTTTCCTGACTCTAGTTTTTAGTTTCTGAATCTAACAGGTGAGTGGAAGCAAAAAAGGTTTTACATAGTCAGTCGTCTGTCGTTACAGAGACAGTGTGTTCAAACTGCGTGCCAACTAATGACTTAACAGGCTCAGTGCTTATAGATGCCCACATCTGTATTATGCAGGGTTTAAAATGGGAATCCCTTCAAATCATGGTTAATTATAGCTAATAAGCAACCTAGTGCATGAAATTAATGGCATCTCAGGACCGCTTACACGTAAAGGTCATGGTTTGTGTTATCCCTGTGATGCCTTCATAGTGGAGAGGCAAGATTGTGGTCGCAGTATCAAAGAATCTCACTAGTGGCAGAAGAAGCAGAGCCGTGAGCATTAATGGAGCTTGCGACTTTTCAAACAGCTCAACAAATATCAGCCGATAAACTGTTTTTGTGCAGTTTTCCACACAGCAATGTGTCTGTAAGCTAAAGACAGCGATGCTTTACTTCCTAGAGAGAGAGAAAAAATTAATGTGCAACACTGAAGGAAGGAAAAGCATATAAGAAAGAGAGGAAGGATGCTCCCAGTTTGGGGGGACTGAGGCGGTGTTGGGAGAAAGATCTGGGTATCCAGATCTCAGAGGACAGTTGGAAGATGCTGATCTCATCATGGTATGTTTGCTCACCTGAAACACAGTCTCAACTTATCCAGTACAAGTTGCTTCACAGAAACTATTGGACACCCAGTAAATTAGTCAGGTTGAAGCTCGCAGATAAGGACATTTGTTGGAAATGTCAGCAGGAAGTCGGGACTCTAGTTCATATGTTGTATACATGTCGGAAAAATGATTATTTGTGGGATGGGATCATCAACTTGGTGAATGATATTTTTAAACTTAATCTTTCTAAATCTCCAGCTATATGCGTCCTGGGCCTACTACCTGACGATAACATTCTCTCAAAAAAACAGAGATTGTGGATGCGTCTGGCTTTTATAACTGGTTGCAGGGTAATTCTTAGGCATTGGAAGTCATCCAGCCCCTGTTCTTTCAAGGAATGGACCGAACAAATGTCTAGGATGGCATCATATGAACGGGTTATGTATAGAATGAAGGGAAGAGAAGATATTTTTGAGCAGGTCTGGGGTCCCTTTTTGCGGTACATTGACAATGTCTCTTAGACATTATGATAAATGGTCTCTTAGAGGGATATTTCATGTGTCATTGGTATTTTGGTTGTTGTCTTTTTTTTTTTTTTTTTTTTTTTTTTTTTTTTTTTTTGCACCAGGGGGTTTTACCCTTATTCGTTTTTGTTTTTGCTGATGTTTTCCAGGAGGCGGTGTATTATTTTGTTTCTCCTGGGTTTTATTTATTTTATTTATTTATTTATTCATGTAATTTTTTTTTTTTTTGTTTTTTTTTTTTTTTTGTTTTTTTTTTTTTTTTGTTAGTGTGTTGTTTGTTTGCTTGTCTTAGTTTGTTTGTTTGTTTAGAAATGGACAGAGAACTGACAGTATGATTATTGCAGTTGTATATTTATTTATTAATGTTTCTGTCCATCCAAAAATATTAATAAAAAAAAAAAAAAAAAAAAAAAAAAAAAAAAGAAAGAGAGGAAGGAAGAGTAAGATACAAGAATATTTTCAGAAATGAGGACTGCTCAGCAAGTGAAAGTTTATAAATGGGAAATGTAAATCCTGCATGATTGATGGAGACCGTACCAGATTTAAATACTGAGATACTGGATGTATTAATCATGTGCTGCTGAATTTTGTTTTCATTAAAAAAATAGAAGTTTCTTGCAGAAGAAGTTCTACTATTTTTTTGTTATTCAGTGGTTGCATGGAAACTGTTTAGCGCACGCTACACATGTTAGTTTGTGGTATTGTGGTAAAGCTTGCAGTGATGCACTATGTTGGACTGGTTACATTAAGGGTAGCAGACGTCAAGCTGTATTTAAGCTGATTAGATTCAGTCTCTGAACTCTACAGTTTATACAGTCTTGTGCAAAATTTTGAGCCACCCTTCATTTCTTGATCTTTTCCAACAAGCCAAACTTTTTTGTGATTTTTTTATATTGTTTTGAGTGATTGATCTGTAGTATTTCTGAAGGTCTTCCAAAGTTGGTCTTTAGCTACTTTTTCACTCTTTTTCAGTCCAATCCTTGTAACTTGACCATGCAGTACCACCTGGAAAGTGTCTGATTGGCAACAGCTTCATTTTTCAGCTTGACAATAGTCCCTAACACACTGCCAATGCAGTAAAAACACACCTGCATTAAAAAAAACTTGTTAACGCTTGTTAACATTTTAAAAACTGTTTTCCTATTACACTGTGTTGCCGTGTAGGTTTACACACATTTCAGTAAATCTCTACACCTATTTCCCGTTTTCATAGCAAAATATACAAAATGAAAGATGGCTCCAGACTGCTGCACGAGCTCACTCGTCTCTACGGGCTGGAAATCAGCCATATAGCTTCTGTAACATCTGCTTATATCTTGTTGAATTCAGTTGGTTATATCCACAAAGAGCATTGAGCTTGGGTGTAGCATCACAGAACAGCTGATCACAGTCTGTACAGACTGTTAATGTACCCCCACCTGCCAAATCCCAGTCTAAAACCTGTTCACACCGTTCCTTCTATGATCCACGAGGAAGAATAACAACAAAATCAAATCATTTTAACTTGTTACCCTGAAAAATATCTATTATTTTGAAAACCAAAAGTTAATTGCATATTTTTTCCATTTATGTCAGCATTATTCTGTAATTAACCACAACAAAAAGCAAGGAAAGTGGAAAACAAAGGGTGCCTGTGGGACACGAGACAAAGTCTCCTGGCTATTAAACCTGTAAATTACGCCTCTGTCAGCTGTGTAGGTCTCTAAAAAGGGACAGTTACCGTTTACCGGCTGTTGTGTGTGTCAGAGCACCAACTTTTGTATAAAAAAAGTGACAGGTAAGTTTGATCATGAAAGACCTAAAAGGAGCCTGATATCAGAAAAAACTCACCTTTTTAGTCTTTGCTTGTCTGAATGTAAGAGTGACGTGATAATATAAAATTAGAAACAATGAGAATGATCATTTTAAAATATACTGAATTCACAGAGAGCCTTCTTGCATTATTGTGAAATTCTCACCTGGTCCCTCTTTATGTGCTCCTCAGAGTTGATCAGCTTCACTTCTAGAATTATGCACATAGGTCCGCTAAACTTTAATATGCACTAAATTAGTATTTATTTGAAGGTTTTTATGAGTAAATAGGCAGGTGTGTTAAAAATACAGAAACCAGTTGTTTTATGTTTTGTTGTTTTAACTTCTGTCTTACCCTGTTTTTCCCTTTCTATTCTCAGTATTAATGAGATTCCTGTATAAATGCCGAAAGTGGCGTGCTCATCACTTTTGTGCGGCCAGACAAGTAGCTGGCAGCCAGCTACTGTGTCCTAGAGGATTATTAATAATCAAGTAGGTGTAAAAATACAGAAAAGTGACTGTGAATGTTCATTGTCGAAGGCGCACCCGTAAGTGTCTCATCATAATTAGATTTTCTTAAGCTAAAAATAAGAGTTTTGACCGTCTGCCCCCTGCTGGCTGTAAGCTGGTTGTGCGGGCGCTTTGTGCTTTCACTGGTGCCTTCCTGACATTAACACCATGCCAAGCACTGAGACTCAGAAGTAAGAAGCTGTCTCGTGTGTCTGTAAATATAGACCAAGCAAACAGGAAATCACTGCAGGGAACAACAGGTGGCATAGTGATGGGTACACTTCCTCCAACGAGCAAACACATACTGGTGTCTTCCTGTCTCTAACTGAAGGATAATGATAGAAATTTAACATTTTGAGCTGATTCAAAGTCACATGCAGTGTTTAAAGCAGTTTTAAAGGAATAATTCAACATTTTAGGATCATTTTCTGCATGTTTGCTCTCTTAGAACACATGAAAGTCATACTGAGCTTTGGTCAGTCAGTTTTTAGTCATACATGATGACTGTGCTTGATCTAATACCAAACACTATGATGGGTGATGACAGTAGAAACTGCAACACAAGCTGAGTGGAAAAGACAACAGAGGTCCCAACAGATCAGCGATTACAAAGCAAAAAAAATAACAGATTTATTGATAACAAAGAAATTAATGCACATTTTTTGTTTTTTTAATCCAACAACAATTTTATTTGCAACTAATTTGCTCACTCATTGACTGTTAATACAGTGTCCTGTCCATGTGCACAGACTGATCACCAGAACCAGTTTTTTAAATATAAGCAACAGTTTGAAGCCATTTACTCTGAGAAACGCATCTCAGAGGAGGACGTTTGTAACTCTTCCCTCGACGAATGTTTTCTGTAACACATTTTTTTTTTTGTAATCGCTAAAAAGATTTAAAAGAATTCTTAAACATGAAATGTATTCCCTGGAAACAATGTCCAGCCCGCTTCTCCGATGTTGTTAATAAAAACTAAAGTAAAGATTAACTGGACAATAAACAAACACTCACAAACTGAGCACCGAGCAGCAGTGAAACTTGAACAAGACACAAATCAGAAACAGAACGTGTTTCGCTCACAGCGACCAGCATGCTTCAAAAAATGCAAATGTAGGTGAAAGGTCCAGCTTGCATTGCACTTTTCACACCTTGACTAGCATTTAGTGGAGTAGTGGTCAGGTGCATGCCGGCAAGTCAGCATCTTGCACGCAAACTTCAGGTGACCACAGAAGGCTGCTAGCTAACCAAACCAAGTCTTTTCCTGACCCAAACCCAAAAGTTAGTTTGCAAACAACAACCGGTGTAAACCGTACACATAACGTCCACAATCTGCATTCACAAGCTACTAAAACAGCTGTTCCTACTCAGCTGTTCATAAACACAAATTGTATAATCAGTCAACTGAGGTGAAATTTTAAAAAATTCAACATGAAATTAATTTTCAACCAAAGCTAATGTCAACTCAGATAGGTGAGGCTGTCTGCTGTGGCGACCCCTTGTAACATGAGTGTAAGTGAAAGAAGCTTTAATGAAAGAAATCTAGGCTTTTAATGCTGAAAAGGAAAGATTTATTTTCAACATAAAATCTGCTGTTAGTAAGAAACACATCTCAGGAGGTGAGAAATTGAAACTTTGCTGTGAAATCCTGTGTTCTTAGCGGCGTCTCACCACTCTGTCCACAGAAGCCGAATAAAACTGTACCTTTTTCCATTGTTTTATTTTTCTTCTTTGAAATTAAAGTTGTAATACGTGTTTCAGATGCTGTGGGTCACACAGACGGAGACCCGGAGTCCGAGCGTGAGAGAGAGGGTCTGTTCACCCTCCACCAGCGACGCGGCGCCATAAAGCAGGCCAAAGTTCACGTGGTCAAGTGTCACGAGTTCAGCGCGACGTTCTTTCCTCAGCCAACCTTCTGCTCTGTATGCAAAGAGTTTGTTTGGTATGCAAAAGACCAAGAAGTCACAAATCTTCACATTAGTCTTGTTTTTTTCCCAATCGTATCAGTCATTTCATCTCTCTTTCTTTCCACTGCAGGGGTCTTAACAAGCAGGGTTACCAGTGCAGACGTGAGTGTCGGTTCATTGTCCTGTAATCTACCAATTAGCCTTCGTAACTCTTCCTCACGTGGTTATTCTCTGTCTTTTAGAGTGCAATGCAGCAATCCACAAAAAATGCATAGACAAAGTTATCGCCAAATGCACTGGTTCAGCCATAAACAGCAAGGAAACAATGGTGAGTGTCTGCTTCACATGATTTGCTTCATGACGCTGCACATCTCTTCCAGTCCGACAGAAATTCCACAAGTGGTGACACAGAGCGAAGTGTGTGAGCTGATGGTTCTGATGCTTACTAATGAAAGAGTTGCTTTGTGCCAAGGTATCACCACACCAGGCGCTCCGGTCTCATGTCATCTTCTCCCCCTCGTTTCACTTCTCCTCAGCTCCATGTCAGCGAGAGTTCATGTGTACGAAAGCATGAGAGAATTTAACGCCAATAAATAAATCTCGCCGTTTACATATGAGAGGTGTTTGGTTACTGACGCCTTCCGTGTCAATCTGTGTGCGATGTGTTTTTAGATCCACAAGGAGCGCTTCAAGATCGACATGCCTCACAGGTTTAAAGTCTACAACTACAAAAGTCCCACCTTCTGCGAGCACTGCGGGACTCTGCTGTGGGGGCTCGCCAAGCAGGGGCTCAAATGTGAGGGTGAGAGGCGGGAGTTTTTTGTTTTGGTTTGTTTGTTTTGTGTGATTTTATACTTTTTTTTTAATGTCTGCAGGGTAAGACAAAACACAGCAGTGACATCACAGACATAAAGCCACACATACAGTGTCATAACAGAAATTTTTCATAACGCAACACTACGCCATTAAATTTATTTCTAGCTCAGTTTAGGAACTGAAAGGTCCTGGTTTAAGAGTTAAGGAAAACTGATGCTGGCGTACCGTTAAAGACTAAGACTGATGGTCGTTTAAGAGTAGAGCCTCTACTCCTCCACATCAAAAGGAGCCAGTTGAGGTGGTTCAAGCGTCTGGCCAGGGTGCCTCCTGTTCCCCTCCTACGTGAGGCGTTTCAGGAATGTTATACTGGGAAGAGACCCTGCAGCGGTCCAGGACACGGTCAGGCTGGTTTGGGAATGTGTCAGTGTCTCCCCCTGGAAGAATTTAAGGCAGCCTGGACTTGGTTGCATGGATGGATCATTCAAAATAAAGCACTATAGCTCAGCTGAGTCTAGAGGACTCATTGCTCTGGCAACGCCCTGCTCCAGCATCCTAATGGTACGATCTCGGTCAGGTTGGCCCAGTCATGGCATTCTTACAGATGTCATTTCCTCCAAACTTCTTGTGCTTCGTTATACAGTTGAGTGTGTTTGACAGAGGAGTGGTTATGTGGGATTAGTTGGATGAAGGTATTTTGACTTCTTTACCAAAAATTGTGTTTTCAGACACAAGACTAAGTGACAAAAAGCAAATTAAAATGGCACAGTTTTGACTGAAGTTACAAGCTCTGTGGTATTCAGTCTTTTAATTCTTCCCTCTAAAATTAGTCCCGTTTTTCTGGGAGCTGCCTTTCAGCACAGTTGATCAGATACCGCCGAGCAGCAGGGAAACCCCTTTGCCAAAAGATTAAATGTTCTAGACAACATTATGCAGATATCTGTGGGTTTTAAATGGCTTACGCTGCATTGCAAATGTTTCCTTATTTTGGACTTTTAAGGCCCGAATCATCGAGGAAGAAAGAGTCATTCGTCAAAGAATTTTGCAGCAGTGGCTTTCACAGGTTACCACGAAAGGGTTTCTTGGTTCGGCACAGCTATATTACTCCTTCACAACACCATCAACACACTCTGAAACACATGCAGCAAGCAAACTATGGAGCTCCCTTACCTTGATCTGAAAAATTCAACTTGACAAAATTTGATAAAACATGGTTTTCACCACATAGATATGATCATTTAATCCACAGCATTACTCAATATATTTCCAGTAGCTGAGACAACAGTGGGCGTTCAAACCTTTCCCAGCATAAATATGCGCTGCATGTGTTGGCCTGTTGAACAGAAACACAGTGCAGCTGCCACAGCAGGTGCAAAGTATAAAGTTCTCCCTGTGAAATTAATCATATTTCCAGTACAAGCCAGCTGACTGAGGGGTTAGGAATGGGAAACATTATTATTGTAGATGTGTGAGAGTTTGCTAAGAAACAGCACAGTTATATAAGGAACATGTGCAAACATTAAAGAACGTGTGACATGAAAAAAAGGTATCAAGTGAAAAAGAAATTGGACTCTTTAGCAACATTTTTTACATATAAGTGCTTTTTTCTGTCATTGTCATTATAAATTTTAATATTGCCCCATTCTGAAGTAAAAGCTGATACATTACCTTTTGCATAACTAATAATAGTGTAAATATTGCCATCTTGCACTGCTTTAAATGTTCTTTATGTGTTCAACTGAGTTTACATTGTGTTTGATGTTGTGCAGAATGCAGCATGAACGTCCACCATAAATGCCAAAAGAAAGTGGCTAACCTCTGCGGGGTCAACCAGAAACTGATGGCTGAAGCTCTGGCAGTCATCGAGAGCAAGCAGCAGGTGAGACCAACAAACCTTCGGTACATGAAGCTGTGCAGTCTTTCAGAAATGCCTTCAACCAGTTCAATTGTTTCCTCGTTTTTATGCTGCTTTTAGTGACTTAAACACCTCTTAAAAGGGACGTGTTCTCCTCAGTTCCAGCTGAGTAACTTTGCATGATTAAATAATCTGATGAAATAATCTGGGGGTGACTGTAGCTCAGGAGGTAGAGCAGGTTACCCCACTGATCGGAAGGTCGATGGTTCGATCCCTGGCTCCTCCTTTACCAATCCCAATTGATCTGATACTGAGTTTTGGTGATGCACCTTAATTCATCCTTGATTAGAAGTTTTAACTTCTCCTCCTTTAAGCCAACTTTCTGATTGCTCCTTGCAAAGAGAAGACTTGAATAGCACGAGATATTCCATCTCTGTGACATCATGCACCTCTAACAGGAAGACTTCATTATATGAAACTTTGTTTAATGAGAAGATCTAACATAAGACTGTGTAACACTAGATAACATAAGAAAAAGTAAAGCAAATAAGAGAACATAATTGTCCCCTTTAATACTAGTAATTAAGGAATATTTTACTGTGGAAAACTTCATTTTGAAACTGGATCTACCTTTTGCTTTAAGGCGAGAAGTACCAGAGACAGTGACATTATTGGTCGGGAAGGTCCAGTAAGTGTTGCCCAGCCGGGAGTGGTGCGAGCACCATCTGGGCTAGTTATGGGTTTACCAGCCACAGCTACACCTGCAAGCAAAGGTATGCAACTTCTAAAATGTTCCTTTCCGTTAGGCAGGGATACATACTGCATACTTTATGTCATTTGTGTTTCTCAACCTGCTTCTTGTAGCAGATTATCAGGGTGTTTCATGGGAGGGACCGGGAGATGTCAGCAGGTCGGTCAGCGAGGTGCTTCCAGAAGAGCCTCTGTACGCTGTCCCGAGGAAAGATCACCAACCCAAATTTACCATCGACGACTTCACCCTGCACAAGATGCTCGGGAAAGGCAGCTTTGGCAAGGTAGCAGAGGCGACCTGATTCAAAAGAGGAAAAGTAAAGCACGGAGCAGAGCATGCATGAAGATGTGGCATCTTTGTCATGTTACTTTATATATCAACATATTAACAAGAGCATTCAAAGTTGCACAACTCCCCCGAAGGGCAATGGCTGTAGAAAAACCTTTTATTACAACATGCAGATGTCTGATCTTTGACCTATGACCTTGGAGTATTACATACTAAAATGGTGTATTATCTTTACCCATATAAGTGGAGCAGAATTTGCTGAAATCATCTACAAGCGTGAGGTTTTAAGATATTTTGGTGCAGTGTGTGAATTTGTGAACTTTATGGCATTATTGTGACATCATAGGGCGTCGTATTAAAATGTAAAATTTGTTTTACAGCTCTCCACATGTTCTTTCATATGATATATTACTTGACATGGTTTAAAGTTTTCACTGACATTCACATTTGGTGTGATCTTGACCTTTTCATCAAAACTGAATGTGCCCGAGCTGTTTTTGGTATCTACCATCACAAAAAAATTTAACATGATATCTTGAAAACTGTGGATGCTTAACTGCTAACAAAGAGACAAACAAACAGAAGTGATTACACACTCCCCTTAAAAACTGCATGCAACAAAAACTAATTATTACCCTTTTCTTAGTGGAATTTCTATAAGAACACAGTGGGGGGGGGGGGCGTTTTCTGCAAATGTGTCAAAGCATCATATTTTAGTCATTCTTGCCAGCAGCTTCACACAGCACGGAGGGCTTTACACAGCACTCTGAGGCTTGTGGTCAAATGTGTTGTGCAGCCAGTTTCCACTGAAAACCACCTACTTCTTGTTACTTCAAAGTCTTGCAACACAAAGAGCTAGCTATGGTAAATGACTGGGCAACAGGCTACAACTCTATATGTCCAAACTAAACCTGTTTTTTAAAGCTTTTTATTTGTCCTTCGTCTTCTCCAGGTGTTTCTAGCAGAGCTGAAAAGGAGCGGTGAATTTTTTGCAGTAAAAGCTCTGAAGAAAGACGTGGTGCTGATGGATGATGATGTTGAGTGCACCATGGTAGAGAGGAGGGTTTTGTCTCTAGCCTGGGAAAATCCCTTCCTTACACATCTTTACTGCACCTTCCAAACTAAGGTGATGACCCATGTACACTTGCACAGTCATTGCATGCAAGTAGGTAGCCACTGAAAATAATTCTCTGGAAACAAATATAGCCCTAACCTCTGTGTTTTCGCATCCAGGAAAACCTGTTCTTCGTCATGGAGTATCTGAATGGAGGGGATCTTATGTTCCACATCCAAAACTGCCACAAGTTTGACTTGCACAGAGCCACGTGAGTCAAAAGACGCAGCTCTCACAGTGACACACAACTGTAGTTTTGCACTGTTTGGGTCTGGATGTAACCGCCAGGTTTGAAAAGTGCCTTCACTGCAGATGTGCCTTTAACCTGCATGATTAATCATTACCAGCATGGGGGCAAAAAAAACATCCATATACCTCAGTAAACTATTTTCTAATTGAGTTTTTGGTTTCCATCACTAGTTTCACATCATATTTAATAGAAAAATGACACTCATTTAGGAAATTACAGTCCAACTTAGTGGAAAATAGACAACAAAGCAAGAGTTGATTGACCCCTGAATACACCCGACGCCACATTTGTAAGCATCCCAGAAGCTGCTACACAGAGTAGGCGACGGGGGCAGGAAGTCAGATATAAAAGCAGCATGGAGAATGTGGTCAATTTTCAAAATAAAATACCCAATGCAGACTAAATGTTCTGCTTCTGACATGCCTGTGGTGTGACTTGATGCAGGACTGAGACATGCGTCAGACAAACATCTGGTGTACTTCAGTGGTTAGAGTGCGTCTAACCACTGAAGTACAAGTAACCACTTGGGATTGAGAATTCGCTACCAAATGGCCGTGCATTGTCCTTGGTTTCTTGGTCTTGTTTTCTTGTTCGTCACATTAGGTTTTAATAGATCTAATCTCTATAAACATATTATCTGCAGTTATCTATAGATTGCCAGTGGTTTTCATTTTTAGTGCAAATTCTACATTTTAGCATCCTTTAGTTACACGTGGGTAAATAGTCTGTGTAGAGAGCAAATAAAGGGGCTTACAGATATACAATCTGGAAGCCACCGGTTATTTTTTTTTAAATCTATCTGCATTAGTAAAGCATGGCTATCAGTCCTGGAAAAATGACTACCCCAGAAGCTAAGGCCCCCCTCAGGCTTCAAACTTACAGTCTCTTATGGGGATTTTTATGGTGCTCATGTTAATTTCTATATACAGTCGACATGTGATCCTTATTTCTGTGACATAATTGTCTTTTAAGTTTGTTGATTTTTTTGGTTTGTCTATTTCAGAATTTCAACTAGATTGACCTAGTTTGGCCTAAATCTGATCACTCCTGTGAATTTTATCCTCTCTTCTCACATACATCTGTGTCTCCTTACAGCTTCTATGCAGCTGAGATCATCTGTGGGCTCCAGTTTCTGCACTCTAAAGGAATTATTTACAGGTAGGCGCTCAGTGAGAGCCAGAAACAGGACTGGAATTCATGACATGTAATATATAGTCCAAGAGGAATCATTTTCTTCCACCTCTGCAGAGATCTGAAACTGGACAACGTGCTGCTGGACTTAGATGGTCATATAAAGATAGCAGACTTTGGCATGTGTAAGGAGAACATGCAGGATGACGTACGGACCTCTACCTTCTGCGGGACCCCAGACTACATCGCCCCAGAGGTGACATCTTTTGCATGCTGTAGTAATGTAAATGTTGTAATAAACTGGTATCCTTTTGAATAAAAGAATCAATCAACAACAGCTGGCCACCAAGTGATACGCATAAAGGTCTAAATTCTAGAGACGTCTCAAAGAGGGCTTTTGATGCTAGGTCTGTACATTTATATTTGGACTCTGTTAGAGTAGCTTTTCTTATACAGGCTATTGTGCAGCCAATGAGTGAAATAAGCCTCTAAACTGCCCCTTTAAAATAACAAGTTAAACCACATTTTAAAATATTAAAGAGTAGAAAAAAACTGTAAGCTGATAATCTAGGACAGAGGTGTCAAACATATGGCCCCAGGGACCAGAATCAGCCACAAAAAGATTAAATCCAGCTCACTAGACAGTTTCGGAAAATGTGAATGAGCACATGCATTTTGGACTTTTAACAGTATTTGCAAGTTTTACAGATTTTCCTGCTGATAAAGACCTCCCCCACTACTCCAGCGTAACAAAGCAATAGATCAACAACAAAAACATTTTTACCACAATCACCTTATTTTTTTTTAAATTATTATTATTATTATTATTATTACAGGATATTCTGGGCAGTGAGCTACTTTTTCTGCAGTTTTACACATTATTTAATTACAAATCAGTCCCAAAAAGTCGTGCTGACAGATACTGCAGCATTTCTCTGTCATATAGAAAAAACTGAGATATACTAAAATTACACTTCTTTTTTATATACAAAGATATCTAAGGCAATTAGTGTGTGGTTAGACTTATTTACACAGACAGAAAAGGGGAGTTTCCTTGGTCTAGCCCGCTTAAAGATCACAGTGGGCTGTCTGTGACCAAGGACGTAAAATTAGTTTGACATCTAGAGCAATCTGAAACCCAAGATCTGACTGATAAGGACTTATTTTCAAACGTTATTGACCTCATTCTTTAAAACTCTGGCCATTTAAATGTGAACATCTGCCACTGTAACAGTACGCGCATGACAGAAAATAAGAAAAACCCACACTTTAACTTGTTCATTTTACCAGTTTGTGTGATCTTTATGTATCAGATCCTGCTGGGTCAGAAGTACAACAGCTCTGTGGATTGGTGGTCATTCGGAGTGCTGCTGTACGAGATGCTGATCGGTCAGTCTCCGTTCCACGGCCGCGATGAAGAGGAGCTGTTTCAGTCCATACGGACAGACACCCCCATTTATCCCAACTGGCTCAGCAAAGCTGCAAAGGACATACTCATCAAGGTCAGACAAGTGCTTCATTGGCCAGTTTAAATAAGATCAAGCAGGAAGAAAAGAAAGCAAGGATCTGGTCTTTAAATTGATGAAACTGATTCTTACTGTTTCCTACGGAGCCCCGCAGGGGACATGGGAGAAAAAAAATTAAGACGGACTTTTGCGAGATCTCGCAAAACTAACTCGGGATCTCGCAAAACTTTTAGCCGCATTCTTCGGATGCCGGCTTGAAGCCGACCGGGAGTTCGAGGCACGATGTGCCGGGAAAGCGGTGTTCCTCCCGGCTGTAGTGGGCCTCAACCTCCCGTTAGCTTCGAGCTAACGGGAAGAATGCGGCTAAAACTTTTGCGAGATCTCGCAAAAGTTTTGCGAGATCCCGAGTTTGATTTGCGAGATCGCGCAAAAGTTTTGCGAGATCCCGAGTTTGTTTTGCGAGATCCCAAGTTTGTTTTGCGAGATCCCGAGATAGTTTTGCGAGATCTCGCAAAAGTCCGTCTTAATTTTTTAAGACCTGCAGGGCTCCGTAGTTTCCTGTATGTTCATTAAATGCATACATATAGCTCTCAGGGCCCTATGGCTAAACCTCTGTGCGTTTGTGCCTCAGCTGTTTGTGAGGGAACCTGAGGAGCGGCTGGGAACCAAAGGCAACATCAGACATCACAGTTTCTTCAGCAGCACAGACTGGAACGCCTTAGAGCAACGGCAGGTGCCGGCACCCTTCACACCAACTATAGTAAGTACAACAGGGAACCACTTACTCAACATATCCACTAATTTTCTCAGTTAAAAACTGGTAGCTAGTAAAAGCTGTTTGGCTGATACGGCCGACGGGTGAAAGTAAATATCATCTAGAAAGTTGTCTACACAGTAATTGACTATAGTGGCTATTTTCAAACTTCAGACTGCTGTGCGTGTTTGCAGAGTGGAGTCTGCATCGATAGCCTTAGTGTCCTTACTTTAAGTTTGTTCGCAGCCCATTTGGGGACCACGGCCCAGCCTTTGAAAATCACTGTACTGCAGTATCCATCCATCCATCCATCCATCCATCTTCATCCGCTTTGTCCGGGGCCGGGTCGCGGGGGCAGCAGCCTAAGCAAAGAGGCCCAGACCTCCCTCTCCCCAGCCACCTCCTCCAGCTTATCCGGGGGAATACCAAGGCGTTCCCAGGCCAGCCGAGAGATATAATCTCTCCAGCGTGTCCTGGGTCTGCCCCGGGGCCTCCTCCCGGTGGGACATGCCTGGAACACCTCACCCAGGAGGCGCCCAGGGGGCATCCTTGTCAGATGCCCGAACCACCTCAGCTGGCTCCTTTCGATGTGGAGCAGCAGCTGCTCTACTCTGAGCCCCTCCCGGATGGCCGAACTTCTCACCCTATCTCTAAGGGAGAGGCCAGCCACCCTTCGGAGGAAGCTCATTTCTGCCGCTTGTATCCGCGATCTCGTTCTTTCGGTCACTACCCACAGCTCGTGGCCATAGGTGAGGGTAGGGACGTAGATCGACCGGTAAATTGAGAGCTTCGCTTTTACACTCAGCTCTCGCTTCACCACGACGGACCGGTGCAGCGTCCGCATTACTGCAGCTGCAGCCCCAATCCGTCTGTCGATCTCCGGCTCCCTTCTCCCATCACTCGCAAACAAGACCCCGAGATACTTGAACTCCTCCACTTGGGGCAGGAACTCATCCCCGACCCGGAGTGGGCACTCCACCCTTTTCCGGCTGAGAACCATGGCCTCAGATTTGGAGGTGCTGATCCTCATTCCCGCTGCTTCACACTCGGCTGCGAACCGTTCCAGTGCGAGCTGGAGGCTCTCACCCGATGAAGCCAACAGAACCACATCATCTGCAAAAATCAGAGATGAGATTCTGAGGCCACCAAAGCGAAAGCCCTCCGCCACTTGGCTGCGCCTAGAAATCCTGTCCATAAAAATTATGAACAGAACCGGAGACAAAGGGCAGCCCTGGCGGAGCCCATCACCCACCGGGAACGAGTCCGACTTATTGCCGGCAATGCGAACCAAGCTCTTGCAACGGTTGTATAGGGATCGAATGGCCCGTAGCAATGGGCCAGACACCCCATATTCCCGCAACACCTCCCACAGGACACCCCGAGGGACACGGTCGAATGCCTTCTCCAAGTCCACAAAACACATGTAGACTGGTTGGGCAAACTCCCATGAACCCTCAAGTATCCTGGAGAGGATAAAGAGCTGGTCCAGTGTTCCGCGACCAGGACGAAAACCACATTGTTCCTCCTGTATCCGAGGTTCGACTAACGGACGAACTCTCCTTTCCAGCACCCTGGCATAGACTTTCCCAGGGAGGCTGAGGAGTGTGATCCCCCTGTAGTTGGAACACACCCTCCGGTCCCCCTTCTTAAAGATGGGGACCACCACCCCGGTCTGCCAGTCCACAGGTACTGCCCCTGATCTCCACGCAACATTGCAGAGGCGTGTCAACCAGGACAGCCCTACAACGTCCAGAGCCTTCAGGAACTCGGGGCGGACCTCATCAACACCAGGGGCTCTGCCACCAAGGAGTTGTTTAACTGCCTCAGTGACCTCGCCCCCGGAAATTGGCGGGTCATTCCCCTCATCCCCAGACTCTGCTTCCTCCTCGGAAGACGTGTCAGTGGGATTAAGGAGGTCCTCGAAGTATTCCTTCAAGCCGAGGGGATATTAGGATACCCACCCCAGCCCGCCGCCTCTCACCAGAGGCAACTCCAGACTGAGACAGAGTCCAGCCCCTCTCCAGGAGACTGGTTCCAGAGCCCAAGCCATGTGTAGAGGTGAGCCCGACTATATCTAGCCGGTACCTCTCAACCTCACGCACTAACTCAGGCTCCTTCCCCACCAGAGAGGTGACATTCCATGTCCCTATTGCCAGTCTTGGCAGCCGGGGGTCAGTCCTCCAGGGCCTCCGCTCCTGGCCGCCACCCGGCACACAATGCACAACAAGTAAATACTGTACTGCAGTATTTACTTGTTAATCTACTCGCTGGTGTATGAAATATTGCATGTAATTAAATATTTGCCCTTCATCCTCGCAGACCTCACCCAGCGACTGCAGTAATTTCGACAAAGAGTTTATCAACGAGAAGCCCAGACTATCGTGTGCCGACCGCACGCTTATCAACAGCGTAGACCAGACGATGTTCAGAAACTTCTCCTTCGTTAATCCTGGCATGGTTCGGATCGCAGCACGCTGACCACCGGACAAAAAATGGCTACAATCTACAAACAGGCTGCTCAGTCACAACCAGCAGTGACTGTAACTGGAACCTACTGTAGAACCCGAATGTGGCAAAACTCACATACATGATGATGCTAACCACTAAAGGGGTATAAACCGATACAACCAAACTGTGACCGGATCTTTAACTTTCAAACAAATACCTTTAAAATGTACCTGTAGTCAACTTTGATACTTTAGAGTTTAGTTGACTAAAGGCATACATTTTCTTACAGTGTTATTCTAACAGCATGTAGTTGGTTTGGTTTTATTCTGTCATAAAACTATTCACACATTGCACACTTGTGCAAATATGTGCAAATATTCAAAAAAAAAAAAAAGAAAGAAAGAGAGAAAGTGTACATCTTCCATGTCTCGAGGCATGTACTGTGAAGCTAGATTTGGGACTTAGCGAGGTAACTTCAGGCTTAAGTCTAGTTTATATGGAGTCAGGAAGCCAGTTCTCATCTTACCAAAGCCAGATGGTACAAACCTAACCTGCTCCGGAGCATGTTACATTTGGGACTCATCACTTCCTGAAAAAAAGCACCACTATTTCTGGAAGAGCCCTCGTACTAATTATTTTTACTCATATTTCTTGTCTTTCCACGACGAGCATCAATAAGAAAACCAGATCTTGAGGAACAATTTCATTCCTGCTTTTTTCTGCAAGCAATAGCGCACTAAATCCCTGTACTTAACGGCAGCTAAAGCTCGCTGAGGGAAAAATATGTAATCTCCAACCAACTGGGGAGGGGCTGCTTTGTGAATTTGGTTGCAAAGGTGTTGGATCAGAAATCTCCCTCTCGTTCTTTGTTCATCCGTAGTTTGCACTGAAGATGCTAACTTGTCTCCAAATGCTCAATGAGTGACATTGCACCTTAAACGTGTAACTTTTACTTTGAAGCAGAACTGTTTATATCACCCTTTTCAGAGAGTTTGTAGGCAAGTTGGTGTCCTTTATGCTAACTGGCAACAGTAATTACAAGGTTTTTAGTGCAACACCCTGTACCTCATTGCAACCACTTTCACCAGCCAGCAACTTCCAGCAAACCATCGCCAACTGGTCAGGGAATACATTTTTACCGAGTGACCTGTGGTTGCCGTGGGTGATGCTGACTGACCTCTAAGCCTGCCGGACTGAGGCCTAATTAATTCAGTCCGTTGGCCAGTAAACTGGGTTTATTAACCTTCAAGTGATTGCAAAATCCAGCCGGATATTTATGTGCCATTGAGATTTTTTTAAATCTAAAAAATGTGTCCTACCGTGAATCATCTTCTCCTACAATTTTTCATATTTGTTTTTTTTTCCCCAACCTGAAATGGTAAGGATGAAAGTTGTATGGAAATATGTTTTGTTTAAAAAAACAAAACAAAAACATTATAGGCTTAATTTTATTGTAATTTTCAACTTTTAATTACTGCACGGTGATGTTTTGCCAACAGACCTAGAGCAGCAAGATTAACATCTTTTTGCACACAAATTATTTCATAATTAATTACATTGGAACATTTTAATACATCTATTGTTGGTAACGGAAACAGGGTAAATAGTAATAAGTAGAGCCTTTAACTCTCCAGACTTTTCTAACAGTATATTTTATTCTTCCTTAATAAATGGAAGAGTAAAAAAATAAATAAATGGAGTTTTGCTGCTGGTATAATGATCTTTTCAACTTTTTCAAAGTGGTAGATCTGTCCACATGTGTCATTGGTCATATGCTGTCCTGTGAAGATGCTAATAGCTACCTTGGGAAACCCTGAGTGGGCTTATCCAGTTTATAATTACCTTCGATTGCAGTGTTATTGTAAATGAAGACAGATACGGTAAGCTGAAGGTATTCGGTAGTACAGGCCTCCTACTTAATGGGCTGTGTGTTTAAATAGAAAATGTGCTTGTAGTGATTTTATGGTGCCTCAGAATAGTTTAATGAAGTTAACGTCTTCAAGTAAAGTAAACTGAGAAAGTCGCTTTAACCAAATGGAAACTTAGTTTTCTTGTCCTGTTCCTTTTTATTTTTTATTTTATTGTCTTTTTTTTTCTTATGTAAATAAATTATATAGTCCATCTGATATGCTGTGTTGTTACTTGGTTGTAGATCTGTTAATGTACTGAGGTTTAATAACTGGGTTATTGTTTACATGTGTTTTCCTGTTGTATCTCAGGAGTTTTGTTTTAATGATGAGCTACTCCCTGCATACTGTAGTTTTGATATTCTCCTCATTGTGAATTCTGTTCATTAAAGTGTGCACATTGTGGGCTTTTTTTTTTTTTAATGTGTTTGTTTCGGTGAGGGACAACATGAAAACTGCTCGGTCGTGTAGCGTTACATCAGAATGACAGAGACCAGAGGTGGAGGTGTTAACAAAAATAGCCATCTCAGTTTTTCCACTTAATTTGAAACTTTACCATCTTTTCCACTGTTACAGACATTTACTCAACTGATGGCTGAATTATTTTAGCACTCAGTGTTAAATATAGACTACCTAAGAAAGAATGTCAGAGGCTCTTTTTTTCCATTAAGGTGCTACGGATGGCCCAGATGTAGGACTGACAGCCAAACAAATAATCGAAAACAAACCTTTAATTAAGTGTAGTAGTCCAAGTGAAACAACATCCAAACTTTAGAATATGTTTCTAAACAGACAAGGAACAGACAGACACTGACAAAAACTGAAGGAACACTAAAGCTTTAAATACACATGAAGTGATAGAAAACACCAGGGAAACAAGACACAGCTGAAACTAATTAGAACAAGACAAGGAAGCAAAACTAAATGCAAGGCACAAAAGACAACTATTAAAATAAAGCAGGAAATGAAGAACAACCACACTGAAACAAGTATTCACGACGCATACATGAACTGAACAGAAGGGGAAAAGACAGACTAATAACGCCACAAATGTAAAACATGACAAAAAAGCCTCATAATGCGCAGGAATGAATGAAAACCAAAAATCCAAATCATAAACAACACAAAGAAGGAAATACAAAACAAGGATTAAATCTGGGAACCGTGACATAATGTTAACATGTTGAGAAAAGTGATAGTACTAATATTTATTATCACACTGTTTACCTGCAAAAACAGGAAAATATCCTTCACATTAAAACAAACTTAGGATTCCACCAGTGCATCACCAGTCAAGCCCCAAGTTTGACATGACTTTCAAACTTATAGCTTTACTTTCCAATTTTAAACTTTATTCCCAAAATTTTGGCTTTACCCTCAAAGAAAAGTATTTTCATTTTTCTTCAAAATTTCCACTTTAGACTTTATCACTTTGTCATGGTACTGGGCCGGTGACCCAGCGTTTTGTGTTTCATTTTAGTAACATCTTCTGTTTTATGCCGATTCTTATTTTGTATTAGTTCTTAGAGTTTTAGTGTTCTCCCTTCTGTGCTTTGTTCGTGTCTCTGAGTTTGTTTGTAAAACTGTTTGTGAGTTTCCTGTTTTACTTTGAAGGTCTGTGTCTCGTCGTGTTTAATTGGGTTCAGCTGTGTTCCCCTCTGGTGTGTGATTCCCTCATTACCTTGTGTGTATTTATAGTGTGTGCCTGCCTGTGTTCCTCGTCGGTTCCTCTGTGTTATTCTGTGTAACTTGGTGACAGTCCGTCTCTCTGGTCTTCAGTCTCTACTCCTCATCCCCTGTGTTACCTCCATATGTTTTTCCCAGCGTTTTATTCTGTGAGTTATGGTTTTGGGTTTTGTTTGTTACTAGCTTTCCCAGTTTAGTTTATGTCTAGCTTGTTCCTCATTTCCTGTTTGCCACTTGCCACACTGTAAAGAAATTTCACTCGCATTACCGCCGCTGTCTGCAACTTGGGTCCTCCTTCAAACTGCTGCCCGAGCCTGAAATTTTTAATACCGACGCCTAACATTCCAGGTTCCTCAATTTAAAAAAATATTTAAAATAAAATGAAAATGACAAAGGAAAAAAAACATTCGGATATTTTGTTAAACTCAATATTCTCAAAATGTAAAATGATTTTTTTCCTGCTATATACAATACTCCTTCAAACATACCAGCGTACTGCTGCTTTAACAATTATGGATTTGAGATCCCTGATACCAATCTTGGTTTGAATATATTGACAAATAATCTGAATATGCATGAGTAACACAACATTTGGGAGGGACAGGGTTAAGATTTACGCTGACCTTGCAAAAAGATTGGGTTGTTGTTTACTTGGCAACATGAAGGGGCTCTGTCTGCTCAGGGAGGATGACACTATTCTACATGGGATACAAGCAATATTTGGACTGGGGTCAGGTCGCCCTCTGCTGGAAAACCAATCACATTAGGGATGCTCCTGAAAAAGAAATTCCCACGTGATTACATAAAGAAGAGAAGAAAATAGAAGAACTCATACTAATCAATTTATTCAGAATAAGAAAATAGAAGAGTTGTTGTTTGTGTGTAAGAACCAATTAAAAGTGTTTATCACATTTTTCAGTAAGTCACTGATTACTGAAAGAAAAACTAATCATAAGAGCAAAGAAAGACATTTTGATGCTAGTAGTTTAGCTATGGATATGGGTCAGTTATTGGGTTTGTTTTACTGTATTTAGCTGTATTTTTTCTCTGATTTTTGAGAATATGAGTTTGAGTTGGGGGTTAGTTTTATGGGTTTTGCTTGTTTCCTTGTAAGTGATCATACATACCTGTCAAAAGTGTCACTATTTATTGCTCGTGATGCATGTTTATATGCAAGTCAGCCTAAATAACACGGATAATTTTGTAGGTCAGAATACCACAAAACCCCATGTCTTACCCAATTTGCTTGTTTAGAACTTACCATTAAACGGTGGTTGTTTTTGAGGGCTGCTGGCTGCCAAATATCTTAGCTCTGACGTGTCAAACTTATTTTAGTTTGTTTTTACGCACTGCATCAGAGTTTAAAACAAAACAAAACATAGCAACAGTATCTGTTTTACATGTGCATTACAATTTATACTAGCTCTACAAAGATAAAACTGTCACATAGAGAAATGAATATTTTTGCTTTGCATTATTTATGATTAAAAATAACTTCTCAAGACCTGGAAATACATGTATTTATTAATGCTGAAGCTTTTTGGCATCCAGTTTTGGCCCCATGTCATGTTTAACATCTGTGTCTTACATCTTTGGCAAACAGTTAACAGGTTGCTAAGGATGGCTAAGACAGCACATGAAAAACATATCTACGAGTCCCAAGCAGCCACATGAACCACTTCTTTAAAAAGATAATGTATTTATTATTATTTATTAATTTGACAACAAATGTGTCTTACTGCTTCCCCAGTAAGACTGACGTCTTGACTGCTCATGTAAGAGGTTGTTATCAGGCTGGAGCCAATCATCTACAACTATTTTTTCACACCAGTCATAGCCAGATATTTGCATGTGACAGAGACAGAAATACAGAACAAAAAATTTATTTTTTGACACACACCAATATAGATGACATGATTACCTCCAATCATTGTCCTGAATCACATTTTATTTTAAAATGACCTTTCATTTTAGTGCAAAAGTCTAATATATATCTAATATATGTTCCAATATCTGTGATAGAATAGCTATATATTTACAGACACTTTTTTTAAATTAAACTTTCAAATATTCCATTCTGATCCTTTTTTATTTGATGGAAGATTCACTGATAAAAGTTTAAAGGTTTAAAAATTTAATATTTTTCTAAGTTGCTCATTAAATCTTTGAGAACATAAAAACCTGTCTGTTGTCCCCATCAACCAAACAATATCAGGTGCTCTGTAGCACCTGTGACCTAAATAAACTTCCTTTACAAAGAAATAGTACAGTATAATAAGTGGTATTGGGGTTTTTACTGTGTAGAGAAACTGTTGGTGGGCCCCAAAGAGGTTTTAACCAGAGCTGAATACCTTGTTCAAACAAGGTAACACAGATTCACTGTAAAGCTGTGACACCACGGATGCAGTGGGTAGATGATGGTCCTTGTGTTGGCACAAGCAGCTGCACGCAATGCAACCGATGCTAATCTTGTAGTTGTTGTGCTGAGATCCATACTCGCTCACTCACTCACACACACAGTGTAAAATTACAATTTTTTTTTTTTTTTTAAAGTGCAACCAAATCAATTATACATGCAGGTTTGACAGTCAAAATCTATTTGTCTCATATTTCACCTGCAAGTACACACGAGACTGTTCTTCTGCTAAACCTTTTTTTCAGCAGGTAGCCACCTGGAAAGTTTAGCCAAAATTCACTTTGAGCGGGGAAAAAAAATCCCATTGTCATTCCAAGGACTTCAGTTAGTGGTGCTGTGTCAAGGCTGCTGGTGTGGCTCACTTGAGCTCTTAACATATTGTGTTCTGACCTGAGACAGACCTGGGACTCACCTTATTTTTGAGGGTGTTTTTTTTAAAACCCTAAATCACAACCTCTTCTTAAACCTCATGAACAAGTGAAATCCTAAGTAATGATAAAGCAAATCCAAATGCAAAACACAGCTCAATGGCGTGATGAACCTCTGACTTATTTAGCCACCACTCCCCCAAACTCCTAGCACAGACGGTTGTCCTCTAAACAGGGAGCTGTTACCTCTCAGTGACCTCCATAGCTGCAGCCAGTGCAAAAACATAGCCTTACGGCCTGGCATGAGAATAATTGTCTGTTTAAATACTTTCTCAAAGGTTGAGAAATGACTGACTCACAGGAGCCAAGAATTAAACATAACCCATATGCAGTTTGAGAAAAACTAACTAACCCCTATGATTCAGTCTTGTAGAACCACCTTTATTGATAAGATCTTGAAATAATCCTTTTCTGTATAATTATCAGTCTTATTGTGGAGAAACTTTAGCTTGTTTTCGCTGCGGTTTGCAGCCATTCATTTATGCACAGCTGTTTTAAGGTCTGACCACAGCATTTCAATCAGGTTGAAGTCTGGACTTTGGCTTGGATATTGCAACACCTTGATTCTTTTCTTTTTCAGCCATTCTGTTATAGATTTGCTGCTGTACTTGGGATCACTGGCCTGCTGCATGACCCAGTTTAGGCCAAGCTTTAACTGTCAAGCAGATGACTGCATATTTGTCTCTAGAATAATTTGGTAAGAAGACTTTATGGGTGACTCAGTGGCTGTGAGGTGCACAGTTCCTGTAAACGAGCATAAATCATCACCCTTCCACCACAGGTAGGAGGTGTTTGTGCTGATATGTTGTGTTTGGTTTTCACCAAACATAGCAGTGTGCATTATGGACATCTGTCATCTGTCCAAAGGACATTATTCCACAAGTCTTGTGGGTCTGTTCCATTGGCTTTGCACCCTACAGCTTGCAATACATTTTATTTTTAGACAGAGGCAGCTTTTTTTCTACAAAACTTTCCAAACAAGCCATACGTGTTCATAATCTTTAACATTTAACATGATAATTAATTTCTGAGATGCAGGTTTTACAGCTTTTTTTGAACAACACATGGCCTGACCTTGGTGTAAATCTGCTGGGCCATCCTCTCCTGAGAAGACTGTGGTATTTCATTAACACACACCTAAACACTCCAGACCACCAAGTGCAAAAGCTGCTCACACCTGCTGACGATTAGTTAATCAAGTCCATTTGATTAGCAGCACCTGGCTGCTCTTAACTTCTATGGAAGCCTTAGCTGTGTACTTGTTTTTCACAGCACTCTCTTTTTCTCAAGACAATAACATCCAATAAGGAAAAAAAATGTCTCAATAAAGCAGAGCCGCCTCTTGTTCTCGCAGTACTTCTTTATTTGGAGTGTGTAAATTACACTACATCAAAACTCTTTACAGTAACTGAGGATAGTTTGGTGTACAGTACGTGGTAACATATCCCTTTAACACATCATACACAACATACGACACACAGCTGCTGCGTCACATGAAACCAAATACAGTGTTTTTGTTGGCAAGAGAATCAGGGGGAAAATGACATGCTATGCAGAAATGACAGATGTTTTCGTGATACTACGGCAAAGACTCATGATTTTAAAATGTGACCGTGGAAACCAGATACAGAAGCTGTGCCAAATGCTTTTTTCCCCCTTACACTTAAATGAGAAAATAAACTCAAATGAAGTTTTAAATGAGATAAAGAGAGATCATGGAGAGATCTCACTAGAAAGGATGTGCAGCAGGTTAGGATGAGGATAGAGACAGAAACATACTAAATGAATTAACTGATGAACTCTGGATCACACCTGTGGTCCCAGACAGGTGCTCAGACTTAAATTTCAGTAGGGAAAACAATCCATGCGTCTCCAGTGGATTACTGGATTTGCTTAACTATGCTAACAATTTCACAAATTTCTGCAACTATGGATAAAAACAGCAGCTGTGTGTGAGGCTGGACAATAAAGAAGGAGAAAAAGACTTTTACTTCTAGGCAGAGAGAGATCACACTAGAAAGGATATGCAGCAGGTTAGGATGAGGATAGAGACAGAAACATACTAAATGAATTAACAGTGTGTTAAGTTGGAAGGAGTACTTTAAGGAGCTGATTACTGAAGAAAATTAAAGAAGAAGATAGATGAAGGAAGAGGATTGGTAAGGAGGAAGTGAGGGGCTATAAAAGTGATGAAGATATGGGAACGTTGTTGGCAGAAGTGACAGAGACGTTCAAGATAGGCCCTTTTTGCTTCCAACAGTAATGGACGGGTTGACAGATGAGTTCAGGCAAGAGTATGCATGGTCTATGATGATTGCAGACAAGACTGATCTTTATTGAGAGTAGAGAACAGCTGTAAAAGAGGCTGAAGAGGTGGAGGTATGCGCTGGAATAAAGAGGAACATAAGTGAGACAGAATACATGTGTGTGAATGAGAGGTGGAATGATGAAGCTGCAAGGAGTAAAGACAGTGAAGGCAGATGAGTTTAAATTCCTAGTATCAACCACCCAAACCAAGAGATTGTGCACAAGAGAAATGAAGAAGAGATTGCAGGCAGGGCGGATGGAGTGGGAATGCTAAAAACAGCTTGCTTTAACGGCTTTTTTCTTATCTGTCCCCCTGTGCAACGCACAACTTCCATCAATGAAGATTTAAAAATAAGAAAATGAGAGAAACCTAAAGCTCTAAAGCAAGCTCTTCTGCAGCTCAGCTTTAGACTGAGCTAAACGTATCACATTTAATGACGAATCCTTCTCCACATATTACATCATAGTGCAGCTGTTTGTCCTACATTCGTAACCAGCTCACTTTTTGTTCTTTTTGTTACATTTGAAATTAAATGCGTAGGCTTAGCTAAATTAAATGTTAGCTAAGCATAGCAAGCTATTTATTTAAAATCACAAAAGCAAAAGTTTATTTTTAAAGTTGCGCCATGAAAGAAAAAGTGTGCTCCTCTGGGCCAACTTGGATAATGCATGAAAAACAGAAGCACACAACATTCACCTGACTGCAAGCATACATCATTTCCTATTTTCCTGAATTCATGAGACAATTGGGGCATGTGAGTTTTATAGATGGTGCTGTTACAGGCTATTAGCTGGATAATGCAGTGTTTCTGAAGGCATCAGCTGAACTAATAATACCTCAGGATGCAAGCAGCAGCATCTAAAATTGCATTCAGGCTGACAAACACGTCCGTCTCCCAATGTTTCCAATCTAAGCCACAATAAAACTCAGCCAATAAATCAGGCAGGGGGTAACAAATTCAAGCACTTAATAGATATATGCACTTCTGAACTTTGAATAAGTCTTGTGAAAGCCTCAATGAAAAATATTCCTCAGAAAATCCAAGATAAGAGATTCAGAACAACTGGATGTCTTTATGTCAAGTGAAGTGCAGTACACGTCTGTGAATTTGGCAGTTTTGTCATAAACCGATATAAAATGAATAATATGTGCATAAATACGTGAAAGGAACCAGAATCATTTCACAAGATAAACCAATTTCACAAAAACTGAGGATATTTTATAAGTTTTGGCTAAATTACAAATAAGCTATCAGAACCTTTTCTCTTTCAGATGCAGCATTATTAAGCGGTGTAATGATTGTCACACTGCAGTAAATGCTGTCTGGATTATTTGTATAAGTCTGACTTGTATCAACTTATCGGGTTGATTTCTGAGACTTGAACTGAATTAGAACTTCAAAATTCTCAAAGGTCATAAGCATACATCATAAGAACTGTACTGTGGCTTCTCATGCTGGAATCCTCATTTATTTAGGCAGCTGCATTGCAGTAAAAGCCCAGTGAAAAGCATTCCTGTGGTTGAATACTTGTACTGACAAAATTCAAAGTGCTGACACAATAAGTGTTTCTGCCTTTGCCTTATAAATCATCACATTTGGAACTACTGTAAAACAAGAGCTCATCAATTCCAGTAACCAGTTTCGTGTGTACTTATTATTTTTAAATACTTGGCATAGAAACAACTGGATGGCTATTGTGCAAACTCATAGGAAAAGATACTCCACTGTATTGGTAAATATGGTCCAAGGAAGTCCAGAGGGAAGAATCTGACCACAGCATCTTCACGTTTCAGTCCAGGAGAACAAGCTGCTACTGAAGAGATGTGTATACACTTAACAGATGGAGCCTCTACCCATGGAAATCTTTTTTGTTGTTGTTTTTTTTTTTTTTTTTTTTAAATCCATTATGGTCAAGAATGACCTGCATAGGCCACAGTGAGGGTCTGGATGCTGTCCCAAGCTCCTCAAATGTACTAATGCAGTGGGAATCCCCCCCCCCCAACAAAAAAAGTTAACACTTAGTTACTTCTTAAACTACAGCTGAGCTTCAATCTTTTAGACCTTATACTGTCGGTTATTATTAAGTGTTTTCCCTAATATGCAGGAGGCAACATGGTTCAGTCAGGACTTTTCATCGCCTGCCAGTCAGTCCGGCTGCACTACTGTGGTTGAGGTTGCGGCTGAGCTGAGGGAAGTGGACGGTGGGAGTTCTGGAGGTGGGACCATAGAGGCCCAGGTTTCTGGCTGCGACAGACTTCCTGGGCTGCTTCACACAAGGGAACGGGGAGAAGACTTGCTGTTTAGGAATGGAGGAGAGCCCCGGGGTTGACGGGGAAGAGGAGACTTGGGATCTAGAAGATGAGGAGATAGAGGAGAGGGAGGGGGTAGAGGGGGAGGAGGTTTTGTAAAAGGTGGAAGAGGCAGGAGGAGAGAGCGCAGATAAGCAATTAGCTGATGAAGAAGGTGGTAAGGAGGAGGTGGAGTTGGGTTTTGGAGTGGAGGTTAGTGTAGGAGAATCTGAGGAAGATTGATCAAGAGAAGGAGGAGCTGTTGGAGAGTGGGGTGTGCTTGGTGTGGAAGGTGATGAAGAAGAGATGCAGGAGTTGGAGGAGTGGTGAGGTGGTGGAGTAGTAGGAGGAGAAAAGCATCTGACAGAGCCAGCGTGTCTTTCTGATGAGTCAGACTCTTTATGTCTGATGGAGGATGGCGGTGGAGGGAGGAGAGGGACTTGGGGTGCAGGTTTAAACTCTGGTAATTTGGGTACTGTATCTGGGTTTTGGTCGTTGGGAGAACTTTGATTTGATTCACTCTCTAGAGTCAGGGAGTCCAGCTGCACTACCACATCTGCAACTTCTGCTCCTTTAGTCTCATCTGAACCCTGTAAAGCCTCTTCACATGCTGACCCCGTACCAGAGGAGTCAGGAGACAGAGGTATAAAAGAGTCGCTCGCCTCTTTCTGCTCATCATCCCATTTATTTTCCTCACTCTGTTTCTCCTCCTGCTCCTCAGCCTCCAACTTTGCTGATTCTCTTTTTTCCTTCTCCTTTTCATCTTCCCTGTCCTCTGAATCTCCAAATCCCAGCTGAGCTCTAGCCCTAGCTATATTCCTCCGATGTTGCCGAACATGAGCGCGCCAAGGTGATCCTCCACCTCCTCTGGAGCTTCCTGGAGATCCAGTGCTATTTGAGGCCAGGGAGCTACAGCGCTGCCTGGCTGGGGAACCCGGAGGAACCGGACTCTGGAACAGAGAACTAGGTCGGGCCCCTGGTAAAATGGACGTTGTAGCAGAAGTGGGTCTGTAGCCTCGAGCACCTCCACGTGGTTTTCGGCCCAGGAGGAGATGGTTTATCACTGAACTGGAAGGGTTGAGCTGTGAGGCCAGGACACGGGTGGCAGGACACTTATCTGGAGGGGAGGTGACAGTTCAGAGAGAATAAAACAAAATGTATTAAAACAAGCTTACAACAGATGCTCTCTGAGTTTACCAAGAAGGCATAAAAATGACAGAATTCCATGAGACATTTTTACTTTGCCCTTTAACCAGAGAAACAATTTATTTAGCTGACCAAAGTAACTACTAAGGCATAAAATAAATTGTAAACATAATTTTGTTGTTGCTGTGCAAATCATGACTGCTGCATGCTATCATTATATGAACACCATTAAAATTAGGGGAGAAGATTAAAAAACAAACAAGATAACATGAGCAAAGATAACTAAAGCTAACTAGAGCCTGATTTTTGCTCCAGATAGTTATGTTAAGCTTTTGTTAGCCCTAGTTAGCTCCCTTTAGCTCTTAGTAACTCGTATAACCTCCAGATTAATTTAGCTAGCCACATTAAGATACCATCAACACCTGTTCATTCAAAATAATTGTTAGTTCTGAGTAGTTTCTTTTAGCTTCAATTAGCTCATGGTACCTTCAAACATACGCTTTTAGCTTCAGGTACCTACTGTTAGACATCTAGGTACGGTTGCTCTTTTAGGCTTTCATTTGTTGCCATTACTAATATTGAATACTATTAGGTTCAGATAAGTTCTGCTAGCTTCTTTTACCTATTTTCTGCTCACATTTGTTCCAATTAGCTACCATTAGCCCCTGTCAACCCCACTCAACCCTTTTTAGTTTTCCATTAGCCATGTTAGCTTTAGTTAGCTTCTGCTAGCTCTTCTAGATATCTAGTTTTCTCTCCTGTTAGGTTAAGACAGCTCCTGTTAGCTCAAAAAAATCTACTGTTAAGTCTTATTAGCTTATTTAGACCCAATTAAACCATTATTTGTTTTTATTTCCTCTAGATAACTAAACCTTCATTCAATTTTAACAACTTTTACTTTAATTTTTTATAATTATTTGATACAGAAACCATCAAGTAAAGCTTGATGTTTTAAAAATTGTATATAACTGCATGTTTTCTATTTTAATAATTTTTTTAACATTTTTTAAACACTTAGCTATTCCAAGCAGCAATATAAGATATCAAACACTAGGGGCATGCGGAGCTTTTGGTTTATGCAATAATGAGATTCAGAGAAGATGTGGACTAGAGTGAAAATTATTTTTCTCATATTACATAATATGTACAGTGTTAAGGCCCATTCCCAATGTAAATAAACCATATTACAGTACAAGCAGGACTTTTTAAAAACAGATTAAAGTGATTTACAGAGCGTGTTATGCACAAATGTTTACAGCTGCAGAGGGAAAACACCAAATGTGACTGTAATACTTTTGCACAAGCCTTATAAATCATGTGTGAATACGACATGGAAGGAGCTGCAGCTGCTCATCAAGGTTAGTGTCACGATTACCCAAAACAGAGAAATCCTCCAACATGCAGGCAAAGAATGTGAATCATTGACCAAATCAAGTGTAACTGGAAACATCTGTCACTACAGAGCATTTTGATAATGTATACTGTACACTTCATATAAGAATTAAAATATTTAAGAGCAGTTAAATGTATACAAATATTATTTATGCATGTAAAGGATATTATTTATACATAGCAGTGACAGGTGCCTCCAAATAAACATTCAGAATACATATATAGGTGATTGATTGTGTATGTCACCTGTAACCAGAGCAAAACCATCACCAGTTGTAGCTACAGTAGTTCATTTTCTACACTTATTTTTGATCCAATATCAGTTATATAAAAGTAGAGTGTGACACCTGTTTCCAAAAGGCTCTCAAAATACCAGACAACAGCTGTCAAATTTATAAATAAAAGCTTTCTTAGCACTGCAGACACATGTGTGCACTGCACAGCATTTTGAGAGCATCATCCATCTGCAAAACCGAGCCAACGAAAACCAGAATTTTGTCAAAAATCAATCATTTTTATAGATATACACCACTAGTAATCATTCAGTGGTCTTGCAAGATTTCCCCAGAAGAATTTAGTTCTCTACTTGTATTAGTTGTGTCTGTGGTAAGAATCTGTTGATTCCAATAAAGACCATTTCTAAAAAGTCGAACACCAAAGATTGCTCAAATAATCCCCAGAACACCCAATTTCAGAATGGCTGTTGACACAAGTACCGTCAGTGTGCTGCTCAGTAGTGCTGCCACTCTGTTTGCTGGAAGCCCCCTGAAGAACCCCTGGACTTGTGGGCGCTACAGGTCCAGGTCCTGTGAGTCACACGTCATAATCATCATCAACAGCTGGCTTTTTGGTTTCTTTATTCTCATCCATGTGTACCATTTCACTGGCATTTTATTTATTAAAGGGGACCCATTAGTCTCGTTTTCAGCTCCACATTTATCTTTTAAGTCTACTAGAGTAGCTTTGCATGATTAATATTTAAAAATTAGCCTCATCTATCTTACCATCCTGTCTGAAAGAAGCTAATTTAGCTCCTCTCCCTTTTAAGGCAGCCTTCTTCTGACTAGTTAAATGTCTTTGCACTGATAAAACGAGGCGTTTCACTGGTCTTGCCCAAGATGTAAAATTAGTTTGAAATCCCTGCTCTAGATTTTCACGGTCTAGTGAGGTTGCTGTTGAAGTTCATTTCAGTCATCGATGTCATTTAGTCGTGTCAAGTCTCTCATCCCACGGTCAAACAGACCTCGGCTAGTGACAATTGATCTTTGGAGGAATATATATATGGTTTTTAATTTACTCTTTTATATTCTAACGCTTGGGTGTGTGCTTCCTTTGATATATGTGTATTCTCTCCTGCCTCCTTATAATGACAAATACTACATGAATCTGTGGGAAAAGCTGAGCTATATCCCTAAAATGACCATATTTAGGGATATCCCCTAAATATGACATCATAAAGACTAAGGAGTAGAAAAACAAAGTGTCTAAAACTGCTTAACTGAAGCCTGAGCTAGCATTTCACAGGTATTACTTGTACTTGCTGACATCATTACTTGAAACTTTGGTCATGTTTGATACAAGCATGCACAATTGTAACAGACAATAGGAAATGTATAATAGGTCCCCTTTAAGAAATGTTCTGGTGTGTCTCGACAGCAGAAACACACAAGATTTATGCACTGAAGAAAAAAAAAAAGTAAAAACATCCTGAAAAAATAAATAATGAACATAATGAAACACTTTTTTTTTCTATGAGTGTCTTTGAGCAATACAAAAGCTCAAAGACATTCATCATCTTGGTAAACCAGCTGTGTGAATGCTGTTACTCATTTCTCACTTACCTGTGCGGATGTAGAGTTGCATAGCCTGTTGCTGCTGCCGTCGTTTGATGCGTGCGTATTGCTTCTTCAGGGCGTAGATGTCGGTGCTCATTCTCTCCATCATCATGCCGTTAATGGCTGCTTGATGCTCTGCCCTTGCACCTCCTCCTCCTCCTGATCCTCCACTACCAGCCCCTCCTCCTCCTCCTCCCACTGCTCCGGGGCTCAGCTCTGCAATGCTTCCCTGCTCGCCTCGCTGGTCTGAATGCAAGAATACATGTAAAACCAGAACACATGCTTTATTATTTCCACTTGTTTGGATCTATTTTATGACTGAACATGAAATAAAGTGATTAGAGTCAAATTAGCTGGTGGTTCAAAAAGGCAGATGGAGCAATTTAAGCAGAATATACAAAACAGGCCAAATCCAGCATGCCTTTTTGGCTCTTCTTAAGCTCTTTTTCATACTTATTTACTTGCCCAGTTTGGCTTTAAATCAAAATCAGCTGTGCACTAGAAACATCAGATTTAGTACAAGCGAGAGAAAAAAAAAAAGCTGCTTGATGCTATCGATAGATGATAACATCTGGAGCATTCACTTAAATGTACACAACATGCTGCATTGTCTGATAGTGTTTTGGAGACTAGAAGTTACAAGTTTCAAAGACTTTCAAAGTAAGCCCAGCGGGCTGAGTCACTCTTTCCTGTTTTCTTTGCCTCTGATGGCATCACAATCATGGCGCTTTTAGACAAGCAGCCTTTGAAGATGACATAAAGTGCATTTTGTTGAGTGAATTATTGTTTGTTTTCTCTTCAGCTTCACTGAAAGTTGGAAGTTATTTTCCATCTCAGCTCTTCCAGCAGGACACAACGAAAAATCCCCGTCAAAGACAAGCAGCTCAGTTTGTTCACTGTAATTACTCTGCTGTCTCAGAGCCCCTGTGCAGGCGATTGATTGATGTTCTTTTCCTTCACATTGCTTCCAAATATAATGAGCAGAGTTTCCCTTTTGAAGTAGGTTAAGACAGTTGTACTGATATCTTCTTATGAGGTTAAAAGTTCAGCTCAGGTTTGGAAAACAGCTTTTACAGATCTTAACCAATGTTTTTAACTAAAGCCCCCTGGCTGGTTTCAGCTTTTTCATGCTTGTACGAGTCCTTGAAGAAGCAGGAAGTGGGGATTTGTCTGGAGGAAACGGATCAGAGTCTGTCAGTACTTAGAGTCATATTAAGGGCAGGACATGAGGATTTGGGGCAGCAGTCCATCTGGAACTGCTTGGCTCCTGACTGTACCCACACTGAGGGTCACCATTTAAATCCCGTGTGTGTGTGTGTGTGTGTGTGCGCTGACCTTTGAGATGTTTCTGGTATCTCTGCAGTTCGGGGGCCAGTAGGCCACCCAGGGGACCCAGACAGCCGAGCGCAGTCACCACAGAATCTTCATCGTCCATGTCGGCGTCATCATCGCTCTCCCAGCTGCCCAGACCACTACTGCAAGAAAACCATCACCACCACCACAAAATACACATATTTATCTGTACAAGAGGCGAGATGTCAGACAGACAGAAAAAAAGAGTGTAAACACACTTTTGGACTGAATGTTTTGGTTTTCTGAACATTTGCTGACGACCAACATTTTACTGTTAATGTTGAATATTAGTGTCAGTGAGCAGAGTTGCACTGCTTTAATTTACAATGAGTTAATTCTGTATTAAAATTATAGTTGGTGATTACAAAGAGGCTTTACTGCTTCCTATACCGCGCCATTTTCCTTCTGAAAGTAGTGACCATCAGTATAATACAAGCATCTGTCCCATGGTCACACCTCCAGGTCATCACTAGCGGTCACAGAGAACATAAAAATGTCTTTAAGAGTAGTAAAGTGGAAAAATATTGAGTTGTGTTTTTTGTTTTTTACACAGCACTATTGATCTTCTGAGTTTAGAACAAACCTTCCATTAGATTTCACTGACGTAGGAAACGGAGTGATGTTGTAGGTGTATTTCTCTCTTAGCTCGGCTAGCTGAGGGAAGGGAAACACCGCCATGGAGTAAACCTCCTGACAGACACAGAAAGGAGACAGGTGAGGAAGCCATGATCACAACATGTACAGCATTAAAGTAGTGTGTGTGAAGTTTGCTCACTACCTGCATGAGCTCTGTAGGATCGATGAGGTTGTGCTCCAACATCTCTTGAGTGAGACAACCCATGGTGCTGTAAAACTCATCTGCTGTCTGACAGTACTCTATCCTCCTGAAGAAAGAGGAAGTGAGAGAACCAAGGATGGGTTTATAATTTGATTTAAACCATCAGAGATGTGGGATACACGTAAAAAGTTGATAAGCAATTTTTATTTATGTCAGAATTTATCAACAGTGTTAGCAGAATATTTTATCACTTTAAACACGCTTTTGCAAATGGTTGCCTTTTATTTTGAAAATTAACCAGATTAACTGTGCTGTTCCCATGTCTGACGTCCTGCCCTCTTCATCTTCTCTGTGAAGCTTCTGCAAAACAATAGACTTGAAGGCATTTTGAGGGACTCAAAACCATCAAAACCACTTTCCATCTGATATGTGGACTCACATCCTGTTTGGATGCAATCAGCTCCAGCAGCTGAAACCCCACAGGATGCATTTCCGGGGTAATTATTATTAATAAAATAGAATAGCAAGGGTGATATTCGCTTTCAGTGGATTTTTAATACCAAGGGAAATTAACTCATTCACTGCCAGCCATTGGCAGTGAATGAGTTAAATTCTCTTGCAAACACTGAAAAAAAAAAAAATTGGGTGGAGGTATGTAGCGCAAAGCTACATAACTCCCTGAGCACCATGCATGAACTGCAGTCCTGGACACAGACGAATATCTTGATTATTTTGTGATATTTTCTTGAGATGCATGGTGCTCAAGGAGGTATGTAGCTTTGAGCTACATACCTCCACCCAGTTTTTTTTTTTTTTTTTTATATTTGAGTTTATATTTTATATTATAATATTCAGTGCTTGCAAGAGAATTTAATTGCCCTTGCCATTAATAAGCAGCAGAAATTTGCTTCCTCTAAAGCAGGGGTGTTGAACTCCAGGCCTCAAGGGCTGGTGTCCTGCAGGTTTTAGATATTACCCTGGGTAAACACACCTGAATGAAATGATTAGTTCATTACGAAGCTTCAATAGGATATCTGGACTGGATAGCGTAAGGACCTCAGTCAGTTGGGAGGGGCCCGAAGCCTCTACTCTCTACACACCAAAAGAAGTAAGCTGAGCTCTGTGGTTCAGGCTTCTGACTGGAATTCCTCTAGGTGAGGTGTTTTGAAAATTTCCAAATGGGAGAACCTGGACTTCTCTCAGCTGGCTTAGGAATGCCTCAGTGTCCCACCAGAAGAGCTGGAGGTAGTGGCTAGGGAGAGCTACTGACCCAGATGCATGAATGGATGATGTGAAATGTCCAGTTTTCCCCTATCCTAAAGGGCTAAAAAAAATCTTGATATAAAATCTACTCCAGCAGCCAATCACTTTTTAGTTACACGTAAGCTACGCCCCACCTCTGTTCATAATGTGCATGCATGAGTAACACTGCAACCAAACAGCCAAGCCACACCTGATGTAACATCTGCAGCAGAATTACCAAAACATACGTGTTTGGGTGTGTTCTCTACACCAGGTGTGACTGCAGGTAGGTTCACTTACTCTCCCAGTCTCTCCCAGATGGCGAGACCAACTCGAAACAGCACCTCTGACCCCTCAAAGAAAACAGAGTCCCAGATCTTCAGCACGGTGGGTGCCGGCAGGCAGGTGGCAAACATGGTCAGAAACCACTGCATAGTGAAGACGTTGGTCAGCGGAGGCTCGTAGCTGCCTGCAGCAGAGAGACAAACAGATATTAAACATACATGAAAAAGTTCTTAGCCTCTCTGTAGGATGAACATCTAAATAGTTTACAGACTTTGTGACCAAATATCCCATATAGCAACTGTACCTCCAGCCTCTCGGTTGGCTGCTTTCTGAAGGTGGTGGAGGTGCTGGGAAAGCCTCGGCAGCTTTAGACGCAGCAGGTCTCTGAATACCGCCATGTCCACTGACAGGAGGAGACAACAGAGTAAGAAATCTAGCGTGATGAAAAGTTAATGGTATTCATTAATCCTCAGATTAGATCCCCAGATCCCCAGTTTTTAAATTTACATAACTATTTTCATTTTTCACTGGAAAAATAAACCCAATTTGATATAAAATTTATTCTGTCAAGTCCATTAAATCACTAGTGTTTTCAAATCCAGGTAGGACCCATCTGCTGACTTAGACTCTGGGGGCGTCGGCCAGTTTTTGTAGGGCTTCAAGTGTTAGTGGATGAAAGAAATTCAGATTAAGCTTCTCTTTTTTCCCTATTTACAAATTTAAAAAAAAATTATGAAACAACCTTAATTTCAATCACACAATAGCCAACCCCCGGGGCCTGGCCCTGGATAAGAGGGTGGAGGGAGGGAGGGAGGGATGGATGGATGGATGGATGGATGATAGCCAATTACATTTCAGGAAATACAATATACGACTGAAGCTGAGACGTCACTACTCCAGGCCTACGTGTGGACTACAACATACAGGAATGCATTTATGGAGATTATTTCATCTCCAAATCAGATAAATGTACCCAAGGGAGTAAAAAAAACAATCAAAAACAAAACAGTCATGACTCTAAAATGCAGACAGATAATCTCCTGCATCTCTAATTGCTGCTGCTCTGTTAAGCACTCTGTATCTGCCCTGATGGAGTTCCTGCAATTTGGTGTCCACTTTCACATTTTTACATTTGGCACGACGATATTGTCATTAGCATCTTTTTAACACATAAGTGTGAAAATTAGATATTATAGCAGCCAGTAAAATCTTAGGTGTACTGTCATAGGCTGTTTACCTGATAACGCTCGCAAGTTGTTGGCAAAATAACTGTCAGGCAGCACTTTATCGATAAGATAGATCATCACCTGGATATGGATGAGTGGGGAAAAAAAGAACAGAAAATAAATAAAAAACATGGTTTAAGCACGGTTATGATCATTCAAAGCAAATTAAGCTACTTAAAAATGTTTTATTTTAAAATCCACCAGCATATGTAAGCAGACTAAACTCAATGACCTGAGTTTGATTATATGGTTAGATTTTGGTGTATACCTTCAGTGCATCACTTTCATTGCCTTCTGTAACCTCCAGTATAAGAGCAGCCAGTACATTGAATCCTTGGCAGTAACCCACAGTTTTATTCCAGCGGGCGTATGCCAGAAGCACCCTCTTCAGCACCACCCTGTCTTGTTCCCCTTCCTGGCCACAATAAGAGCTGCAGCCTGTCCTGTGTAGATCCTGTGGACGAAAAGGAACAACAGCTTGGATTATTTTATTACAAGGACGTGCATTAACATTAAACAGGATAAATGATGACTAGACTTTGCCCTGTTTACGGAAACAGCCGTTCCTCTGTTGAATGAATGAGTCAGTGAGAAACAGCAAAGATCTGCAATGACTCAGCTGACAGAGTCATCCTGTGTTCTGACGCACAAGTCATCAGCAAACAGCATCTAAGCAGGTACACCTTCCGAGAAACACATTATATTTTATTGGTAGCTCGAATAAACTGTTGAATGCACATAAACAGCCATTACGGATGTATGCACTCACAAAAACAGCTCATCATTTTTTCCTCAACAGGTTGAGGAAAAAATGGTCAGGGGAAAGATGGAATGTTAATAATTATAGGTCTTGAATCCAGTGTAGTACTAAAGTTTCAAACACAGACTACACTGAGTGGACTAAATGCTAGTTTGATGACATTCACACCCAGTCTGGAGGAATAATTTACCTTTAATATGCTGACGTCTACGTCATCGCTGACATAAGAACTAAGCCTAGCCCTTAGTTTTACAGAAAAAAAAAAAAAACTTTACAGGAATAAATGAAATTTTTAAATTCGTATCAATCACAGCTTTTTAAGTTTTTAAGGCTTTTTTCTGTGATTGTCAGGAAACATTTCAAAACCGCATCATACATTCAGATATTCTCATAGCACAGGTTCAGGGGTTTTGTGTTAGGATTACTAGTCATCAACACTAATAATTTAAACAGATAAATGGATTAAATACATAATGAAAATTCTTGCCTTTGACAGCCTAGTTGCAGTTACAAGTTTAATTTGAAGTTGTAGATTATCCTGGACATTTCAATACAGGGGTGACGCGCTTTTAGCACCACAGAATGGCTGTATAAGACGGATGTAGCTTCAGGGTCTCCATCCATACACATCCTAGTGACAGCATCCATCTTTTATGTAAAATGTATGCTAGGAGCCAGCCTCAAGTGGCCAATTACAGAACTGCAGTTTTTGGCATTTCATTTATCAAAGCCAGGACCTTTCTTTTAAAGATACAGGATCCAAAATGTTTAGAATAAAAGAGCTTTATGAATGTTTGTATGTGAAGTGCTTTGAGTGCTCCGTGGAGTAGTACCATGCCCTGCATGTGACCCTGAACTATGTCTACATTACACTTCAAAAGGTATTCAGTGGTCTGCCTGTTCTGTATTTTATGCTATATGCTGCAAATACAATTTGGTTACCTTGACGATCTGGATCCCAAGGGAGTCATCATCTGGATTGCTGCGTTCATTAAAGGCAAAACGAAGAGTCTTCTCCCAGTCAATAGAGATACTGTGGAGGTACTGGTCTGCTAAGGTTAGCCAAACCTGGATAATGACAACAGCAGCCAATAAACAATGAGTCAGTCGGTGCTGTGGTTTTTGTAGAAATCCAGCCAACATTTAGACGGTACTTTTACTTCAATTAGGAGCCCCTGTTCACTGTGACTCCCATCGTTTTACATCCACGCAAGAGAAAAGCTTTTCATTTTCTGACAAAATGAAAGTAATTGCTTCCATTTCTTCATACTTGCATCAAAAAAGATAAAACTGGGATGTGAGATGAATGGAGCGTAGATAAAGTACCTCTACACGCTGTTCTTTCATACTACGCTTTCTCTCTCATGACTGTAAAAACTTGGCCCGAAGGCTGACGACAACAAAGTGAACAGACGTTTCTTGCAATAGCACAGCTGGGCTCTCGCTTTTATTTGCTTAACACCCCGATGGCTTCAAAACACGACCAGAGAGGAAAAATGTGTAACGCTTTGTTTATCAAAACACCTTTTTATATGGAAGCAATTTTGTGCCCAAACAGAGAGAGTTTCTACTTTTTTTACTCACTGAGTATGACAAAGTTCTTACAAAGCTTATATTTGGGTGGTTAGAGCAACATACCCTGTTCCTCCATTCCTTTGGTATCCCAGTTGGAAGTCTTGCCACAGCTTTGAGGGCATCGTACCACTGTGGGGAAGAAAAAGCACTCAGTTTAATTGGTTTATCAATGAAAATACCCAGAATTATAATTTTTATATGCTTACTCTATTAAAGAAAAAGGAAAAAGCTATCCAGTCTCACTCACTATATGTCCATCTTCTACATAGAGTCTAAACATGCACGTAGTGGAATGTAAACATAATTTCAGACCAACAGCTTTAAAGTAGTAAAAAGAAGATGTATCAAGGAAGGATACTTGTGGTATCGAATAGAGTTACTGGCTTAATAGCATATAGATTATATTCAGTGCAATCACGTTCATCCAACTTTATATTTAGTGTGACGATTAATGTCACTGGTTGTCTAACTGGTTCAAGTGTGCTTAAAGATGTGTAGTTATTTTTATAATGAAGATGAACTGAAAAGAAAAAATATATATTCAGTATTCGTATGGTAGACATTTTTATTTTAACATGTCTATTTGTCTAAATTATGCATTGCTAATATGGGGGGAGGGGTATCTGCAGAATAATCTGAAGGTGTACTTAATATATGGGCAGTGTATCGTCACCCCTCACCTGCTGAAATCCATTCTTTCCCAGAGATGGTTCAATGGTAAACTTCAGCCTTGTGTCAACCCCTACAAACAAACAAACAGCTGGTTAGAGGCACCTTCTACTTGATGTTCAGACTTTTTCCAGATACAGAATTGTTTTTTTGTTTTTTTTGTTTAAATGTGTACACATGCACAGAAATGTTATCTGGAACTCGCACACTTAAAACATAAGGTAGTTAATGAACCCAAGTTATTGATCTTCATAATTTAAAACCCACATTTATAAAAACGTTCCAGAGAAACATTTTTCCTCAAACACCTTTGTGTACTTCTCATTTCACTCAACAATCTGCTTAATGTTTAATGTTAAAGATCTCAAATCTTTCTGCTAGTTTTAGTCAGATACACCCAATGGCAAAATGGCGCAGTTTACACATTTTCACGTGTATCCAAAGGAAAAATGGACATCTCATTTCCCGACTGTGATATTTTTTTGGTTTGCTTTGGAGCTGTGAGTCGCTCTCCACTTCCTGGTAGTGCTGAATCCGCGTTTCAGTCTCCATTTCACTGATTAAATATCGTCTAAAACCTCATTTACAGCAGAATACAGCCCTACGAGAAGACTACCCGGAAGAGAAATTCTCATCTGAAGTTAAGAAGCCGTAAAGTCCTGACATGCCAGTTCTCTCGGCTCAACGCCAACAGCTCCGACTACGGCCATTTGCCTTCCCGTCCCCATCCAGCTCAGCCTCTGGAGGATTGGTGTCGCTCACGCGGGACACCTGCGTGGTTTTTCTCTACGATGAAACTCCGAACATAAGAAATAATGGCTTGTAACCTGAACGGTCCGCTTCTGCCGTTTTGTCGTGCGCCATTATGGATGAGCGCAGTTTTATTCTGCAGTGTCCTCTCGGGGCTTCGGGAGAGGATTAACGCGGAAAACCCTCCTACTTCCCCGTCACAGATTAGTCTAACGCAGCCGATTCAGTGTGGATACAGAACTGCAGCTAAGGCCGGCAGCAGCAAAGTTCAGAGGGCAAATTTAACCAGTTCTCCACAGTGTACGTGACATAACCACGGTAAACACGAACATAAACAAGGAGAGTGTGAAATGATGGGATAAAAGAGTCCACGATTCAAATCTTATTCTGAAAGTCTGTAATTTGATCGATTATCAAGGTAAAGGTAACGAACCTCCACCCAAATACAGCAGCGGTTTTAACAATCTCTTACACTGCCGCACATGTGCCAGAGAAACGTCTCAGTTTTATTTCAAACCTGGAATCTACTTATTCTTACTTTCACTGCGTCTCGTTTAGATTTCGACTTGCTCTGTTACCCCCTTTTCTATTTAAGTGATCTCGAGTATTTTTAAGGTTTTTGTCTTATTCCATTTTAATTGTCAATTCTACTTTAATGAGCTATGCTATAAAGTTTTTTCCAGCCTGTATCATAATGATTTCCACATTAACAAGATTCAAACTAAATGTGGGTCAAACAGTTTTAGTGGGACACATTCATGCCTGAAATTTTAATATATGTATCCAGCCATGACCTTTTGTCGCTTACATCACATTATTGGTATTTTCATTTACAATGTGCTACAGTTCACTACTGTAAACTGTACTGTAATATTTACATATTACAGCCATTTACTATTGGAATTACATTATAATAATGTTTAATGACAAAAATCAAACCCAGTGCATGGGGTTGACAAATATAAAAATATTTTACTCCCATTATAAGTAAATCCTATGAATGCAAATCAACAGCAACCCCAGCCACTAAAGATGTGCCCATTCATTTTAGCACCTGGTGTCTGCACAACACTTTCCCATGACCTCATATGCCATATATACCATTTCTTTGGAAATAAATAGCTTGTTTTATGTCACCTGCACATATTTGCTAACCACATGTCTGATGCATCAGACATCCGCAAATACACAGAAAATAAGCCAAGTCACTCATGACTGTTCGCTATGCTGGTTAATCATTTCTTAAAATGACTAACACACAAATTATTGTTTTAAACAGTCCTAAAGGATCCATTCTTAAAATGTTTGTAATACCACATTAATGCTTAACTGTGCCATTATTTTGATAATCATAATTGGAAACATATTTCTTGAATGTGATCTTTCTTGGCTTACGATATGTAAAGGAAAGTATGATTTTTTAAAAATTGCTGCACCCACATGACCCAAAATCTCCAACAACAGCGTGGACTTTATTAATATTATTAGATATTTCAGCCCAACATTTCGTAGTATTTTGGCATGTATTCCTTTTTTAGCGCTGCTCTGCCTGCAGATGTTTAAAATAAGCCCATATACTCGAAGGTCACCTGGCTCTAAGGTGCACAGCAGCCGGGGTGCACTCCTGGATATCCCGTTGCGCTTCTTCAGGACGCTGCTGATGATGTTACCGACCCCTCCCGAGCTTTGCTGCCGCTGCTTCACGCCCGCTCTCGGCCTTCTGCCGGCGGCGGGGAGCCGTTCCTGTCTCATCCCGGAACCAGAGCTGTAAACGCGCTCAGTTACCTCATCGTTTGGTTCCGCTTTTACAGGCACTCCTTTGATGGGGGGCTAGAAGACATTCTGGCCGCTCCTCCAAACGCTCTCCTGTAAATCAATCGATTAAATTGATGTTTCAGCCTTCTTCCGGTGATGTCTCGTTCTTCTGATTTATTCCGGAGGAAACAACATATCTCCGACGTATCAGTAAGTGCGGTACTAAATCACCCAGCACGCCATGTTCAAAGGCTCCAAGTGATGCATTAAACATAAGAAAGGTAAAAAATAGCCGAAAGTAACCGTTTGTGCTCCTTTAGCGCCGCTGATGCTGCTGCACGCCTCCTCATCCTCCTCCGATATGGCGTCACCGGGAGGAGGCGCACGGACGGAGGGATGCGGTAGGATGGAGAGACATGTGGGGCAAGATAAAAGGATGAGGTAATGGTGGAGGAGAGCGCATGGAAAGGGGAAGTGGAGATTCAGTTTTGTAACCCACTAAATCCTAGCGCACCTAATACAACAATGTCATCTCGCTGCTTACATCTATTTAGACAAAGTCACATTTCCTTTCACAGTGAACTGAGATGAGCAGACAGCAGTGGGCAGACTTTATCTGACAGCAGGGCACAACACTTCACACGAAGAGACAGAAGACCTGCAACCAAGTAAATGCCTTTCCTATACCTACAGCAAAGATTAATTCTCAGACAGGAAAACCCTTTCTGGGGTAAGGTCAAGTGTCAAAAAGGCAAGGCTCTTCCTTAAAGTAGCAGCTCATAGATACAAAGATACACAAGAGTTTTTTTCTTCCACAAAACTTTAAAGTACACAGTGAAAAGAACGATTACACCATTTTTCTAAAGATTTTCGGCATTGGGTAACTTATCCAAGTGTTTCCCAACCTTTTGGGGCCACGGAACATGTCACATTAGAAAAACCACACGGCACACCACCAAACAAAAAACATGTCACAAAAAGGATATTGATCTTTTGACACGCACCAGGCATAGCGGAATTGCCTCGGTTTGTCCCCAGTATACCCCCAGTACTTTTTGCTTTCATTACTCATGCTAGGGCCTTCATCTCGGTCGGAATTTTCTCCAGGACCAGGTCAGATTGACTACTTTTTCTTTTTAAATATTTATCCATTGCTATTTCGCGCTGCCTTGTCTCACTCGCAGCATGACTATTGTGTAATTTCTTCTGCGTCTTCTTCTGTTTTACTGGCAGTTGACAATCCATTTGATTAGAGCAGGTAGTTGTACTGCCCTCTAGTAGAAAAAAAAAAGGTAATTGTTCTGCCCGTTACTCACGCCTGTCGCTTAGATTACTAATCAGGTGGAACCAAATAATCTTCCATGGCACACCTATGTGCCACGGCACAGTGGTTGGGAAACACTGACTTATCCTACAATTCAAACAGAAATCCTTTCCTAAAATGTGTATACTCTCCCTCCGTTTAGTTATCCATCTTCATAAACGTTCTAAAACAAAATGTGGCAAGCAATCAAAGAAATCTTTGCAATGAAAATCAATGATGCTGGCATTATGATTCAGCCCTAACAGGTGCAGGAAGTGCTTCCTGAGTGGAAAACATTTAGTCTAAATGAAATTACCTGCAACAGACTTTACATAAAAATAAATCAAGGCCTTTGTGGTGAAACTGTTCAGCCGGTAAAGCTTCATGATGAATTACCTCAGCTCTAGATGTTTATGTTCCAAGGACAGCACTAATAACAAATGTGTTTCTATCATGGAAATTGTTTTGGGGCTGTACACATCTGCTCATGTACAGAAGCTGCTGTTACACAGCAGACAGACATCATTAAAAGATACTGTAAGATAAATAGTTAACTGATAAATCTTTAATGTCCCAGTTTGAAAAAGCTCTTTCCAGCCCTCAGGCAAACATGCCCAAATTAACTGAAATTTTAATTAGAGTCAGGAAAAGTACAATCAGACATTTTATGAACTAGTAAGATGCAGATGAAAAATTATACCACACATAATTCAACCTGATTACATTTTGACTGCATTTTTCCTGCTCTGCCTGCTGCTGCTGCTGTTGTTGATGTTAATATTAATATAAAAATATTTACGCATTACCATAGCGACCAGAGAGCATTAAAGGGCTGAGAGGAGGATGTTACTCTCAATGTTGTTGCCGCATTTCAGGAGTACACTGCTAATAAAGTTACACAGTGAATTCGCATTTATTATTATATTTACAAAATACCAGTTTGTGTCTCGGTCGTATCATTTTATTTTGTTGTATTTATCTGCGACACCTTAAAAGCCGGTCAGTGAAAATATTCTCTGACATTAAACGGGTCCATGGCGCAAAAAAGTATCAGGACCCTTTGGGGACCCTAGCATGAGTAGTGGTCAGAAGAAAGCAAAAAGGGTATACTGGGGACAAACCGAGCCAATTCGGCTATGCCTGGTGTGTGGGGAAAAATTAGCAATATCCATTTTGTGACATTTTTGTTTGGTGGTGTGCCGTGTGATTTTTCTAATGTGAAATATGTGCCGTGGCTCCAAAAGGTTGGGAAACACTGCTCTAATGCAGAGACACACACACACTCACACACATCCTGTAGTAACAGATGGTCTGTTTTTCCCCTGTAGGAACAATTAGATCATAAATTGCTATTTGTTATGAAGTCATAATCTTGATATAAACACGTTCATGTCATTTCATGCAATAAAAAGTAATAAAGCATTGACTGAAATTTATTGTTTAGTATTTTCTATGTCACCAGCAAAAACCATTCAGCCAAATCACAGCCTTTGCAGTGTTCAACAGGAGCCATATTACCATATTAATGCTCTGTGTTGTGCAACTGACCACCTAGTGTACGACTGGCCTGGTCATAAAGTCTGTAAATGGAAAGCAGCACTGGAAAGCTTATATTCTGTTATAGAGACCATGATGGGAGCCAATATGATGCACAGTGATGGAAAAGAACAGTCTCAGTAAATGCATAATAGCTATTCAGTGATATCTTCACTTCTCTGGCCAGGCCTGCCTCTAGGTGTCTGATAAGTGGAGTTAATCAGTGTTAAGGCCAAAATCTACAGTTCCTGTAGTGGCCACATGAGTATGGAAGCCCGTTTCTGCCACACACACACACAAAAAAAAAAGTATCCATAACTCGAAATTTCAACTTATTAACTCAAACTTTTGAGAAAAGTAACTCGAAATTTCAAGTTAGCACTGCTAATCAGTAATCTACGTGAATTACATAATTTTCTTGTTACCCGGAAGCTGAATCCCTCAGCTACAAATGCTACAGCTAAGCTACCAGTATTACAGCCAGTCATTAATGCCCAAATTGCTGGATATTTTCAGCGTGGCTTTACACATGATGAAATCATTGTTTTATTAGCAGAATCACATGGCATTACTATCAACAAACGCACTTTCGAAAGCGTCAATTTGTTGTGATTCGGTTTTGAGTGCGCATTCCAGATTACTGATTGACAGAGCTAACTCGAAATTTTGAGTTATGGATACTTTTTTTTTTAAAGTTGCAGAAACGGGCTTCCGTACATGAGGCTGTTACAGCATTTAAAAACTGCGTATTGCCTGGTATAGGAAGGTAAAACAGTTTTGGTCTCACCTACACTAATTAAATTAAATTAACTGGACATCTCCACTTTCATACATTTTAAAGATTATTATCATTACTTTTTTTGTTGTTTCGGCTTCTTTTTGGATCATAAATTGGCATGTTTTGGTTTAAACTCCATTTCTCCTGTTGTTTGACAAATCTGGTTTGGATCATGTCATCCACGATTTGTACCTCTCAGTTTTAAGTTGTTGCTCTAGTTTATTTGCGCCTCCAAAGACCAATGAACCCCTGAGACGTGCAGACACAATCCTTTCTGTACTTTCACTCTGAGAATTTCAGGGTGAATTATTTCACTCTGTCATTTCTGCTGTCAAACTTACTGTTTCCAAGATGTAAAAGATAATCAGTATAGTCAGGATATTCATGTTCATGCATCTACCATTTGCTTAATTCACAACCTGCTTCTTGAAAATATAAGAGTGTAATTTTGATACTTCAGGGAGTTTGACTACAAAGAAAAGGTCCCACAGGATGAGAAACCTCAACCATCTAAACCCCAAAAAGGCCACAGAAACAAGGCTGACATGTGACCATTTAAAAAAAACAAAATGGCTCTCATGTGTGTCTGCATCTGATTTGCAGAAAAGGACAGAAAAAAGTGAAATTAGTAACCATGTTTCATTTGCTGTGTTGTCTGGTAATTATTCAGGTTTCTGTAGGAACGCCTCCATTAGCTGCCATTTCTTTCTTTTTTTTCCTTTTTTTGAGCGACAGGCTTCTCATGATTCATAAATTGGTGGCAAAAACATGGAAACCTAAAGTTTCCCCTTAAAAGTGAATCTTTGACCTCTTTATTTTTTCAGTGAAATGAAATTTAAAAAACAAACAAACAAACAAACAAACAAACAAACAAACAAACAGGGAATTGATTTTCAAACAAAGGGTTGCTCTGAAAGTCTAAATGTGAAATTCAATTAATGTACAGCGTTACACTAAAGCCAATCAAAATGCAGGATACTTTCTGAACAAAACACATAATATAACATATAATATGGACGAGTAGGACAAGGGAGACAAAAAATGGTGTGCAGGAGAGACACCTGAGCACCCTTACAAGACCTGTATAAATGCATTTTTGTTAAAATAAATTTTAAAAAAAAACAAAAAACAAAAACACACACACACACGCGCACACACACACGCGCACACACACAAAAAAACAAACAAACCAAATTCTACTTCATTTCTCTTTCATGATTTATGATATCGGACTAGGTGTCACAAAAATATTTTAGGTCCTTTCAGCACCCATCCATAATTATTTTGTTTCCTTTTTTTCCTATTCTCAGCTTGCATGGAATTGAAAAAGCCATCCTTAATATGGTCATCTCACCTTCTACCTACCTGCTGTTCAAACCTAGTGCTTACGATGGGCAGCCAATAAGAACAAAGAACACCTTAACAATAGAGCAACTAAAATAGCCTCCTTCAAAAGACACCAAGATTCAGCATGAGATAAATACAGATGATTTTAAACCATGAATCACACAAAGCTACCCTAGATGAGTCCAAACAAACATCTGGAGCTGAAATGGACCATAATGACCAATAACTAAATAACACACCATAATGGAATTAGTGTTAACATGTAGATTTTTTAAGAAGTACACTGTGTTAATACACACTCCTGAATTCAGATGAAATAAACTCATGAGACGTTTCATAATTTATTCGAGAGAAAGAATGTGAATAATGATACACATAATTTGTGTTCATTTTCAGCCACTCATATTCATATAATTTTTTGAAGGATGGTGCAGATTTTGTGGCCTTCCCAGCTCAGTGCAGTCAGCTAAGAGGACCTCCACCTGTTGTTTCACACAGTTACACCTCCTGTGTCACCCTGCCTGGTTTGCTATTACATAAAAACAATGAGTGTATAGTCTTACGTCGTTTTTGTGACACGGCCTGAAGAAACGCTGTGATAATGTCGTAGTTCTTCTGCAGTTTGTGGCAAAGTCGGTCCCGTCTCTTCAGCTGGCGAATCAACTTGGCCGACTGAAGGCCTGTACGATATTTCACCTCCTGGATGATTGAATGCAGCTCCTCTGGGGCTGAAAACAAACACAGAAAATTGGTGGTACAAACTCCACACAAAAAAAACCCTGGCTTGATGGTAGAATTGAACTCAGCACATTTTTATTGTGAGGCAATATTGCTAACCACTGCTCGACCTGTGCTGCCCTTACAGCATTTATTATTATTATTATTATTATCATCATTATTTTAAATGCCAGTAACAGCCCAAAATTACGTCATCTATTGATCTCTAACTTTTTCAGATGATCACATTTTAGGAACATGTGTCTTTCTTTAACCTACATCTTTTTCAAACACATATTTTCCACAATAATATGTACTCAAAATAAAGCCGTGGCACAGTTTTGACACACCCGTGATATCTGCAGTCCTCTGATAAATCATAATCTCACACTCATTAGCCTGTTTTTCCAAGCTGCAGGCAAAGGAGGAAATGAAAACCAGATCAGCAGTGCCACATAAACACAAACCCTCCACCCATTAATGGAAACATGGCGTTTAAAATCTGATCACAGCAATAGATCTAAGGAAAAACAGGGGACACTTTTGGTTGTTTTTCTCATGTGTAAAATAAAACAGATACAAGAGCAGTTAAAAGTAGTTCTTACTTCATTGTGATATACATCTATTAAGGATCGAAGGATGGACGGACAAGCCATTCAAATAAATCAATAACTTTTTTTTAAAATTATTAATCCTGCTAACTACCACACAGACAAATCACATAAACTTTGGATGTTATGCATTTAGCTTTTTGGTGTGTGTATTATTTTTGCAAATACATTTGGATTAAAGCTAATAAAAATAATATATCCACAGACATTGTATCAATTTTCACAACTGTAAGAGTCTAATGCAGCCAGTCACTGGTTGCCAATTAGGGACGCACAAATCTGATATTTAGTTATTGGTCAGATCCCGACTCAAAATGGTGGATCTGGTATCAGTAAAATCTGTCCATCTACTTGATTCAATTATATGCTGTTCTGTGTTTGCTGTACCAGTAGTGCGCTGGTTGCTAACAGCAAAGAGTCAGCAGTTTGGTGGCACAACCGTTGATGACACTTGTGGCTTTTCTGCAGTAGTCTGCATAGAATGACTGAATGTAGTGTAAAGCGCTTTGGGGTCCTATGGACTAGAAAAGCGCTATACAAATGCAGGCCATTTACCATTTACCATTTAGTCTCATTTCATTCATCCTGATACCTGAGCCTGAAACTATGCTCTGATTTCATTGAAATAGCCCCCACATCACCACGCTGATAACCAGAGTCGGCTTTGCTGTGTTGCAGATTTGAATGGCGAGTGGTAAAACACACACTGACGGCCTTCATGTATTCAAATGTCCAACTAACTGTTCAACAACACTGGTGAAGATGAAGCTTTTCTTTTTAAGGGGAATTCATAGTACTGTACTGTGCCAGCTTGAGTAGGTACACAGAATGAAATGATCTGAAACAAACCAGCGTGTCCAAAAAGCAAAATTAAGGTCTTGCAGTAACCTAGTCAAAGCCAGGACTTTGGTTAAATTGAGATGCTTTGGCATGACCTTAAACAGGCTGTTCTTGCTGGAAAACCCTCCAGTGTAACTGAATTAAAACAATTCTGCAAAGAAGAGTGGACCAAAATTCCTCCACAGCAACGTGAAAGACTCGTCACCAGTTATCACAAATGCTTGATTGCAGTTCTTGCTGCCAATTTTCACACAAGTTCAGGTAGGTGTGGATAACTTTTTCCCCTTATAATTGAATTAACCTTTGAAAACCTGTGTATACTCAGGTCATCTTTGAAAAATAAAAAAAATTTGAATGATGGTTCAAATTTGCCCATTCCGGGTAAGGGACGAGACACTGCCCCAAGTGGAGGAGTTTAAGTATCTCGGGGTCTTGTTCATGAGTGATGGGAGAAGGGAGCGGGAGATCGACAGACAGATTGGTGCAGCGGCTGCAGTGATGCAGACGCTGTACCCCACCCTGCCTTTTTTCTTTCAAAGTTAGGAGAGCAATGTTTACATCAAGCCTTATTTGTAAAAAAAAAAGATTCCCAACCATTTATATGCTTGTGAAATTAACACTTGTATCAGATCAGTGGTCTCCATCACCATATACATGAATTCAGGGCTGTGTAGTTATTTAAATTTTACATTTCAAAAACAAAAAAATATATTAAAAAAAAAAAAATCCTTTTTTCATTTTTTGTTTAATTTTACCCATATTCATTATACCTTTCGCATTAGCGTGTAAGAAGTTCAGTTAAGTTTGCATTTACAGTTTTATTTTGTTTTTTTAGCTGAACCACAATTTAGGTTAAAGGAAATGTACTTAATTAAAAGCACAAGTTTCTGCCTTTTTAAGTGTAATAACGCTAATATTTTCCCAGCATAATGGCACATGAAGCCAAGATATCTGTAAGTTATCAAAGCAGGGAAAAGTTGGATATGTCGATCCCTTATACAAACGAGAGTGCGTAAGCGTAGCTAATAAACTGTGCTGCCCTGGAGCGATCAATAAAGTGTAACATTTACCAAAAAGGGTTTTAAACTTTTCCACGGACCATTCCTGACTATACACAGGAGCAAAGCGAGTATGCATATTTTGGCTGGTATTTCAGGTATTATTTAAGAGTATTTCCTCTTCCTGAGTGGCAGCCCTGAGCATTGTCTAACTCATACCAACCCTCAGCAGTGGAGAGTGCAAACACTGAAGTCACAGGTCTGCCCGTGTTGACTGAAGGATTCCTTTAAACGAGAGGAAACAATGGCAGCATGGACCTCACAGTAACATGCCAAGTGGGAATCTGGGGCAACAATGAAGGACGCGAGTAAATGAGCTGTCAGTGCACTCTGTCTCTGTCATTGTAACAGTCTGAACACTGTTACACTCAGCCTGCTCGGCTCACTCCAGTATCTGATTACACTTACAGACAAATCAGCTATATATCAAGATGTATCTGTGAATTGGAAAACACACACACACGCCTTCCTCATTACAGAGACTTCTGGAATGAATTATAGAAGATTTGGGATGAAGCTTTTACAAAAATAAACAAAGATAACCTCAAAGCTTAAAGAAAAGCTCTGTTAAATGTCTCAATTAGAGAGCAAGAAAACAGTAACTAGATCATTTATAGGTGTGAATTAAAAGACAGATAAAAAGCCTCCAATCAACAGGGTTTGTGATCTCTGCAAATAAATTCTGGCACCCACTGAAGCATTTTAGATCTTCTTTCAATGCAAAAACCACCACAATTGTGTTTGGGATTCAGTGTACTCATGTTTAAAATACCCTATTCTGATCAAATGCCCAAATGAAATAACAGAAAAATGCACAACTTCTGTTCAGTCAGGTAAAATGCACACTCTGTCTAAACAACATGTGGACTAGTTGCACCTGCATGCATACTCACCTCACAAAAGCTCAATTTGAGCCAGGAAAAAGTGAAAATATTCATAGTAAGGAGGTAAAACCTCCCCCTACTTAATTAAAAAGACAACAGTTACTGTATAAAATAATAATAAAAGAATGCTAATTCTGAATTTTTCCATATTTGGGAAAGATTTTTATGGAATGACCCTTCATAAAATATCCAAATTTCTTTGTCCATTTGACCTATAAGGAATACAATACCATTTTAAGATCCTTGCATTTCCATGGTATGGTTTTCTTTTCTCTATTACCTCATTCAACCTCTATGGTCATTTCAAACTAGCATTCGTTTCAGTGTGTGAGACTGAGCATTAGCCAGGTCAAACTGGAGGCAAAGGAGTTTTTCCTCCCCACTGTTGCCAAGTGCTTGCTCATAAGGGCTCATCTGTTGTTTGGGGTTCTCTCTAATATTGCAGGGCCTTTCCAGATAAAGCACATTTAGACACCTGTTGTTGTGAATACGATTTGACAGTAAATTGTGCGATGAAGTGGTGAAAGTCTTCAAAATATGCAAGATTTCTTTTTTATATAAATGGGCTAAAGAACATGTCTTTGTTTCCTTACTTGTTAGTGCAATAATGCAGGAATAAAACGGACCAAAAACACATAATATCAGCCATAAAACAAACAGGTGGTAAGCATCATTTATAGAGGAGGAAAAAGAGATAATCGGTGGTTGAGTTTGAATGATCAGTCTGTACCTTTCTGAGCCAGGTAGTTCATCTGGTGCCTCCTGGTGTGCTTCTCCTGCAACTCCTGCAGGAAGCTGGACCCGGAGTTACTGCGGCCCAGGAAGGCATCGGACCCGGACGCCTCCGTGGAGCTGTCCCAGCTGTCCGCATTCCTCCTGCTGCCTCCGCTGTATGTATCATAAAGCTCCACCAGGAGACAGTCCACTATGGAAGCCCTCGGAGTTCTGACTGCATCTCCCACAGATTCAGAGTCGCTGTCACCGGCCGCGTTGGTCCTTTGGGTGGCAGTAAAGGTGCCAGGCGGCTGTCCACGCTCTCTGGGCACCTCCTGCTCTCCCGGACATGATGATGTGTCATTCGATGACTCGGTGGGGCTCGTCCACTGCTGAAAGCCAGAGAAATCGTCCTGCAGGGAGGCAGCAGAGTGGGCATAAACCTCGCTCTCTTCCTCGGAGCGCAAGCCACCGTCACATATGTCAACTTCTAAAAGTTCATTCCCGTTTACTTTCACCCTCGACGCCATTGTTTTTATTAAGAGAAAACAAAACGAATGAGCTCTCTTATCCTGCTGCAACTGTTTTAACAGTAAACTGTCATTTTCCTGACTTGCTTTAAGTTACAAAGTTAGAGCGTTTCGAAGAGGATAGAGTTCCTGGAGCGCTCCATTTCTCACCTCAGAAAGGTGGAGACTCGTCTGGCGGCTTTTACTTTCCTTCCTGAATATTCAGAACTGGAATTCACTGCTCCCCCCCCCCTCCAGGACTACACAATGGACCAGCCCACTACGCTGAACTTCTCCAACTGCTGCCAAACTTTCTTCAGGTCGCGCGACAGGTGCGACAGGTGCCGGGAGCTGCTCCATTGGCCAATCAGAGATGAGCCCAAAAGTATCTCGACCAATCCGCTTTCACCTTTGAGGACCAATTCATTAACGTTTGCACGGAAATTCGTAATGTGACTCCTCTAAACGTTCAATATGTGTATAAATAAAGATTTAAAAAAAAACAACTTTTCAATATGTATTGATACATTTATTTTAAATAAACAAATAAAGGCTAAAATGAAGTAGATATGAAACATATACTTTTTACCCAAATTTTAATACAAGGCCCATCTTTTAGCAGTGAATCTTTCACAGCTTTCCTTTCATATAAAAATAACTTCAGGTCTTTAGATTTTTCAAAATCCTTGCAATGTGAGTCTAGCTTACAGGAGTTTTGTTTTTGTTTTGTTTTTTTACCTTGGCAAATTTCAATGATCTGTAACTTATATTCATATTCTAACAGCCCAGTGTCACGGTAAAGGATGAAATAAGCATGAAAAAGCACATCTTGTGTTTGTTTAAAAATGTACATTTCTCTTGAGCCTGGTTGATTTTCATGCTAACTGATACAAGAAACATAATAATGCAATCAAAAATATGTCCCAGCAGTGAAATGTATACAACCCAGCCCCAAATGCGGATTTTTAAAAACTCATATGAAACTGTTCTGAATTTTTACGTTTCATAGATTCATAGAAATGTAATAAACATGTGCATTTTTGAAAAGGTGATTTGATTACATAAGAGGTGATCACAAAGAAATCTCTGAATTGACGTCAGCTTGGCATTAGAGTAGAAACTAAATGTTTATCGCAGTCTGGTACGATAAAATCTTTGGCTATATTTTGATTGCTAAGAAGCAAATCTGTTTAAAAAGCGAAGTTAATTGAAGGATTGCTCTTGAATTGTATTTTTTTTTTACAGATAGACGAAAGAAAGAAAGAAAGAAAATTAAAGCATAAAATAAAAGCTGTAGTCATGAGGGGCGGGTATACGCCACTGACAGTCACTGGTACACGCCTACAAATCAAATGATGCGGGCTTCCGTACACCACGTGGCCAGCAAACAGGGAAGCGTTGAGTCAGGGTTGAGCTCGTGCCTGTGTTTTTGCCGTCACGGAGGAGCGGCCTCTCCATTTCACGCTGTTATAAGGCGCAACGTGGATGGTAGAGACACTCTGCTTCAGAAGTTTGTAGCTGGATGAAGAAAATGGGCTCTTTTCGCTGCTCCGGGCCGAAGATGTTCAGCTTTCTCCTGATCTGCGTCACTTTGTGGAGCCACCTAAGCGGGAGCAGCGGGGCCAGCTCTTCCCGGAGACCTAACATCGTTCTGATCCTCACCGACGACCTGGACGTCGCTATCGGGGGTCTGGTCAGTAGGAGCTTATCTGAGAGTCATGACATTGTCTTTTTTTTTAATGACATTAAACCAGATCGGATAAAGCTGACAGCTAACATTCCTGACAGCAAACATCATGCAAGCATCCGACAGAGTCAGCAGGCTTGTCAATCCATCACCACCAATGTTTTTATTATAATTTAAAAAACAAATCTAGAAGAAATGTTTTTAGCCAGCCAGAGGATGTTATGTTTATAAAGACTGGGTCTACGTAAATGAGTTGTTTGTGCTATAATAGCCAGTCTGACAGTAATGGTAATGCATAATAATTACAATAATCCCAAAGTAAACACTTTAAATCTGGTCTGTCAAACAGCACGATCTGATCTCAAGTGGGCTAGGCCCGTTAAACTATTACATGCACATTTATACACATATTTAAAAAGAAAGAAGTGTTATGCTTACAGAAGGTATAAAATGATTTTAACTGACCAGCTTTCATTTCTCCCCACTGGGCTTCCAGGCCCATTAAATCAGGCTTTTACTGGCCCAAAAACGATGCTAAAATAATTAAATTAGCAGTATAGAGCTAGATTAGTTAGCAACTTAAAGTTTTAAAATAAATGTCATGGAGACCAGGTGCGGTAAATGCGGTGCCCTTCTTTAGATTCACCTCTGCAGGTAAGAGTGCGAAAGAAATAACTGCCAAATTTTAAGATCATGCCAGGTTCACACCCCTCTTAAAAATGTGTAGAACATAAGCCATTATTTTAGGTTACATTTACTTTCATTTCATGAGAGATTTGTTTACAAACAGGTAATGAATAGCCCAAGATGTCTTTAAAAAAAGGCAAAATAGACCTGTGATCATGTGACGTGCATTACAGTTTACAGATGGGAAAGGCACAAAACCTCGGCAACAACATTATTTTCCCATCTTTAAATTAAACCAACTGATTTAAAGACACTTTCCGATCATTTTTACCCCTCCATGGTAAATCTGGCATCACTATCACACCAAGAACGGAAAATCTTTTTATTCAGAAATTAGTGTGATTAATGATTTCACTACAATGTTCATATTTTTTTGACCCACTCCTGGTCTTTATGCTGTTTAATGGACACTGCTGTTTAAAAGAGTAAAACATAACTCTGTAAAGTCACTGCGGAAAGTAACTGATGTGAGACAATAATCAAAACAAAAACTGCTGATACATACAAAAAAAAACTTGTAGGTTTTCTTATTTCTCGTTTCATCTGCTGATTCAAACCCACATGTACTCAGACTGATAGCTTGTAGATATGCCATCCAAAAACATTAAACTGCTGTGTTTCGCAGGTTAAATGTTGTTACATCATCAATGAAGGTCAGGAGTTGTTGCAGATCATGTGCCTTTATTTCTACTCTTAACCTGTGTGTGTCCAAAAACTCCTGACTACATGTTGATGCTTGACTTTGATCAAATTTACATCACACTGGTGACTTTCAAGCCACATCTAATATAAAGCTACTGATAGATATTGCCATTACCTAAAGAACAGCTTAATTTAAACATGATGCTAAATTTATGTATAAAATAAAAAATCATAACACATGCTGAGCCTTATTTTTGTCTTTAGTTTGAGTAAAGAGTCCAACTTTAGATTATTTTGTGCTGTTTTGGTACAAATTTTTCAGTTCTGAGTATCTGAACCTAGTATTACACGAATTCACCTTCAGTTGTAGCAGCAGTTATATTACAGAGCCACAGTATGTTAATCCATTTATTTTGTGCTGATTAGTGCACAAAATGCTCAGTGTTTTTCCAGAGGTGTGTAATCTCTGCTCTGTCTGAGACCACAGTCATGTGAAAAAGTGAGGGCACCACATGGAAACCTTTGGTGTTATTGACATCTTTGCACAAGCAAACATGTGGTCTGCTTTCAAACAGGATCTACAGATAAAGGTGAATAGTACAACAATGGATAAAATACTTTGCAGTTGAAAAGACTCTGTCATTGGGATCATGAGGTAATGCTGATTGCCCAGTTTAGCACAGATCATATGGGTGTTTTTCTTGATTGTCCACCAGTCTCAGACATCAGTTTGCTGACACTTTTGACAGATTTTGGTGGTTTTAATTGAAGTACTTCCTGTTTTATATAGTCCTAAAGCATTTCAGTTAATTAATCATGTCATAAACCTCAATTTCTCCTTCTGAGCCAATCCCCAATGTACATGCACAAGTCTGCTTTGGGCTTCTTGGAGACTTTGTCAGTTTTCTGACAGCACTTTTTGAGGATTTAGTGTTAGAGCTGAAGCATTTCTTCAAATTGTTTCGAATTTTTTTTTTAATCCTTTGATAACAAGTGTTTTTTAAACCCTAAGAGAGATCCAGTCATCGGCATTTAATCTGAAATCCTTGATTATAATTTCATAAATGGGAAGATGTGATGAATGTACGTTTACTTACTTTTCCAGTGTTGCTGTTCCAATGCTGAACTAAACTTTGTGTTATTTATTATAGCATTTCACCCTCTGAAAGCACTGTTTCAAATAGATCAAATATTTGCTGGTCTAAAAAAAAAAAAAAAAGCCGTTTCTATGACAGCGGCCTTCTCAATAGGACAAAAACTACATCCTGTTATTGCTGATGGCCAAAAAGCAAACAAAGAGTTTAAGTGCAGGTAATTTAATTAATGTCAGCGCATATAAATAAATAAATAAATAAATATAAAATGTGTTTTCCTTTCAGAATCCACTGAACAAGACGAAAAAACTCATTGGTGACGCAGGGATGACCTTCACAAACGCAGTAAGTATAGCCTGCCTACTAGGGCTGGGCGATATGACCCAAAATTCATATCTCGATATTTTTTAGCTGGATGGCGATATAAGATATATATCTCGATTTTTTTTTTTTGATTTTTTTTTTTTAAAGCCATAAGTTAAGAACAAAAAGAGAGTTCTTAGTCACACTGTGTCCCAGATGTCACACGGGCACTTTTATTTACATACAGCGTAGATGTACATGAAGAAATTACTCAAAAATAAATTATCAGCATTTATTAAATAATCATGGTCCATAAATAAAAGAAAACAATGTTGTTTTTGTGCATAACAAAAAGCTCACAATTGTGCAGTCAAAATGTAAACTAATAGACGCTGAGCGTAATAACAAAGACAGATTTCACAGCTGCACCACGTCTCTGAACAGGTGCCATTTGTGGTCCTTATACACACACAGTACGTATCACTCCGCGAGGCTCCTCCTCGGTAGCTGTAATCCTCCGACAATCTATCAAGCGGTGCAGCTCCGTAGCTTAGCAAAGTCATATTAAAACATTTTTTGACAGATTGCTGAGCGCTGTGTACCACATAAAATCGGTTCGCGGTCAGTAAGCACAACCAGAATTCATACATAAGGCGCACTGTCGATTTATGAGAAAATGAAAGGATTTTAGGCCGTGCAGCCCCTCCGGGCTGCATGTCGTTAGCGCGGTTAGCTCGTTAGCACGTTGACGCCGTCCAGCCCCACGCACGGTAACTCGCTAACGGAGATTTTCCGCTTTCATCTTGTCATTGCCTGCAGGTGAAGCTATGGGGGAGGCGGAGTTGTGTTCAGTGAAGGAGAGGCGAGGCCGAGTAACGTTGCGTAGAGACAAAAGTGGACGAGAGAGAGGCAAACCTGCGGCTCCACAAGTATAATTATAACGTAACATAGACTATATCGATATAAACGATATTGTCACATCTTATATCTCGTATGAAAATATATCTATATTTTAAAAAAAAACTCGATATATCGCCCAGCCCTACTGCCTACATGTTCCTCTTGTCATCAGCATAGACTGTATATCAAAGATGGACTTAGCTACTGTAATATCACCCATTTGATTTGTGAAATCTTTTGAAACCTGAGATCGTAGCTTCACGGCACAAATGCAGGAAGGACCAGGTTTTAAAAAACAAAAAAAACAGATATGCTACATGCTAATGCAGCAAGCTCCTAATCACAAGGTAGCTTAACCCTAAAGTAAACCCTGTTTTATGGTTCTTTTGGACACTAAATAGGACCATAAAATTTCAAATAACCATATGAATATAAAGTGAGACTTGACGTGACCAACTGGGACCATAAATTTATTGAGAAAGTGTTTAAGGTAATACATTAATCAAGTAGGGAAAAAAAATTCTCGCCCACTTCTATATAACTTCTTTTTGCAATCAGAGGAGTCGCCCCCTGCTGGCCATTAGAAAGAACGACATTTTAAGACATTTTGCGCTAGCTTTACTTTTCAGACCCAACATTTTGTACATCTTTTATATACAGCTTTCAGGGACTATTAAGTGTATCGTTTTAGCCCTGCTTTGCGTCTGTACATTATTTTGTAGCATTATCTAAAATGACTTTACATAAAAGCTGCATGTAGAGAATCACAAGTCAAATATAATTAAAGAAAATCCTTTCAGTTTCGTCTCGCGTCTTTTTCCCTCAGTTTGTTGCCAGCCCGCTCTGCTGCCCCAGTCGTGCCAGCATCTTGACGGGGAAATACCCCCACAACCACCACGTCATCAACAACACCTTGGATGGAAACTGTAGCAGCAAAGCCTGGCAGAAGAGCGAGGAGCCGCACACCTTCCCCGCCTTACTGAAGGCCTCCGCTGGCTACCAGACATTCTTTGCTGGGAAATATCTCAACCAGGTGAGTGTCTCTTTTTTGCCAGAATCGGTGACTTGCCTTTAGTAAGAGGTTGTCCCCCTTTGTTCTTGTACTGCGCTGTTATCTGAAGAATGAAGGAGCTAAAAAATAATTTGTTGGTGTAATTCCCCTGTAATTAAATGGAATTGAAAAACACAGAATATTCTTTTTTTGTTTGTTTTTAACCACTACATTTCCAGAAAATTAGCTAATTACAGTTGTTTACAGTACTTAAAATGTGGAAACGTACAGTGTCATTTATCTCTTGTCCTGTAAAATTAGTTATGCACTACTTAAGTTTACTTAAAATATAATTATGTGTTTTTCTTTTCTATAAAATAACTTGGGTTATCCAATATCTAAAATTACTTGCATTATATTTTATTTAATTTTTCCTGTATGAACCAGATTTGTTGCCTCTTTTTCTAGTATACCTCTCTCTGAGTAGGTAAACTTTGTACATAAATATCATTATATTGTAATTTCAAATAAAATATATTGAAGTTTTAAATCGTATGCATGTGTCAGAGATGCATAAAAGTGAGGCATCTTTACTGCATTGTTCAGGAGACTGTCATTAGATGTGCAGTCATACGATCTATCATCTGAGGGTGAAGGTTACATCTCCCCTTGTGATTAACAGATGGTCAAATAGAGAACCAGAACGTCCTGTTTGTTAGGACGTTTAAAGTGTCACCAAAAAAGCCACTTGGGCCTGTTTTGCTACTTCTCCTTTTCACTCTGTCTTTGAGCATTTATGTACCAGAAAATGAAAGAACATTTTCAAACTGGATTGGGCAGGTCAAGTCCTGCAGAATAAACACGGCATGATTCACGTCATTGTACAGTCGCATACATCAGGTAGATCAATGTCACACAGTGTGGCTCGCAGGGAATTTGGAAGATAACTAAAAATCTTGCAAATGTCTCTACATGGAAATCAGCTGTGATGTCATTTATGTTTCAAATAAATAAATGATTTTCAACAAAATGTATTTCAACAAAAAATTAAACTTTTACACTTAAATTTTGTTTAAATACTGTTTTGCTGAGCAAATCGATCCTGTCTGAAAGGTGGAAATCTTTTTGAAACGTGGCGGTGAGGTCTGAAATGGAAACCATGAAGAACATATGCGTTTATATGTCGTGCTCATCTATTTTTTTTGCAGGGTAATTCTCTTCATCTCGTCATGCAGAACTGCACATACTCAACATTTATGCTATTTTGCAGTATGGGCACTCGGAAGCTGGTGGAGTGGAGCACATTCCTCCAGGTTGGAGTTACTGGGTCGGGCTGGTAAGTCTGAATGTTCACATTATTTGCTTTTATAGATCATGGACCAGTTTTAGAGCTTACCTTATTGTCGGAGACAGTCATGCAACTATAATCTCAAAACGATACCATTTCAAGTTGGACTGACTCCACTAGTTTCTGAGAAACTCAAATTCCTGTGGTCTGAGGAACATTTGGCCCTCTTTGTCTTTAGAGGTCTTATAAACCTAAGGGTTAAACTCCAGAGTAAAGAAACAGCCGTGAATTTGAGCTGTCATGTTTCACTGCAGCATCATTTTGCCTTGTGTTCGTCTGCTCTTCTATTACTGCTTTTATTCCTCAGCATTTTTCTTAGACAATCCAAAGTGTCTGTGGCTTCGCTGCTTCTTCTGAGAACTTGTTTAGAGACTCGGCTGCCGTTTTCTATTAGCAAATTCTGCATCTGCGATAAAGCTGCTCGTCTGTCTCTGTGAACAGTGATTGATGTATTGATCGTCACATGATGTGGTCATTTTGGGCGTCTGCCTGTTGATGCTATCAATCAAACTGAGTTTATTTAGTTCAACATCTGAGTTAAATGCTGCTCCAAAGGAAAATTCAGCTCCTGGAAATGAAGGCTTGTTTAAATCCTAAAACCATCATGTTTACTGCGAATTTCCCTGAAAAGTTAGGATTAAATCTGTCAGAAGAGAAGTCATTTACAAAGCATCTTATCCCTTAATTCCTAAGGTGCAAACCTTAACTGTTAATGCCGGGGAGAAGGACATATAAGAGTTTTAGATGTAGTACCATGGGAGCGTATCGAATTAACTCTCTGCTACTCTTTCCTTTCAAGTGAGGAAATAAAGTGCAGTTTGTATTCTGCGGTTAATGATCTTCTTCAGCTTCAGATGGTCTGCGCAGTACAACCAATGTAGTTCTTTCCCTGCTACTGATGGGAAATAGGACAAGTTCAGTATCAGAAAATTGGTCAGAAAATTGAGCATTATGTGTAATTTTTAAATCTCCATGACTTTGCAATAGAGATCTTGACTCAGCTGGTTGTATTTAGGTTATTCTTTATTAAAGCGAGGTTGCAGAATGTCTGTCTCACTTTTATCACCATCTTGACACACAAAAGTTGTTTGTTTTTTATCCATATTTTTCTTTGTTTTATTATTTCCATGAGTTCCCAGTTCATATTTAATGTTGCAAAAATGTGTATTTCTGATTAAATCAGATCTGATATGAAGCTACCTCACACACCACTGTGAAATGTAGGCAGTCATGTGGCTAAATAAGGAGACAGACTAATAAAAAGGCTAAAGTTAGATTTGTGTGGATTTACAGAAGGTCTCTAACTGGTTTGCAGAAGTCAGAGGTCACGTCCAGACTGCCGTGCAGACTGGTTTATCTTCACTGTCACTGGATGAACAAACACAGATTAGAGCCGTGGTCCCATGACTTGGAAGTTTATCATAACAAAGAGCGAGACTCATGCGATTTATATGATTTTGGCAGTTTAAGCCAATAATCCTTCTGGCGCTGCACCAGAGTCACTATCACTATGCTTTGAGGGAACTTTTAACAATATGTTTCCATGAACTGCAGCTCGTCTCTGATCATTGGTGACTTCATGTGATCAGCTGTGAGCAACAGTTGTAAGTGCTGTTTTTAAGAAAAATAATAAAATTTTAGTCAGTGCGAAAGAGGACTTTTTTTCTGAACCCTGAAGGTTTCCAGGTTTCTTAACCCTAACCCCGTGCATGGTTCAAAAATAAATATCAGGCTTTTTATATTGACTTCTTAAAATTCACTTCAGCTTCTTAGACCAAGATTATATAGATACATACATATAATACACTCCTGGAAATGATTTCTTCCACTAGGTGTTTTATTCTGTGTGATTTAAGGCTGGGAAATCTGAAATGAAGAGGATGGTACATGTGCTTACGTAATAATTTGCAGTTCTTTACACATGATCCGAGTGGCTCTTTAAACCTGAAGTGTTTTACAGAGTCGTGTCGTTTGTGTTTTCCAGGATAAAAACTCTAAATACTACAACTACACACTATCAGTGAATGGGAAGGCTCAGAAGCACGGAGCCGACTACAGCAAAGATTACCTGACAGATCTACTGGTGAGAGACCTTTGATATGACTGCACACCGTCCTTTACTTCATTTATATAGCCACAAATGTAAAGCATCCTTATCTTGTTACTTTAAAGACAGTTTTTGGTTCACACTTCCATTTTTAGGGACAAAATAGAAAAGACAGAATTCATGTCTGCTTGATAAATTACCGTAAAGGTTTTTGGGTGATCACTCTCTTCCTCGTTCTCAGGCCAACATGTCTCTAGACTTCCTCCAGTATAAAACCAGCTACCAGCCGTTCTTCATGATGGTGTCCACGCCGGCCCCCCACTCCCCCTGGACGGCAGCACCTCAGTACCAGAAACGCTTCAACAACACCAAAGCTCCCCGAGATCCCAACTTCAACGTCCACGGGAAGGTAGAATTTTTTTTTTTTTAAAGTTCTTGCTGAATTTCGCTGGTTCCAAAGTAAGATGGAAGAAAGCGCTCTGTTAATAAGTTCTGTTGGGTTACATCAGTCTCTACGCTAAAGAGGACCTTGCTAATCATGATCACTTTCATTTCTCCCCTCAGGACAAACACTGGTTGATCAGACAGGCTAAAACTCCCATGTCAAACTCCTCCATTCGGTTTCTGGATGATGCCTTCAGGGGACGGTCAGTCGCTTCACCTCCTCACCTTCCTCTTTCTTTGCTCCACTTCCTTATTTCCTTTTTGAAACATCCTCCTCAGCTCCTTACCAGACCACTGCTTTCTGTCACCTTTCACATCCTCCTAATTCTCCTCCTTTCTTTTCACCTTCAGGTCTTAACATAGTTTCCCACAGATTTAGCTTGTTTTTGCAGCAGTGTGTGTGCAGCTCCTTTCTGGCCACCAGCTTTCTTAAATGAGTCCATATTAATTTAAAAATACCATTTATACGTTTCTCCACTGTAAATATTTTATTGGCCAAGTTTTTTCTGACATGAAATATAATCAGCTGCTTCATCCCCGAGTCTGTCATCCTTTGCTTGGACTCCACCATCACATTGTGCTTTACAGCCTCGATGAGCCTGGTGTAGTGGCCCAGAGAACACCTCTTAGTTTGTGCTATAGCCGACCAATGACAAGAAAACAGTCCTACAAAGGGTCAGCAAATCATCCAGAATGCAGCTACGAGGCTTCAGTTCAATTCAATTTTATTTCTACAGCACCAAATCACAACGACAGTCGACTTAGGCACTTTATACTGTAAGGTAGACCCTTACAGACCACTCATTCCCGGTTTATCTCGTCCTACAGGTGGCAAACGTTACTGTCAGTGGACGACCTGGTGGAGAAAATAGTGAAGAGGTTGGAGGTCAGAGGTGAACTGAACAATACCTACATCTTCTTTACTTCTGATAATGGATATCACACAGGTATGTCTGTGCGAGCGCTTTTTGTTTTTTATTTCAACATCTACAGTTTTTCAGAGGATAGTTTAACATTCACAAGGTTTTTAGTGTGGTAGGGTTTGGTTAGCTCTCACTGCTAATTGTTTCCCACCCTTTTATACCTCCAAAGGTTTAAAACATGAGAAACAAAACTGCTTTAAAATTGTCAGTACTGTTGAAAATGTGGCCAAATCTCAGTCACAACCTAAAAGTGACGTCTCAGATGATAAGAAGTGCGTGAGACTTGTTTTTTGGATGCAGAGTAAAGAAAATGAAAGGACTCTGTTCCTGTTTCAGGTCAGTTCTCTCTCCCAGTGGATAAAAGGCAGCTGTATGAGTTTGACATCAGAGTTCCTCTCATGGTCAGAGGACCAAATATCAAACCCAACCAGACCAGCCAGGTACACACACACACACACACACACACACACACACACACACGAAAGATGAGATGCCCTTGCTCTCTAATCAATATTTAGTATTTATCATTATTCACTGATCCTCTATTAATACAGTTACTGTTGAAATCATATTCTCTGTCTATATTATAATCTTATAACCTCTGACATATTTAAGGAAATGGTTCCAGTATAGGTTTTTTTAAAGCGTTACTATCATAAAAATTAAACGGATGCTATATTCTTTCAAGATCCAGGCCAGTGTTTAAGTTTCCATTCACTTTAAGTTATCTATAACTCCCTCACAGATCACTGCATTCTGTTTTTGTTTGCATTTTACACATATTTAGTTTATTTTGGACATCGGGGTGTAAACTGAGAGCTAAAAACTGAAACAATTAACATCATATCACCAGAAACTCAGTGGAACCACCCACAATCCAGAAAGTTTGAGAACATTTGCAGTTACTTCTACCTGCATATGTTTTGGCTGAATATTATTATCCTTGTTGCTGGTAGAAAACATTGACTTTAATTGATGTTTCACACTTTATTGCCATTGATTTTTTTGGTATTAGTTCTTGGTTAAATAAAGTAAAAGTAATAAAGCAGTAAATATTAGTCACCTATGTGTTATAAATAAATGCATATCCTGTTTTTATCTTGTTAGTGGATTTATATTCAGTGTAGCAGCATGAGCCCTCCTGTTGGTCCCAAAAAGAGGAAAAGCAGCAAAGAGAGGAAAAAAATCTACTTTGAACAGATGCACAGGATCTGTGTTTAGAGATGGTGCATCCATTTTGCTGGCCACATTTGTTGGATTGAGTGTTTCTTTTGTCTTTCCAGATGTTGGTAGCGAACGTTGACCTTGGCCCGACCATCCTGGACATCGCCGGGTACAACGTCAACAAGACCCAAATGGACGGCATGTCGTTTCTGCCAATTATGGTGAGAAAACTAAGCTTGTGTTCTGCTTTTGTTGTCTATAATACAAGGTAAAGGAGACGGTTGAATATTAATATGCTTAGTCAGACCCAAGTACACAAATAAATCCTTTTATTTGTAGATATTTTTACATCATCAAATGTTGATCAATTGCCACATCAACACATTACTAATAATATAATAAGAGGTAAATGACAACTTATCAACAAAACTCAGTAACGATTATTAGGTAACAAAATAAATTTAAAGTCACACTTGTTCATATCTGTGTGTGTCACCAGGAGGGGAAGATGAACGGCAGCAGTTGGAGAACAGACATCCTGGTGGAGTACGAAGGCGAGGGCAGGAACAAGTCGGACCCTGCCTGCCCGCTACTGGGTCCCGGAGTGTCGGTATGGAAACAGGGATGAAGTAAAACTTTGTTGTTGTTGTGGGTTGTTTTGTTTTTTGGGGTTTTTCAGCGGCACCAAAAATTAAACACCAATAACAAACGTTTTTTCTATAGGAGTGTTTCCCAGACTGTGTGTGTGAGGACTCTTACAACAACACTTACGCCTGTGTGCGCACCATCGCCCGCTCTTCCAACCTGCAGTACTGCGAATTTGATGACAATGAGGTATAGTATTGTATTTATTTGCTTTTGATTTTCAGTCTTTAGCAATTTGTCAAGCTAGCCAGCTAACATTTGTATTCAAATGTTATTTTTGTTGGCACTAATGTTAGGCAAGATGGCTACGATTAGCTGTGCAACTTAGCTGTGCTGCATTAATCTGGTGACGGTTAGTTCATAAAGCTGAACTAACCAAAAGTGCTCCTTTTTATATTTTTGTGTAAGAAAGTGAGCACATATCCTTAATATAGAAATCAGTCAAGCAACTGGGACAGTTGGGAATGTCTCACTTTTAAGTTAACATCTGTTGCAGCGCTAGTGATAAAAGAGGATTTACCATGTGAAAAATGCTTCGTATAGCACGTTTAAAAGCGCTGTGTGCAGGTTTTGAAAGTCTTTGATTTGCTGGCATCTAGTGGTCAAATCGAGAATGGCATGTCCTTGAGTTTCTTCAGTTTTGAATCATTAGCATATTTCACAGATGTCTATGTTCTGTAGGTTTTCGTAGAAGTCTACAACGTGACTGCAGACCCGTACCAGCTGACCAACATTGCAAAAACCATTGACAAGGAAGTCCTGGAGAAGATGAACCACCGGCTGATGATGCTGCAGTCCTGCTCCGCACAGTCATGTCGGACACCCGGCGTGTACGATCCGAGGTCTGTTCAGCAAAAATCTGCATTTTATCCTTTCTTTCTTTCTTTCTTTCTTTCTTTTTTTTTTTTTTTTTAATCAATAAAATTATATGTAAATTCTCTCACACTTTTGGGAATTTAAATGTTTATCCCGTGCATTCACTTTTTTCTAAACTATTTAAATCATGGCTATTGTATAAATACACAATTACTGTGTACTTTTCAGTATTTTTCATGTAATGAGTTGTGATTTCTTGATAAATACCTTGAAAATAAAAATATCCTGTTACTCAAGAGTTCTATTTAAGTCAGCAATTAGTTTTTAATTAATTAATTACATTTTTTTTTACCTTTCTAGTAAAGTTTTCCAGGCTCTATTAACACACAAGCATTAATTATTCTACCCTGTGATATTTTCCTCCCCTCAGGTATAAATTTGACCCACGGCAAATGTTTACCAGCCACAGCTGGAGGCTCAGCAGACTCAGGCAGACAGTGAAGTAGGAAGACTGCGAAGGATGTGGGGAAGCTGGGGAAGAAAGGCTGCGTTGAGTGATGTATTCAGCCTTTCCTGATGTTGTTGCCTTGTTGTCGGGCCTCCTGAGCCAGTCTCTTTGTAAGATGAGGATGGAGAAGGGATCAGGTGGGGGTCATATTATGGCGCTGCTGGAAGATAGGAGGCCCACCTTTTAAACTGTCTGTTTGGACTGCTTTTCAATTATTTTGTCAGTAGGTGTGAAAGAGAGCCAGATTATTCAGAACTGATTTACACGAGGCAAGCCATGAATTAAAACCCTGTTTTCATATAAGCCTTACTTTGCACTGAACATATCACTTTAATTCCTTTCAACTACTCACTCTTCTAAATGTTTAATTTATGGTTGAACACTTGAATTTATCAGAGAAAGCTACAGAGCCCTTACTTTCCCATTAGGTGTGACTGTTTTCCCCCCCCTATCTCATGCACTCATTTTAAATTTTACTATAAATTCACTTATATGACTTTGCTCACTGTGAGTGGCATAAACTGCAGTTCCTCTAATGGCCACTTGAGGGTGGCTTCAAAAGTGAGGCAGTCCCAATAGATTCCCCATGTTAAAATGTCAAACTTAGCACTAGAAATAAACACATTTACAGGCTGCTACAAAAAGCAGTTCTGGTCTTTACCGTTAATCTAACTCTTCATAACAACTGTAAGGTAGTTTAATTTAAAAATAACCCATTTATTTTAGTTATATTATGGTATAAGGATTATATGATCAGGCCCTCTTTAACTGGTGGATGCCAGCATAGATTTACTTCAGGTACTTTGAGTAACTAAACCGGAATTTCAACTTTATTTTTAATGCCTTTGTTCATTGTAGTTGTTTGACAAATAATGTGACCTGCTGTGTAGTTAATGATACAAAAGTCTGTCCAAGAAGTTTCTACTCCAATTTTAGTTGTTGTTGTTTTGGGGTTTGTTTTCTTTTTTTATTTTGCACCAATTAGTAAACTTGTTTCTATTCAAAGCAGTAATCTAATGAATGGAGCCATCTGCGTAAAACTAGAAAACAGACTAGACAGTATTTTTTTTTTCCTTACAATATTTCCCCTGAGTAAAAACAAGTGCTGACGTTAGCTGAAAACTTAGGTTCATCCTCCAGTCCAAAGACCAATCTTGCAAACCACTACCTAACACCGTAAAACTTTCTTAGGTCAAACTAAAACTTTTTTAGCAGATTTTTCTCCGTTATACTACAGCTGTATGCATTCATTACAGACACGTAGGAGTTTATAATAAATAATCCTGTGCGCACGATAAGGAAATGGCACCTTAAGGGACTCTAGGGGCTCTGCAGAAAGTTGTACTTGAAATACTTCGGCAAATACAAGCTCTAAACTGCAAACAAGGCTCCACTTTAAGATTTTCGTAAACAGTTCATGTATTCAGGTTAATTTTATCAGGTTTAGAGCAAAGTTCTCAGAGCAAAAGAGGTTCCTCTGACAGGCCGAAACAAATAGATCTTACAATTATTTAGCAAGTAAATTTTAAATTATCAGAATTATACGACTGATTAATCAACTCAAGTTCAAGCCACAGTCACATTACCCTCTCAAGTTGCCCTGCACATCCTCCTGTGATGAAGGTAGCAAACAAAATTTGATCATTTCAGTCTCCCAGGTTTTATATGGTAACTCTAACACGATCCCCCTTCCCAATTTAGCACAATGTCCAAGATAAATGACGAGTGTTTGTTTTTGAGAGATTACACAAAACAAAAAACTTTTAATTTTAATTAATAAGGGTTTTTTAAAATTAAAAATAAGAGTTTGCTGACATTATTCTGCCGACCCCTCAATTAAACTCCGATTGAATCCTTGGCACAAGACGAGATATGCCACAGGTTGCCAAAAATAGGAGGACAGCAAGTCAGATGTAGCAACAGTACAGAGCATCCTGTAATCTTTCAAAATAAAAGACCGTGCACCAAACAACCCTTCCAAAACCATCCTAGTGGGGAAAAGATGGAGCAAAACTACATTTCTGATGCACTTCTCAAACTTGAGACACACAAATTCATGGCCTACGTGAACTGAAAACATTGTGCTGATGTTCAAACTTGTAAAATTTATGTTCAGTAAGATGTGTGCAGATCACTCTGAGGTGGAAACCTCAGAGGGAAAATGCTAAACATCTGTTTTTAAAACAGACTGCGTGTCATGTTGACTGAGAACCGAAAAGACTTTCCCATGTTCTACTGTCTTGTTACTCTTTAATAATATTATTGTGTTCATGTATTGCCTCTTGCTCTGTATTCAAAAAACTGGACTGAATTCACGTGATCATCGAAATCCTCCACTGGACTGTTTTGCCGCCTCCCCCATACAACTGATCACTGATCGTATCTTGGACTCACTGATGCACTTTCCGCTCTGTCAGAACAGTTCAGTCGTTTTGGCACCCTTGAGTAGTTTTTGATTATGTATTTTTGGCTTGTGTTTTTGTCCAAATAAAGATCTATTCTAAAGCAATCACGTTCTGCTTCAGTTTTTCACTTTAAAAAGGTCCCAAAGTGTCCCACACTGCCTGAAATATTTATTAAATTACATTTCTGACCTGCCTCAGTCCTACTGTCATTCAATCACTGCAGTTAATAGCATTAGCTGTGATCCTGCATGTTACCAGAAATAACATCGTTAGTGACATCATACAGAGCCAAGAATAGAAAAAACTGTCTGAAACAGCATTTAGAGCTGTGTAAAGTCCAAGCTTTTGGCTCACAGGGATTAACCTTATTTAAACATTTTGGGATTTAATGTACAGCTATTTTGTTCTTACCTCTTTTCGTAACGTTGTTTACAAGAATCTCCAGTGTCTGTAAAATGCAATACAATACAAAATAAAATATAAGTTATAATTGGATGGAAAATTTTGGTCATTTTCAAATTTGTTACAAAAAACTAACAACGTCCAAAATCCAAAGATTTGTGGTTTAAAAATGTATTTTTAAAAAAAATTTGAATCCAAGGACAGAGTCACAATGGAATGTTAAATAATGTAAAAGTTTTATTTAAAAGACTAACTTTTCAACATGATATTAACAGTAAACCTCCAAGTTTAAGACAGTCCAAAATTCACATTTATTAGGTTCATTTCAAATTCTGTAGAAAGAAAAGTTAGCGAAATTTGACAATCCAGGCCCGCGTCTCAGCAGTAATGGTGAACCAAACCTAATGGATTTAACCCAAGAACAGTAACACTATCACCCAATTTTACCCAATATACCCGACAAAAAATACTTCCCATCAAAATATATTAAAGTACAACAATATATGGCAAATTGAAGTACTCTTCTTTTACTACCCCCTATAAGTCTCATAAAAAGAAAAAAAAAAGGTATGCGGGGACCCTGTACCCCAGCGGTCCCCAACCCCCGGGTCTCAGACCGGTACCGGGCCGCGAGAGCTGAGGCTCAGGTGTGAAATGTATGGTTTTCAGGGTTTTTATCGGTTTTCAGCGTTATTTTGTCACCGTTTTTATCGTTAACTCTGTTTTCCTGGGTCTTTTCACATGTGTTATGAATAAATCTTCTTTTTTTCGGTACCGGTACTAGTTTTATTTTGTTGTATTTATCCGCGACATCTTAAAGGCCGGTCCGTGAAAATATTGTCGGGCATAAACCGGTCCGTGGCGCAAAAAAGGTTGGGGACTGCTGCTGTACCCTAAAATTAGTGAAAAATTAGGGAATGATTAACTAAAAATAATAAAAATAGAACTGGGAACTTGTTCTTTGGTCCATACATACCTGGGACATGTAAGCCCGGGACAGTTCAAGTTCAAATTTGTATTCGCCACATGCAGTGGCAGGTTGCCCTGCAGTGGAATGAACCCGCCCCCCGACCTTACACACACAACACAGACATCACATGGGGATACAAGTCAGAGAACGGTTGCATTACAGAAAAACCACTGAAATGGACACTACAATGGGAAAAGTACAAGAAGAAAAAAGAGACCTCTACTCATGCTGGGCTACAGGAGGACAGCATGAGAACAGGAAACAAAAACAAAAAAACTCCTCTGCACAGAAAAGCACATAAATGTCCACAGTACAACATTATAGAGCACGTGACCAGCAACAGGGTTGGGTAGGGGATAAGGAGTAATCCCAGGCAACACAGCAGCCATCCTGCCACTGCGCCGACTCTCCAGCGCGGGCCCAGACCCGCCTCGTGTTCCCAGGAGGCAACAAGCATCGAAGGCATTAGAAGGGGAAGGGAAATGTGTGAGTGCTTATCAGTGTAAGTGTATGTGTGTGCGTGTCCATAGTTCAGCTGAGACAGTGTCCTTCACCCTATCAGGCTAAGTAAACAGTCTGCTAGCCAACCCAGGTGGCCTTGCATGGGATGGGAAGAATTGTCATCACACAGTTGTTATCAGGGAGTTTTTGTTCGGCTCCAGCCTTGGGCCCGTGCAGCTGGCGCCGTGGTGTCCGCATGTTGATGTTGTTGATTTTTCTTTTATGCGAGCAGCTCAGGAGAATTTTAAAGCTGTTCTTTAACACTCCGACACTGGTCTCTCAATCTCCCGTTGGAGAGCCGCGAGCCTCCCCATGATGGTATCAAACTTCTGTTCCGTGAAAAGAAACAAAAACATTTAATTTTTTGATCAGCTGACGATAAAAGTTTTTGTTTACCAAATGAATTCTCTTGGAAATTGCCACCTATTTAATAACTGGATGGGTGAAAATCACCTGAAATTAGTGTTCTAGGGTTAACGAGTGATGATATTAAAGTCAGTGATGGTTGGAAAGCCACCAGGTGTCTCTACAGTTGTGTTCCAGTTTTTCTCCTGCAGTGCAAAAACAACTCGTAAGCTATTTATGTGAGGATATATTTATCCCCTGTTCATCGCAGGTTTCTAATCTGATTTCACATCTAGAAAAAGACACTTTCTCTGCTTTTGATTGTTGAGTAAAAAGAGGTTTACTTTAATCTGCTCAGTAATCCCATTCCCCAACTACATCGTTTCTAACCTACAGTGGTCAGATATGAACATAAGTCAAACATAAGTTTGATCATTTAATTACATTTTATTTATATAACACCAAATAAGAACAACAGTTGCCTCAAGGTACTTTATATTGCAAGGTAAACACCCTAAAATATTTGCAAGAAAACCACAATCAGATAGCCCCTATGAGCAAGTACTTGGCAACAGTGGGAAGGATAAACTCACTTTTAACAGGGAGTGTAATTATTATTATTTCTTTAAACTGAGCAGTATTTCAGGGATTCACCCGTAGCCCTGTGTTTTTTGGACACTACGTGTCTTTAGAGGAAAAGATTCGACATTCATTATTTTTAGGGGTGGATTCACTGTGTCTTAAAATGTCTTCAGGTTATCATATTTTCTTAGTTTACTGCTCTGGAAACACTAGTGGTTGTCCTAATGTGAATGTGAAGAACCCTGCATAAAACGAAAAGAGTCTTTATATGTCATCATTAGCTATCCCAGCCTTCCAAGATGGGAAGGAACGGCAGGTCGGTGCTGCCCAGGTAGGTTCTCCCTCGGTGCTGGAAGACATCGCTGATGGCCCATGTGAGGCGGCCCTCCGGGTCATGAAGCGTTCCCATGAGTTCGCCATCCAATCCCAGCTCCAGGACCAGAGCGTAGCGTGGCAGCAGAATGTTATACCAGTTCAGGGGAACCACCTGGAAACACAAACGCATTGAATGTTTACTATTAGTGCTAAAGTGTAAAATAACTTTAGCACTTAGCTCAGAATAACTCAGAATGTACAGCTAAAATCTGGTAATGTGACAGTTTCCTGCTTTACTTCATTACATATGACAGTAGACAAAGAAAACTTTAATGGAGTACTGCTATTAGCAATTTCAAGACATCAATTTGGACTCCTTTTGTGCATCTTACAGACTACAAAAATCTATGAATTTACAATAATCAACCTAATGAATTGCTAATAATAGAAGACACATGACATAAAGAATGACTTCTGAAAGAGTTCTTCAAAAGTTTTCTTGTTCACTTGAAATAAATAATAAATAATAATACTATACACATTTACAGTCTTCCACTTTTTGTTATGCCCCCCCAATAATTTCCAGATAAAAACCAGACCCGAGGCTTACAGCTACTAACAACACAGGACACGAAATGATGATTAAGGAGAGGAGAGAAAAAAAGAAAGACATTAATACTTCCTGTTCCCTTTTTTATTAAGATCTTTGCATGGAGTGCTGTCTTTGTTTGACTTAGCTTTGCATACATGTGGAACTATAACCGGAGATGGTGTCAGGCTGCAGGGAGTGGCAGGAAACAACATTAGACAAAGACGTGTCAGTGTTTTCTTTCATTCAGACTAAAATTGAGATATGTCCACTGTGCTAAAATCGTATAAACTTAAAATAAAAGCGAGTTTTTATTTTCCTGGGAGATCAAATCGTGTCTGAACTGAACCATTTCTTTTGTTGCCATGTCTTTGATTTAATTTTCACCCTTGAAGCAGTTCACCAACAGTTCAGATGTGTGTCCTGGGATGAATTCATTCAAGTGTGTCCGTGTGTGTCGGAGCAGTGTATTTAGTGTCTGTGTGTGTCCAGCTAAAGAGGCCCTGACCCTGTCCTGTTAGATTTCACACTGTCTCGTCACCATGCAGTCAGCAACAAAGCTTGACCACACTATAAATAACTGAGAATCACGGAGACCAGATGCATTATGGGAAAATAGATGATGCTTCTCAACAGAACCTCTGAACTTAAGCTGGGAAGCAGCTAAAACCTTTCATTATTAATTAATCTGCATTGAGCTTCTCAATACAAAAGATGTCCCAGCTACTAACAGCTTATTTGTTACTTTACAACAAAAAATAAACATTTAAGTGATTAATACTTTACTAAACTAAAATTTTCAGGTGATAGTTTAAGCTGATCTATATTTATCCCTATTAGTCAACTGACAACTTTTTTTAATAGCTTTGTTTTTATCATCGGCATTTTTGGCCGGATCTTTTAAATACTCAACTCAATCCAACATCACTAATTTCAAATTTTATTGTTGCTTTGGGGAACTGAAGTCATTTCGCAATTCCAGCCAAACAATATTTTAACTGGTTATTTGCAGAAACTACAGACTTTTTTTCTGTGTATTTACATCTTATATTGACGCCTTTATTATTAAATTTAAATAATCTTAATTTAATTGGACTGAGTTGCAGCTATCAACACAAAAACCAGGATGAAATCAGCACTTATCTGAGATCTTAAAGGCTGTTTTAAAAATAGAGCAGATCCTGTTTAGTTGCCAATAATCACACAAGTGAAGGTTTGACTCACATTTTTTTCTTATCACCCATCAGCACATTATCCTCATAATCAAAACTCACTGACCTTGGCAAGGAAGCGTTTGATCACTGGGTACGGAGCAATCATATCCAGGAAAGGTGGCATGAACTTCCGAAAGCGAGGTGTTGTTATGCCAACCAGGAATGTACCGTGGTCACTGAGGCGGATGTTGTCGGGATAACCAATCATATTGTCCATGATGACCTCCTTGGTCCCAGATTTTGGGCCTTTTAACCAAAACCTGATATACAACAAAACATTTTTCTTGATTTGAGTTTTTCTTCCTTTTGGGGGGAAAAAAGATCATTTTAAGGGAAAAGCTTAGTTTAGGCCTCCAGAAAATGAATGCAACTTTGTATAATATCCTCTAATCAATCCAAACCTCAGTATACGTCCAATGCTGGTTTCCGCCAGTAGCAGGAAGTCTTCGTCAGGTGACAGGACGATGCCGTTCGGCATGTAGAGAGAGTCCAGAAGCACAGTCACACTTCCTGACTGGGGATTGTAGGAGAGAAGACGGCCAAGGCTGTTCAGCTCGATCACCTGAAAAACAATCAGAATTGTTCAGTTTGAACGGTTTAGCACAGCTTAGCCTGATTTTGTACAGCTCTGTATTTAATGTATCCAAACGCCATTTATATAAAGCTCCAGTTTATCTCTTTAGTTTACATAAACTCATGCTGCTCATTTTATCATCGCTCTGCTTTGTTGAATCACCTAAAATACACAAAAAACTACATTTGTTTCTTTGCCTGTTTCACTTCAGTTAGCTTATTTGAACAAATCGTAGCTTATCTGAGATACATTTACTTTTATCTTCATTTATTAATTTCTTACTACTTGAAAATAAGGAAGAAACTATCTCCCTCTGCTCTCAACCAGTCATGACAGATGGCCGGCCCTCCTGAGCCTCGTTCTGCTGGACGTTACTTCCTGTTAAAAGTGAGTTTTTCCTTCCCACTGTTGCCAAGTACTTGCTCATAGGGGCCATCTGATTGTTGTGGTTTTCTTGCTTGGCTCATGAAAAACATTTAGAAAAATGGTTTTATTACATTATTTTATTACATTTAATAATAATAATAATAATAATAATAATAATAATAATAATAATAATAATAACTTTATTTATAAAGCGCTTTCAAACAAAGTGCTGTACAACTATTTGAAACTAAAAAGATAAAAAAGAAATAAAAGCAATACAGGTAAAAGACACAATACAAGTTAAAAACAGTAAAAATTTAAAAACTAAAAGCCATAGAATTAAGACATGTAAGATAGGGTGAACAAATGTGTCTTCAGCTTAGTTTTAAAAACCTCCACAGAGCATGCCTGCCTAATATCTTGAAGGAGGGTGTTCCACAGAAACGGGGCAAGGGCAAGATTGCACAGAGAGGGTGGATTCTGGTTGTGTTATAACTCCCTTATCCAGAGAGTGACATTTAATGACCGTAATAATGCTCACTAGAGAATCCATCAGCTCTGTCTTGAACAGTAACGGTTCCACCTTATGTTAAAAGGGTTCTCACTATCTACCACCCAAACTCCACATAAAATAAAACATGGTTGTCATGGTCCGCGGCCCGGCGTCCGGGGTGCTGCTGGGATGTCCACGCCCACGAGCGTGGCTGCTAACCCCACACCTGCATCCCATCCCAGGCGATCACCAGGTGGACTATTTAATCCTGCCCTACCTGCTGCTCCACGCCAGTCTGTAGTCGCCTCTCAGCGATCACAACTCGGCGTGTTTTTGTTTTCGAGCCACCTGCCTGTCCACCTGTCCACCTGTCCGCCTGAGATTTGGTTCACATTCAGCTTCGCCGTCTCGACCCCTTTTGGAGCTCCACCCCCCTCTGGTTCACTCGGCCCGGCTATCACCCCTCTCACAGCCCCGCTCTCGGCGTTCCCTGTGCGTTCCCTCGGTTTCTTCTGGTTTCATACGTTGTTTTTCTGGCTACCCTCACGGGACACCTTTAGTTGCAATAAAAATTACTTTCTTTATTCGCTCCTACCCTAGTGTGTGTGTTCTGCTACTGGGTCCTGCCTGCGCTCGGAACTTCGGTTCATGACAATGGTCATCCCTCTGGCAGTCGACTGCCACGGTGAACCAGGAAATCATATTTCTAATTTACATAATTACTGTGAGAGGTTAATCAGATTTTAAAGTGCTTCCTGAAGCCTCACCAGCAGGACTGAATGGACTCTTGTTGGTTCCTTTTTTTTGGCAAATTGGGCAGATGAACAGAGACAAAGAACTAGCTTAAGTGTCCTCTTGTGTTTTTGAGTGCTGTGGTTACTAAGCAACTCTGAAGGGGAAAAAAAACAATCCTCAATGGCGCTTGCTTGCATCAGCAGTCCTTTTTGCGATCTATTAGAAGACCAGAGCTGCTGCCCACCTTTGTTTCCAAATCTTCTTTGTGCAAATCTATAGTAAAAATTGTGTTTGGATTATTATTTTAAAGCCCAGACCTCCTTCTCACCTCCAGTTTGACGTGCCTGCGTCCCCAGCGACTGGAGGAGTCCGTGAAATAGATGATTCCAGTTTGGGAGGAAATCTCAAGCCCGTTTAAAAAGGTAAAGGGAACGCCATCAGCTCCTGAGGACAAACAGAATGACTTTACTGGTCTTAAAGGGATTCATACAGCATGTGGAGCACAACTAGCACACTCTGTACCCTCTGAATTAGCCAGGAGTAAAGTCTTTTCTCCGGTTTTGGGATCCACGCTGTGCAGCCCAAAGTAAGAGTCAGCAACAATCAGCTGACCGTGACGATCCAAACGGATGCCATGAGGGCGACCGCACACAGGTTCATAGTCTGTACTGCTCCCTGCAGACACACAACATGTGGTGCTGTGAAAACATTCAATGTTGTTCATTTTTGTGTCTTTTTGACATGCAAAAATCAACTTAATGATTTCCATTAGTCTCATATGTGCTTTTAAATACTAAAAAATAAACCTCAAATTATAAATAAAGGTTTACTGAATAATTAAATGCATCACCTTTAATATTCAGGTTTCATGTGTGCTGCAAATTACATTTTTCCCAGTGTTGTTGTAGCTAAATTCAGCGAGTCATCTGGTTTGGGTTATTTCCACTGAGGTAAATGAATCCTTGTTAACTGCCAAAGTTCATTATCATCCAATTTTCTTCTAACCAAATGAAGCACTGAGCTACTTTGACTGTCCCCTTAGACATACGAGCTCCTATTAGCCCTCTGATACTCAAAGTTAAAATTTAACTTTAAAAGTCATGTGAAGTCAGCTATTAAATGCCAGCTTTTATCTTCATACTATTTAAAAAAGATGAACTGCTGATTTGAAGGACATAATGTCACAGATTACAACAGCTACACAGTAAAGTTATCAAGACCACAAAAAGTTAGGAGGAAAGTGAGGAAGGATCAGTCATCCCAACACCAACCGCATTCTGGTAGATTTTGTCCCATGTGAGTGATGAAGGTCAGGCTGTCGTCAGGACCGATTCTCCACAGCTTCCCGTCCACTGTGCCCGTGTACACATTACCTGAAACACACACTCCATCAATATGTAGCTTGCACGTAGATGTCTTCACACAGGAATAAGAGAGAAGGGGGAAAACAAACTCTCTCACCATGCTCATCAGCAGTGAAGGATTCCGGTCCGTGTAGTTTCCCAGTGAACAGCCTACGACCCTTCTGCAGACGGGTGTTGACAGCCAGCGGCCCTTCCAGAGCCGGAGGTGGCCCCTTCAGTCTGAGGAAACAAACCGTGGGTAACAATACAGGAAAACTGAACAGCAGCACAGAGCTAGATGAACTTTGTGTTATGAGCTATTATAATAGTTTTTGAACCTTAAATGAAAGTAAAAATGTAAATACATGGTTTTACGAAAGCTACTCTCTATATACACAGAGGCAAAAAGCATTTTTGATTGAATTAAAACATAAAAATGCAATCTGACTTTGACTGGTCTGCCCTTAAACTCTTCTCCTTATACACATCTGATCCAGTGGTTTCACTTTGCTTGTAAAACAGCAGTTTGGTTCTTGCACCCGCTTTTAAAAGGCTATTAACTGTATCTGCTGCACTTCCCACTATAACCATGTTTGCGGGCCTGAAGCGCTCCGCAGTCACGTTGGAGGGACTCCAGCTGAAAGTGTGAATACTTACACATGTGGTTTGGGGTCGATGGGAGACGGCAGCAGGTAAACTCCAACAGCTACAGCCAGGAGAGCCACTAACAGAGATCGCCTTCCCATTCTGAGCGAGACAGGAAAGAAAAAGCACTGGTTACTACAAAATTCATGACATCATAACACAGCTGCAAACTATTTGTGGCTAAATATTTCTGCCACCCTTTGACATTTTGTTGTTTTTCACTGGTCTATTGACCACAGAGCTGAATTGTTTTAAATGTATTTTAACTTAAAAAAAAAAAAAAAAAAGAAGTATCCATAAAGGGGAGACAGTTACTATGAACTTTGGATGCCTACAGATGTGAATTTCGGGGAGTTCCAGCACGATAACACGTTTTCCAGCAGTGACCTTTTAATGCCAAATCATGACTCGTGTTCTTAAAAACATTCATTCTAACACCATGAACATGATTATCTCCACCAAAAACAATGTTGTGACTTCAGTCAGCAGCTCCACACACGCTCCTCCTCCTCATCTGCTCTGACAGATTCATTAACCATGAAGGATCCAGAAAGGGGAAAAAAAAAAAATAGAGGTCGTCCACTATTAGAACATTTCATGCTTTCAGGCAGCTTCATGGACACAGATGAGATGTACATGATTAAAATCCCCCCATAACGAGACATTTTGCATGTGTAGATAATTTTGAGCATAAGTCAAAGTAGAAATGTTAACATCCACAAGGAGATTTAGAATTAATTCATTATTATTAATTAGTTAACTAAAAACGTTATTTGTGTAGCATTCATGCAGCTAAAATTCCATCACGATTTTTCGAGAAAATGTGTGATAATTATATTTCTGATGATGATTTCTATCCATGTTTGCAACTTACAGGAAGCTGCAGCTGCATTATAGCACAACACTATTAACACAGCATTCAATCCAGAAATGTGCATCCCCCTTTTTCGATTACAGCACATAGAAAACAAATCAAATGTTTAAACTGAGAATATTCGCTAATTTAAGAAAAAAAAAAAAAAAGAGCCTATTTGGATTTTGTGGCCATGTTTCCCCCTGTGTAGATTGCTGATTCATTTTTACAAAACTGTAGTCTTAGGCTGGCACGTGGCTCTCAGTCTCAGATATTCCCGGCTTTGTCTTAATGTTGTGAGAGTTGCTCACGAATGGCCTTGCTCTATGTCATATGGGTCAGTCCTAACACAAAGTAATAAAACAGCATCACTATTAGCAAAAAAACTGTCACAGAGAATATATATATATAAAAAATACAAATACAATATTTTTTTAATAAAACAATGAATGTATAAAATAATTCTGGATAAAAATAAAATAAGAAACAATAAATAGAATAAAACTACAAACTACTTACAATAAAGTAAATAAAAATAAAGTAAATCTGATTAATTGTCTTCAACCGACAGAAATCGCTACCTTATCGTGGTGGAGGGGTTTGTGTGTCCCAGGGATCCCAGGGGCTATGTTGTCTGGGGGCTTTTGCCCCCTGGTAGGGTCTCCCATGGCAAATTGGTCCTGGGTGAGGGACCAGAGAAAGAGCGATTCAGAAGACCCTTATGAAAAGAATATCGAGGGAACAGTTTACCCTTCCCGGGATAGGATTACCAGGGCCCCGCCCTGGAGCCAGGCCCGGGGAGGGTGCCCGAGGGCGAGCGTCTGGTGGCCGGGCCTTAGTCCATGGGGCCCGGCCGGGCACAGCCCGAAGAGGAGACATAGGCCCATCCTCCCGCAGGCCCACCACCCGCAGGAGGCGCCATAGGGGTCGGGTGCATTGTGTGCCGGGTGGTGGCCAGGAGCGAAGGCCCTGGCGGACTGACCCCCGGCTGCCAAGACTGGCAATAGGGACATGGAATGTCACCTCTCTGGTGGGGAAGGAGCCTGAGTTAGTGCGTGAGGTTGAGAGGTACCGGCTAGATATAGTCGGGCTCACCTCTACGCATGGCTTGGGCTCCGGAACCAGTCTCCTGGAGAGGGGCTGGACTCTGTCTCAGTCTGGAGTTGCCCCTGGTGAGAGGCGGCGGGCTGGGGTGGGTATTCTAATATCCCCTCGGCTTGCTACCGGTACGTTGGGGTTTTTCCCGGTGGATGAGAGGGTTTGTTCCCTGCGCCTTAGGGTCGGGGAACGGATCCTGACTGTCATCTGCGCCGAGTGGCAGGCAGTTCGGAGTACCCAGCCTTCTTAGAGCCTTCGGACTGCCTCGAAGAGATTCTGGCAAACCGTCAGGCGTCTCAGGAGGGGGAAGCGGTGCTCTACCTGCACTGTGTATAGTGCTGGCGGAGCGCTGCTGACGTCGACTGGGAAAATTGTCAGGCGGTGGAAGGAATGCTTCAAGGACCTCCTTAATCCCACTGACACGTCTTCCGAGGAGGAAGCAGAGTCTGGGGATGAGGGGAATGACCCGTCAATTTCCGGGGGCGAGGTCACTGAGGCAGTTAAACAACTCCTTGGTGGCAGAGCCCCTGGTGTTGATGAGGTCCGCCCCGAGTTCCTGAAGGCTCTGGACGTTGTAGGGCTGTTCTGGTTGACACGCCTCTGCAATGTTGCGTGGAGATCAGGGGCAGTACCTGTGGACTGGCAGACCGGGGTGGTGGTCCCCATCTTTAAGAAGGGGGACCGGAGGGTGTGTTCCAACTACAGGGGGATCACACTCCTCAGCCTCCCTGGGAAAGTCTATGCCAGGGTGCTGGAAAGGAGAGTTCGTCCGCTAGTCGAACCTCGGATACAGGAGGAACAATGCGGTTTTCGTCCTGGTCGCGGAACACTGGACCAGCTCTTTATCCTCTCGAGGATACTTGAGGGTGCATGGGAGTTTGCCCAACCAGTCTACATGTGTTTTGTGGACTTGGAGAAGGCATTCAACCGTGTCCCTCGGGGTGTCCTGTGGGAGGTGTTGCGCGAGTATGGGGTGTCTGGCCCATTGCTACGGGCCATTCGATCCCTATACAACCGTTGTAAGAGCTTGGTTCGCATTGCCGGCAATAAGTCGGACTTGTTCCCGGTGGGTGATGGGCTCCGCCAGGGCTGCCCTTTGTCTCCGGTTCTGTTCATAATTTTTATGGACAGGATTTCTAGGCGCAGCCAAGTGGCGAAGGGCTTTCGCTTTGGTGCCCTCAGAATCTCATCTCTGATTTTTGCGGATGATGTGGTTCTGTTGGCTTCATCGGGTGAGAGCCTCCAGCTCGCACTGGAACGGTTCGCAGCAGAGTGTGAAGCAGCGGGAATGAGGATCAGCACCTCCAAATCTGAGGCCATGGTTCTCAGCTGGAAAAGGGTGGAGTGCCCACTCCGGGTCGGGGATGAGTTCCTGCCCCAAGTGGAGGAGTTCAAGTATCTCAGGGTCTTGTTCGCGAGTGATGGGAGAAGGGAGCCAGAGATTGACAGACGGATTGGGGCTGCAGCTGCAGTAATGCAGACGCTGCACCGGTCTGTCGTGGTGAAGAGGGAGCTGAGTGTAAAAGGGAAGCTCTCAATTTACCGGTCGATCTACGTCCCTACCCTCACCTATTGCCACGAGCTGTGGCTAGTGACCGAAAGAACGAGATCGCGGATACAAGCGGCAGAAATGAGCTTCCTCCGAAGGGTGGCTGGCCTCTCCCTTAGAGATAGGTTGAGAAGTTCGGCCATCCGGGAGGGGCTCAGAGTAGAGCAGCTACTGCTCCACATCGAAAGGAGCCAGCTGAGGTGGTTCGGGCATCTGACAAGGATGCCCCCTGGGCGCCTCCTGGGTAGGGCTGAACGATATATCGCATTTGCGATAATATCGCGACATGATCAAGTGCAATTTTCTAACCGCAAAGGCTGCGATTATACTCTGGACATGTCCAAATTCATGGGCTGCATCCTCCTGAGGCCGCATTTGTAGACCGATTACGTCACAGCGACGCGCCGAAGGCTGTCCAAATTACTACCATATCCCAGAATTCATAGCGCGGCCCAGCCAAACTCCAGTTTCCAACAATGGCGGCCGCTATTAAGTTTTAAAATTACTCATACTAATCTTTCTGGGTCACAAAATAAACTTTTAAAATATTTTCAGGCGAGAAAGTAGTTGTGTAAACATCGAATATCTGCTCGGTTTATCAAGATATCCCATATTTGCAAAAGTGCTTTGACGTTTTCAGAGGCGTCTGCTACCCACCAGCTCGACAGCTAGCCGGGAGCTCGAGGGTTACTGATGCGGCCGAGAACGGCACAACTCCCGGCACATCATTTTCAGATCACCGCGGAGTTTCGCTGCTCGGGTTAAACGTAATATATAAGTCACTTAGACAACCTAAAAATGTTATTGTTGGGCTTTTTTCAGTGTTTTGTTTGTTCGTGAGTAAATCGGTTTGGCTGAGATTAAAGTTATTAGATTAGATAAAATAAAACTTTATTAATCCCCCGGGTGGGTTCCTCCTTGGTTTTCACACAACTGACTAAACGTCAAACAGAAAACTTATTAAACAGAAGTATGAGACAGTCGAGAATTTACGCCAGTGTCTGGTTATATTTTAGATAGCAAGAAGCAGACGGCCGAGTTTATTAAACTCCACCGAGACAGCGGTGACGCTAATCAGAACTAGCCTTCTGATTCAGAAGGCTAGACCGTCCAATTTCACGCCTTTAAATTTTAAAGGCGTGTTTGTGTGTGTGTTTATACAATTGCTATTATGTTTGCACTTTATGTGTAATGTTACTGACTGCAGAGATCAGTAAGATGTGTGTATTTTTTATTTATTAGTTTTATTTATTTAATATTATTTTTTAATTGAATGACTGTCTAGTAGTTCACAGATGTCGAAAAACTGAGTGTGGTAAAGCCACTGATTTTGTTTATGTATATTTCTGCAATCTGCACATTGTACTGACTTTCATTTTAATGTTTACACCAGGGTTCCTTGTCAGCACTTTATGCTCAGATGTTTGTAAGCTAAAAATAAACTATTGTGTATGTTCAAATATACTGTTGTGATTGAAGAAGTTAAATAAAAATGTCAGTCATCAATTCATGCATCACCTCATGTCATCATAACAGAGGTCTGTCTTCCAGGAAAGAACAGTTTAAAATTAATGTAATATAGTATTGGCCATACTATATGATGTATTGCTTGTCTTTGTTTAATAATACAGAAGACAAAGACCTTAAAAAATAATCGCATATCGCATCGCAATCGCAATATTGGGGCAAAAAAATCGCAATTAGATTATTTTCCATAATCGTTCAGCCCTACTCCTGGGTGAGGTGTTCCAGGCATGTCCCACCAGGAGGAGGCCCCGGGGCAGACCCAGGACACGCTGGAGAGATTATATCTCTCGGCTGGCCTGGGAACGCCTTGGTGTTCCCCCGGATAAGCTGTAGGAGGTGGCTGGGGAGAGGGAGGTCTGGGCCTCTTTGCTTAGGCTGCTGCCCCCGCGACCCGGCCTCGGATAAAGCGGATGAAGATGGATGGATGGATGGATGACAGAAATGGTTTTGTTTAAATAAACAAAACCATTTCTTCTTCAAGCTATTTCAGAAAAATGTACAACCTGGTACACAAAAGTTCACCAGTATTCAGGAAAATTGCAAAGCTTAAAACTTCCTTGGCGTCGAGCCTCCAGACACTCACTGAATGTCGCTTCCTGCTCAATATCGACTGGACAAGACGCACATATCAGCTCAAATATGAAGCACAACAAGCTGCCTTTGTTAACACATTTTATGGTTACGCTACAGGACCTGCAGTTAATGAATGCTCGGAGTGTACTTTGGCTTAGTGTTGATTACACCAAGCTCCTCTGATTCCTTTGAACATAAAGGAAACACTGTGGAGGTTTTTCTTGTTTCCTCACATCAGGTGATGTTAATCAGTCAGAAACTCAGATGTGGCATTTGAGTGTCAAGTGGAAAAAATCTGACATTTTGCAGTTGTGACAGCTTTGTAGGAATGAGAGAATTCCCAAAGAGTGAGCTCTGGGGAACAGTTGTGCAACAGATTGCTGGATTTCCAGCTAACCTCCTTAAATTTAGAGGCTAAATAACAACTTGTTCTGCACATTCTCCTGCCCCATATCAATAAATAAAAAGTCAGGAGACTTTGTTAAAATGAGTTTGTTACAATTATTTCCCATTATATATATATATATATATATATATATATATATATATATATATATATATATATATATATATATATATATATATATATATACATATATATATATAGTTATTTCTTTTTTTCTGGTATTTGTTAGTTGGTAAAGTAACAGAATCATGTCTGAGTAGTTTACTAATTCACAAAAGGGTTTAGTCCTGATGATAAGGAGAACAGTGGTCCCTGTATGCAGCACATAAAAATTATTAATTAATCAGCTTAGCAAGGTGACTGCTGTGCTCCGGGGACAGGTTGACATGCAGAAAGCTTGAGCCAGCACAGATTCTAGATCAACATTCATCAGCCCATCTCAATCAGTAAAAACCACTGTAGAAAAACTGTATTTAAAATGCACACATAAATAAAACAAACTTTCCCCATCTTATTTTAGATATTCCTTTATTTGATAAGCTTCAATTTTTACGAGTCTGCTATTGTAAAATAAAAACTTGCCTTTAAAATAAAGTTTACGCTGACTCAGTGCACCACCTTCTGGTACAAACTGGTATTACACAAAAGTACAGCCTGGCCCTAGTTGGACTTCTGTTGATTTCTCTTCAACACAATATATGGATGTTTTGGACACTGTTGATTGCTTTAGTTAATTCTGTAAGACTTTAAATTATTTTTAATCATATGAATTTACAGTAAGTGCTTTTAAGTGTAAAAAGGTACATTCTTTAGTTGTTCACCTAAAGAAAATATGCCTGAGTGCAAGACAGGGTCTTCTTACGCCCTTAAAAAATGCCAGATAACATAACAGCATGTTTCTGGGACCGCATGTTTGTCACCCATGTTGTATCGTTAGGTAATGAAGCATTATCTGGTTGCAACGGTGCGTTAAGGTTCAGCTTTCACCACCATGTATTACGTATTCAGACCATTTGTTCTGGCCAGTGGAAGCTCAACTGAAAACCATTACAATCAAACCTGCTACACCCGAGAAGTTTTTTTTTCTTAGTGGGTCATAAAAAAGTCTTTAACTCGCTTTCAATCTTTTAGGATAAAGCAGGTAAACGTATAGCCACAGATGTTTGACGGGAGGTTTGTAGAGCGCAAAGAGAACATTCCCACTTGCTGGTCGTGCGTGCGTTTGGTAACATGAATCACTGGAAATAAAAACCTTTTATAAGTATGTAGTCGAAGCCGAAATGTAGTCCAGAGCCTAGTAAGTCCAACAAACTATTGAATTCGGTTTTTTTTCAAGTTGTTATTCTCCTAAAATAGAGCAGATTCAATTAATTTACACATTTTTAAGCGCAATCTGGCACAGGGCTCACAGAGAACGGTCACTTTAAACTCGCGTTCGGTGGATTAGTGACTGTTTTAAATGAGCGCGAGCTAAAAATGAAACGAAGTATCAAACTTACATGACTGAAGTTCTGAGCGCGCGACTCCTCCGTCTGCTGGATAAGCCTCCGTATCAAGCAGAGGCGAAGCGGTAACGTCAAGACGACCGGAATGTACAGGAGCTTATCCGGTTTGGACCATCAAAAATAAAAGCCTCATTGGCGATTGTTTTGGAACCTATTTATGTCTTTGCTTAACAGAAATCCAGTGAAAAGAATTACAAACCCCAAAATTTACCGTCAAAGATTTTAACGTCATTTAAGTTAGTATAAAATTTTGATTGAGGACATTTTTCCAAAAATGGATTGATTTACAAAATATATCACTCTTGCTCAGTTTTTATTTTGAAAGATATATCTCATGTATATCCCATGCACATATCTTTCTACATAGCACTTTTAATTCTTATTCTTACTTTTATTTTTTTTTTCATGTCTATTTAAGTGCTATTTATGACACTATGTTTGCACTGAAGCACCGCAGCAATTTCCTAATGTTGTAAACCTCAACATCTGGCAATAAACCCCATTCTGATTCTGATTCTGATTCTGAAAGTGGTATTGACGTTACTCCCGTATTTTTCCTGACAACTTCATACAAGAGGTTGAGTTCGAAAGAGGGACTCCCACATTTATGTGAGGTTATTTGAGTTAGGGTCAAACAGAGGACGAAAGGAGGAGCTGCTGCATTGCTACTAGTGATGGGATTTCCGGCTCTTTTTAGAGAACCGGCTCTTTCTGCTCGACTTACTAATAAGAGCCGGCTCTTTCGGCTCCGAACCGGCTCTTCAGGTTGTTTTGTTGCTTTAATTAATTTATTATTACAATGATATTAAATTATGCACAAAAGGAATTACTAATGTAAAAAAAAGTGGTTTTATTTATATATGTTTATATATAAATATATACAGTGGCCCCTAGAGACAAAGCATGTACAAACTCCAAAACACATTTCTAGCGTTAACTGAAATTCCAAAACAGAGCTACCTAGATCACTTAAATTACACAATTGAAAGCATATGTGTATTGTTTGTGTATTTATACACAAGCACTCATATATATTCAAATAATTTAAAAAAAATGTTCATTTACTTGTTACTACCACACACCATATCCGGTCGTTGTTACTTGCCGGCTTGTGTAGGTAGGTAACAAAAGCTCTAGGTAACAAAAGCTCAACACTGCCCCTAGCATCCTGGAGCACTTCTGTTTGGCTTTTGTACGTATTTTGGAGTTTTTACGTGCTTCTGAGTTTTTACGTGCTTCTTAGTTTGTACGCGCTTCAGGGTTCGTACATGTTTTGAAGTTTGTACGTGCTGCTTTGTCTCTAGGGGCCACCGTAAATATACTTTTTTTTTATTCACTCCACATAAAATGTAATAAATAAATCATATAATACAAAAACCAACTATTCACAGTTCAACTTTTAACTATTTAAATTTTCAGCTTTTTCTTTTTAAACAAATTTAAAGTGAAACAACACAAAACACTGCAAACCACAACACAATTACATATAAATTAAACTATGAAAACAAAAAGAAGATGCATATTCTCTGTCATATGGGCCTGCATAAATAAACTTTCTCAATCCTTTATCATCCGCAACTGAAAATAGTCGTGGATGATCACTATACCTTTCTAATGTGATGTTGTTGTCCCTGGCTTTCTTTCTGTCTCTCCCTCCTGCTCTGTGAGTGTTGCTACTGTGAGTGTAACTACTGCCCCCCCCTCTCTGCAGTGCAAAGCACAAGGCTCGCATGCTGAGTGAAGCAGAAAAAAAAAGTGAGAGAGAGAGAGAGAGAGAGACCCATGGCTGGCGATAAGGAGCCGGCTCGTGTCGTTCACGTCAAAGACCCGGCTCTAAGAGCCATTTCGTTAGCGACCGACACATCACTAATTGCTGCCAGAAAGTACTCGTGACAATCTCTGAACAGTTAGAACACAGCAGATACCTCTGGTAACCACAGGTAATCATATTGGTCCAGATTAAAGATAAATAGATTATTAAACAGAGCACTGTTGGCCGAGTCTTCTCTGTCCACGAGTAAAAAGGTACTGTTTGAAAAGGTATTTGCCCCCTACCTGATAACTTAGCTTTTGCATATCTGTCACATTTGTTCTGGATTATCCAAAAAAAAAAAAATTAAACAAAGATATCAAGAAAAATAAAATGCTATTTTTCAATCATCATTTCATTTATTAAGGGAAAAACGCTATCCAAAAAGTAATTGCCCCTTTTTGTTAAATCATGAATTAACTGTGATTAATCAAAGATTTTTGGAAAGCTAAATTCAATTTCATCATCTGATTACTACCAGACCTGTTGAATCAAGCAATCACTTAAATAGATCTTGTGAGACAAATTCAAGTACGCTAAATGATCTCAAAAAGCAACACATCACACCAAATTCTAAGGCTTTGGGACTCCAGTAAACCAAAGAGAGCCATTTTCCACAAATGGAGAAAATTTGGAACAGTGGTGAACCTTTCCAGAATGACCGGCCTTCCTAAATTACTCCAACAGCCCAGTGACGACTCATTCAGGAGGTCACAAAAGAACCCAGAACAATATTTAAAGAACTGCAGGCCTTAACCTGTCTCGGTTAAGGTCAGAGTTCATGATTCAACAATAAAACTTTTTTTTTTAAAAGAGACTGGGCAAAAATGGCATCCATGGGAGAGTCCAAGGAGAAAGCCACTGCTGGCCAAAAGGAACACAAAGGCTAATCTCACATTTATCAAATAACACCTTGGGGATCCTTTCTGAAAATATTCTGTCGACTGATGAGACAAACGGAGCTTTCATTAAGCTTTGTTTAATATTAAGATTTGTTTGATGATCTAAAACACATGTGTCAAACTCAAGGCCGGACATTTATATCTAGCCTGCGAGATCATTTTATATAGATTTATTATTATTGTTATGCATGGCCTGGCGATATGAGGCGCTAATAACACACAAACTACAGTTCCCATAATGCAGCACTGCAGCCTCCTTGCTGAACGCTAGCTAGCTGGGAACATTCCCGCATCAATCAAGTCAAACTTCTATTATTGCGAAGCTAGCCCCTCACAATGGCGAAGAGACCGGTGGGAGGCTGAATATAGGGCTTTGGAGTTGACGTCACGTTGCAGTGCATTGTGGGATCGCGGTGCCATGTCAGTAGGCCAGAAAGCAAAACAAGCGCACAATGTTGGAGTGTTGGAATTCGGACTGCCAGAACCAAAATCAGCGCAAAAGACAAAGGGCTGTATCGCGACCGATTGCGCCCAGACGCCAAGAGACGGTACTTTGAAAAAATTGCGTGCATTGGTAATGTGGACCTGTATGAAATAAGGACGTGGAGTGGGAACCCAGACGACCACTGTGACCTAGTTGTGTGGACACAGAGAGACCTTGCTGTGATACGCATCTTCCCTGATGTGGATTTCTGGGAACCGCGTTTAAAGCAAGCACAAGACTTCTTCCTTAAAGTGTGCCTTCCTGAAGTTGTTGGGAAATACTTCTCCAAACAACGTGCTGCTCTAAATAGCCTGTAATGTTTCATTTTGTGGTTCAAGATTGATGCCAGCTGTGTGTTGACATGTAAATAGTTTGCATTTCATTTTTTTTTCTTTCAACATTATGTTTATTAAAGTTTTACATATATACATATATAAAGTACATACACAAACAAATTTACACAATAAACGAAACACAAGGTACATTCAATGAAAGCACTTGAGTCCATGAGACCTCTGACAGATTTTAAAGAATAATTTTCAGATTGCAGCATATGGTTGTGGTCCTGTACAGGGAATAGCTAGGCTGTCCCTGTCTCACACAGTAAACCAGATAGATCTTTAGTCCCAATATACTGGATGTAGCGCCCCCAAATTTTCTGGAAAATTTCTTGTTTATCTTTTAGAGTATATGTAATTTTCTCTAATGGTAAACATAAAGATAATTCTTTGAACCTTGCATTTCATTTTTATGTACTTGCTAAGTACATGTGAACAGATCAAGAATAAAAAAACAAACAAACAAGTATACTATTCTTTTCTGTTTTATTGAAACTACTTCACACAAAGTACAATTATTTACAATGAACTACACATGCAACACAACAGCTTTATGAATACTCAACAAGAGCAAGTTTCATTTGGCCCTGGTTTGACCACCACACTGGGGCACATATTCACCAAAACACAGCAAACAAGCAAACAAGCAAGTCTTTTTGCACTTTGACATTTGTTTTACTTTTCAGATCTGAAACCTATAACTTTTATACTGTATGTGTTTTGAGTCTACGGGGACTTACTTACTTTTAGCACGTTTAGCAGTTGATATTGGCTTCTTTTTTCAGTACTGGAGCTTCCTGCTCATTGAAGACTTTTCTAAAAGGAAATGCTTAATCCAAAATGGCGTTTTAAGGGCTTGGATTAATGTCAATTTCAGCAAATATTCTTTCTTATGTTAAAAGAACATGGATCTCTGTCAGTGATAACTTCTGACTTTATAACTCAAATTTTAAGAGAGAGCTTCACTGCTAAGCTTTCATCTGTGTGGGGTTCAAATCCCTTATTCAGATTAAGATTAAGATTTTATGTGACATTACATTGGCAAAAATTAAATTTACTTGAATAATGTGAGTATTGGAGTAAGTACTTGAGTAATTTTTGAATAACTTTAATTTTGTAATGTGCATATTTTATGAATAATGATTTTTCAATACTTTAATCTACTGAATAAGTAAGAATTAGACTTAATAATCTTTTTACTTTAAAAAGGGAAATTGTGTACAATCTTTTATTCTCCAAAATGCACATAATAAAAATGTTTTGGGGAATGTATATGCTTTTTAAAAACCAATTGCTTCTTACCTGATGCATGCTATAACTTTCAGCAAAACTGAACTAAAATTTGTTAACAAGCTTACCAAATAAGAAATGTTTTGTGAATTTTCTTTGCAGAGCGACTGGAAAGCCGGCTGTTATCAAAGCCCACATGCCCTAAAAAGGAGGGCGCGCTGGCCAGTAATGAGTTCATCACTAAGTTTAAGATAAGAGTTGATCAGAATAGAGGCGATGATGAAAGTCTGGAGCATCAGTTGGAGGCTGCCAACCTGTCTGATGAATCGTTCGAGGCCCAGACAGAAGTCAACGGACAAATATGATCACAGACATTTTAAAAACGCGAGTTGAGAGTTAAGGGGGAAAAATATTGTAATAAGTATATATTTGAATTGCACACTAAGATATAAAGTGATGGCAGCGAGCACAGTGTTGCAGGATTTAATTAAAAACACATCTGACTAAGACCAACTGAAATTTAGAGTTGTGTATAATAAAGTTTATTCATGATTAATAAAACAAATCTGTAATATTTTTCTTTCTCTTTTGTCCATTTGAATCTCGCTACAGCTTAAATAAAAGAAAAGAATGTGTTTTGAATAAATTAAACTCTATTCTCTCTTTTTCTTTCTTTCTTTTTTTCTTGGTGGGTTTTCATTTGCAATCAAACGCAACATTATACAATTATATAGTATAGTAAGAAATATCCTTTAACTTAATTTAGTATTTGTTTTTTAATTTTTGTTTTTATTGTTTCCCCTTCAGTTTTGTGCTTATCACATGTTCTAATCTGACATATTATGCAGTAAATTATTTTTGCAATAACTTAACAGGCCATTGTGGGAGCCAACATTCACTTATAAAAGACATATTTGTATATTCTGTGGGCTGCTTTATGGTTGTGTCATTTAGAAACATAAGCCACAACAGACTTCCACTGGAGAGTACTTAAAAATTTATTTTTATGTAAAGATATTTTAATAACTACTATACTAGGAGAGAACCTATTGTTACATGGATTAATTGTACAAACTGTAGAGAAATAAGTTTAAGCGTGCAACTTTTTATTCATTTTTAACTGTATTAATGTTTTTATGTTGATACAGCCGCCTCATATCTGTTTCCTCAGTGTTTTTTAAACCATGTACTCCATCTATGAGTAAGAACATGAATAAATTCCTTTCCAAATTTGTAGTTCTTTTTTCCAACTGTTTTTAGTACATATGTAACATTTCTTTACACACAAATGCAGGTATTCTTTTGCACCAAGACGTTAAAGAAATGCTAAGAAAAAATGAAAATACTACATTGCAACCTGTGTGTGTGTGTATATATATATCTGTATCTATATAGATACAGATATATATGTGTATTCGTACCCTTTTTTCATCATCTAGTTTCCTGTGCCAGATCTTCTACTGATCGACTGAGGCAGACATGTAAAAAAAACATGAACTAAAGAATATTTCTGTATATAAACAGGACTTTAAATCTTTATCAACAGCTACTTTAGAGGAAATTCTTCAATAAACTGCAAGGCTCAACTCAGAGGACAAAACCCAACCTGTTATAAATAGTGTGACAGCAAACTTTCTCTTGTGTAAAGTTACAAATAGGAGTAATTATCCACAGGAGCTTTTATACATAATGAAGTTATAATTCGTCCTGTAGAAATTGTACACAGTAAATTTCCCAGTGTTAAATCAGCAGTGTTAAAGTGTATTTACTCTAATAGAGTCATTATAACGACAGCTGGAGCAAAACGCCTCCCAGTGTGGGCGCGGAGTTAAAAGACTGAGTGTCAATGTTACTCTAGATAGAAAGCTCCTCCCACCACAGACTCCTTTTCAAACCGAGAGAATTTTTCACGATGCCATTTTCTTTACATCAGTTACACGTAAGTTATTCATATTCACTTATTAAAACCAACAATTTGACATTTTAAACACAGGTAGCATGTTAAAATAAGGTTACATTCCTTTTGTCCATGTTTATTATATATTTCATTTTGTACCTGAAGCAAATGTGACACTGTCTGTATGCTAACGTAAGGTTGTTAATTAGTGTTGGCTAAGACTGTAAGGCTTGTTAATTTATTTCAGTGTGTAGTGGTGATTGTGTTGTGTTCTAGCATGTTTGAAATTCCATTAAATTAAACCCTCCATGTGTTGGGAGCTACATATTAACATTAGCTAGCTAACAGCATTTTGGCTAACCTTGGTGCACGGGCAATTCGCTTGTTATTGCTACATTTTAAATTATATAAGGCAATCATTAACTAATTAATATTTTACACTAATGTTACATCTTTAACTTCTTTTTGGATACCTAGCTATAGAGGTCGTTTTCAGTAAGGTTATTGTCTTATTTCAATTCCGCTGTCTTTAGCGATTTTACAGTTACAGTGATTACAACCAGCAGGCAGTATAAACTTGATAAAGTATCCAAAATATCCAGGATTCAGTTTGTAATGTTTTCTTTTAGTAGTTTGAACTTAAGATGGCAGTGTTTGTATTTGTAGTGAGTTAACTTGATGTTAACTAATGATGGTATTGACACAAGTTACCTTTTTCCATTTTTCCAGATGGGCCGATGGCGATATGGCAGCCTCGCTTCTGTCAGTCTGCATCAGGGCAGCTGTGGCTACAACTGTAGTTTGCCTCCACCAGTGTGTGAATGTGAGAGTGAATGAATAGTGGTATTGTAAAGCGCTTTGGGTGCCTTGAAAAGCGCTATATAAATCCAATCCATTATCATTATTTTGGTTAGCAGACTGTTCAGTATGTTAAACTAAAGATGAACAAAATACTGACTCCCTAGTGCTAAGTTAGATCAGACAAATGGTAAAAGTACTAGTAATTATTTTAGTTTTGTATTGAGGAATATATTTCATGTAGGTGAAATACTCATTTAGTACAGGGCTTAAAAACTACAGCCAAGGGGTTGACATACATACAGTGTAAGAAATAACAATGCAAGGCTGTTTTACCGGTATTTATGGGACTGGTTTAATATTCACATTTTCTGTTTACAGTAGTTCAATGAAGAGCACTGACTATAAGAAATTACTGTCTACAGGAAGCATGCTGCTTAAAGCAAAACTGGGAGGTGTGCAGAAATTTGCTAGAGTATCTGAGCCAAGCCTTAAGGAATTTTGATTGCCGGTAAGAAACCAACATGGTATAAAAAAGGTGTTCAATGTGCTTTAAGTTCTTTTTGTTATTTAGTCTCTTCAAACTGCATTTTATGATTAATTGAAAATGATCTACGTTTTGGAATCATCTTAGCTACGAATGTATATTTAGTGGAAAAACTGTATAATGTGAGTGTAACTCCTAATCTACCACTTATCAAGCATGTTACTGGTGCTTAATAATTTAGTTTTTATTTGTTTGAGTCACTTTTGAAAAAGCTAAGCAGAAGTTATTTGGAGACGAGAGTGACTGCCGTTGGTTGAAAAGAGAGGTAAAAAAAAACTTCAGTGGTGTTGCACACCATTTTATATTATTTTTTAAGATAAGATAAGATAAGATAAGATAGAACTTTATTAATCCCTCGGGTGGGTTCCTCTGGGAAATTCGACTTCCAAAAAGCACAGCAACGACCGAAGTTACAGTTACAGAATTGTTATATATATATATATATATATATATACACACACACACATATATAAATACAGAGACAAATATAAATAAAATATACAAAGGGGATAAATAGAATAAATAGGAATAAAAAATAAAAATACAAGTGAATTGCATATTTCAAGTATTGAGTCTATTGCACTGTTGACTATTTACAAAAAGTATTGCACAAGGTATTGTACAGTGAGGTGAAGAGGCACTACAGCTTAGTTGTTCCCCCCTCCTTTGTCCTCCTGTTTCCCCTCCCTCTCCCCTCCAGAGAGGAGTTAAACAGTTTGATGGCGTGTGGGACAAAGGAGTTTTTAAGTCTGTTAGTTCTTGTCTTGGGGAGAAGCAACCTGTCACTGAACAGACTCTTCTGATTGTTTATGGCCGTGTGCAGAGGATGCCCAGCATTGTTCATAATGTCCATCAGTTTCTTTAATGTCCTTTTCTCTGCCACTGTCACCAGAGTGTCCAGCTTCATGCCGACCACAGAGCTAGCCTTCCTGATCAGTTTCTCCAGCCTGGATGAGTCCCTCTTTGCTGTGCTGCTCCCCCAGCACACCACAGCATAGAAAAGTACTCCAGCAACCACCGACTGGTAAAACATCCTCAGGAGCTTCCTGCAGATGTTAAAAGACCTCAGCCTCCTGAGGAAGTACAGTCGGCTTTGGGCTTTTTTATACAGGTGCTCTGTGTTGCATGACCAGTCCAGTTTATTGTCCACCCACAGCCCGAGGTACTTGTACTTGTTGACCACCTCCACCTCCTCCCCCTCTATCTGAACCGGCAGTGGACGTTCTCTGGACCTCCCGAAGTCCACAACCAGTTCCTTAGTCTTTGAGGTGTTGAGTTGCAGGTGGTTTGTGTGACTCCATGCGACAAAAGTCATTATTTTAAAGTCATTATTCAATACGTTGTTATTGTTAACCCTTTAAAGCGTCAGAGCTGCACGCTCCGTTTTGTGTAACTATTTTTAAATCCCTGTAGAACCTGAACCGTGTAAGCTAGTGCAATAATTTTTTTTGCATATGAAACCAGAGGAGTTGTACTTACATCTTATGCCATCAGCTTGTCCTCGGTCACGGTTTCCTTCCACATATAGCTTTGCAAAAACTGCATAAAAAGCGCTTGCAGGAACAAAAACATAATATTCCAGAAACACGCTTTGCCGATCCGATCAGCTGTTCGTAACACTTCCCACAGTGAAACAGACGTCAGCACGAATTATAGCATGTCCGCCATTTCCTGCCCAAAACCGGAAGTGACGTCATTTTCGTGGAAAATGTAGTTTTTTACTTATAGGCCTTAAAAGCTTATACTGGTGTTTTTATAAGTCACGTTTGACTTTTCTGAATAGTTTCTGCTTAGAACTCGAATTGCACTGCTGGAAATAGTTTATTTTGATGCACCTGCTGTTTTCTTTGCGAATTTGCATCATAGGATTGTTTTTTCGTTTTTCCTGCAGTATATAAAAATTGCTGTATCTCCAAAATAAAACTATGAAGACACTCAAAATAAATTTCCTGTTGTTGTAAACTATTTTTTGCAACTTTTTTGTATTTAAAGTTTTGAGGGATAAACCTCTTAAATTTCTCCAAGTAGAAATGTATGTAAAAAACAAAACAAAAACGATTTTCAATTTTTTTGTAGTTTATTGCACTTTTTTGCAATTAATGTAGTTACTATGGACTTAATGCATACATATTATTAAAATATGGGCTATAACAGTTGTATAGCAACTTGAAATGCTCCCACAAATGGCACTACAACATGTAAAAAAATAACATAAGCTCTTGGTTCTATAGTAGGTCGTAAGGGTTAAATAAATATCGTCAAATAATCGAGATCTCAATTTCAGTGAAAATAATCATGATTATCATTTTTGCCATAATCGAGCAGCCCTAATGTCATGTAATCTTTTTGTTTACTCAAACTTGTGTGCTTGTTTCCAGCATTTGCAAAGTTTGGTGTGCCAGCTGTAACAAAAGGAGTGAAAGTTTTTGATAGTTCAGGGACTGAGTTGGATGATGATATATTTGAGGATATAGTAACAGATCCCTCAACTGGGGTATTAACCATCAAATATGAAAAAGGTTTGTTTGAGTGATGTGTGTTTCACTGGATGTCATTTTTTTAATATCATTATTACATTGTTTATTAAAAAGAGTTTATAAAATGTGTCTATAGAGGGACCATGTAAACTCATTTGTTTTTTTTTGTTTTTTTTGTTTTTTTGTTGTTTTGCCATTTCGAGAACATTTATTGTGCAAAACTTAAAGAAGAATGTTTAAATTACAAAACTTTTCAACTTTTTCCAAACAATGTAAAACAAAATTCTTTTTTTTAAATTTTTTTTTTTTAAATGACATCAGAAACAGCAGTATGCGACATTACGTGATGGCAGAGCTTCAGTTCATTAAACTCATTTGTTTTGCTCCTGTTTTTGAGGTCTGGAAACAGCTGCTGCAGAAGTGTCTCCTGAGCAGTCCCAGTTATCATCGCCACATTCATCAGATTCACAGGATATGGTCATCCTTTCAGACAGCCCTTTGAGGAAACATCAGAAGCTGGATGCAGAAGTTAAGCAAGTAAGAGTTAGCAGATTTCCACATTCTTCTAACAGTGTCATTTTTGTTTGTAGTTTAAGTGCTCTGAACTGCAGTGGTTATATCAACATGTAGAATGTTTTTTTTTATTGTGTTTTCCAGTTGGTGGAATCGATTCTCACCAGCAAACCTGGTGGAGAACGTATAATAAATGAATACAATCGGACCAAGTCCCTGGTGGATGAAACCAGAAGAAAAACATACTGGTCAACATACTTGACAGAAAAAAATGGGTAATTTATTTCTGGCCCTGTGATTTTACTATCATTTTCAAATTATTTTAAATCTCTATGAATTCCAGGGAAGCTGACTAGTTCTTTTCCTTTTGATCTTGCAGTACATCACCACCACGACAGGTAAAAGAAATGTATGCCAGAGGAATTGTAACCTTTTTCTCTTACCTCAGTGGCCTGTACTCCAAAAATGGCTATGTAGGTAGCCCATAGTAATAACTGATACAACCAAAATCACGTTTAAACATTTTAAATCCTGCTAAAATGTATGTTCTTATCAACTCTTCATTGTTACATAACTTATTTTGTTTATTCATTTATCAGTGTCTGTACATGTCACTCTCCAAGGAACATTATTATGATGGCGAGGGTAGCACCGGGTACTTGGCCTGGAGGATTAAAGCCATACAGAGATGCACTGCTAAAGGGAGGCGATTATCATCTGGAGGTAACATTTATAATTCAGTGGAAATACATAATACAGTTCCACATTGTGGTTCTTTATTAATAATGGTTATTAAATGTTGTTATTAGTTTTGATAAAGATGTATTTCATATTGTCTAGCACCAGGAGATGGATCATCGAGTGAAGACCAGTGTGGTGGACCAACTGTCAGACGAGAGTTGCAGTTTGTTACAGAGAAGTTACTGAGTGAGGATGAGTGCAAGGATACAATCTCTCTGATGAAACATTCAGCTGATGAAGACACAGTCAAGAAGAAGATGAAGTTGACATTTGTTTATCGACACAACATGGTCCTTGGCCTCCTGGGCCCTGTTTCAGGAAGCCGGTTTAGTGGAAAAACTGAGTAAGTATACCCTGAGTTAACGAAAACTCTGGGTTTTCGGTTTCACAAAGCGAGTTCAGCTGCAGCCTGAGTGAGTCACTATGACGACACACTCCGTGAAGCTAACCTGCCCCCTAGCAGGTTTACTACAACTAACCCTGACTGTCTCCGCCCCTTTGTCGGAAACCTGACAGTAGGAAGTGTCGGACATGGCGTGCCACTTCCTTGAAGAGCCAGTAGATCGTGAAGCCCAAATTCTCCGCAGAGCTCTCCGCCGGGAGAGAGTGATCAGAGCGCGTTTGGACATTTTATCATTTCCTGATGATTTTCTGTGCGAACGTTACCGTTTCTCAGCACAATCTATAATTTATTTGGATAACATCCTCAGGCCATATATTACGCATGTGACACATCGCGGACATGCTCTCAGTTCATTGCATATTATTTGTATTGCACTTCGGTTTCTTGCAAACGGGAGCTTTCTGTATAATATTGGTGACGCTGAGCACGTTTCCAAGGCTACCGTCTGTCGGGCAGTCAGGAATGTTACAGTTGCACTGAAACGTCTCCTGTACTCGTCTGTGGTGTTCCCCGGTCATAGACCCACAAGATTTATCAAAGAGGGATGCCACAAAATTGCAGGTATCAGGATGAACAAAACTTAATTTATGATGTGGTGATACTTGGACTACTACTTAAATTGCACATTTATTTTCAGGGTTCCCAGGCGTGATTGGCTGTACAGATGGCACTCACATTCCAATCATTGCTCCTTCAGTAAATGAAGGAGACTATGTGAACAGGAAGTCTTTCCACAGCATTAATGTACAGGTACATAGTTCCCTGTAGCATGTCAAACTAACAAATTATTTCATTATAGTAATGGATGCTAATTTGTGTTCTCTGCACTGTGAAGATCATATGTGATGCTGCCAACATTATCACAAATGTGGAAGCCAAGTGGCCAGGCTCTGTCCATGACTCACAAATATTCCGTGAATGTACACTGAGCACAAAATTTGGACATGGTGAGTTGAGAATACTTTAAAATATATAAAGACCAATTGCTTCAGGGACATTTGAACTGAAGTGTATCCTTCTGTCTTAGGAGAGTTCACTGGCTACTTGCTTGGTGATAGGGGGTATCCATGTTTACCCTATTTGCTTACCCCTTACCCTGACCCTGAACCGGGCCCACAGCAGCGATATAATCTGGCTAATTGCAGGACAAGAGCCAGAATTGAAATGACTATCGGAATGCTTAAGGCCCGGTTCCAGTGCCTGCAAAGACTCAGGGTCACCCCAGAAAGGGCATGTGACATTATTGTGGCATGTGTGATTCTTCACAACATTGCCACAATTAGAGGAGAACACTGTCCTTCTGAACCAAACATCAGCAGTGATCCAAACCATGAACATCCTGACCCTCCCACGGACATACAAGATGGAAGAGCAGTCAGAGACACCATATGTCACAATCATTTCTTTTGACCCATCACCTCAACATGTTGAAAGAAGAATAAACAGATTTTTTGTTCAACTGGCTTTATTGGTCGCCTGTATTTCCTGTACACAAAGTATTAAAAGATGTAAACCTCATAAAGTGTCTCTGTTGCTTCCTCCTCTGTAACAGCTGTCAATGTTTCTTCATTATTTTCCTGTAGTAAAGAAATAAACAACATTGCTGTTCTACTGTAAACTCATATAATCTGTGGAGTATTACTCACAACTGCATGTTGGTCTGGCTCAACAGGAGGCTGCACCAGATGCAGTACACCATCACCATCAACTGATAGAATATGAGGTTTATACAGGTCACTTATAACTTACAAGGGACCAAATGGCAATTAACAAACATACCAAGCACCTTACACTTCATTGTCATTATGCTCTCAAAGACAACCAAGGCTGAGGGAAGGCAAAATCAGTCGGAAAATAACTTCTCTACAAAATAATCCATTATGGTAAAGAGTTTATCAAATGAATGAGTAGCACTGCAAAGGTGACTGTGAAGAAAGGATGTATGCACATCATGTATTATTTTGAATTTACCCCTTATGTAGGCACTTGTGTCTTGCGGGGTTATTGACTCAGAGGATGTCCCCGCAGAGATGCCTTCGGCCACAGGGCGCCCACTGTTTTGGCTGAGGGCCAACTGCTCAGCCTCTGTGAGTGGTGGTGGTGGAGGACCCCCACCTGTTTTTCGGGCCTCCGCTTTTTTTCTGTTGGCTATAACGGGCCACATTTGAGCATACAGAGTAAGCAAATATGTACTTGTAATGTGCTCAGATAATTTCAATAAGTGCTTACAGAAAGAAAATTAATGTAGCCTCTAACTGCAATTGATTTACATGGGACAAACAGACCAAGCACTATGGCTCATAATACAATTACACCTTACCTGTTTGGACTATATTTTTATATTTCATTTTTACTTGCTGCCAGGCACGTTTGGGGCCTGTTGGGTTGCACCTGCGCTCACATCACATCACAAAATAAAATGTATAAAATAACAAATAAAATAACATATGATAAAATAACGTGTTAAATGGGTGGAAATCCCTCGATCAATGTTTAAATTAACACTCACGCATTGACTCTGTCGGCTATGTTTTGCCATGCATGCTCCCTTTCTTTTGCAGCTGTGGCTGTGTTACTTTTTTCCGCGGAATTTGCATGTTATCGGCATATGCTGCCATCAGAATTTCGGCCTCAAGCGCTGTGAAATACATTGACCGCGCCTTCTTTCCCTCCGTCTCCATGGTGACTCGCTTAATCTGTGCTCCGCTTATCAGGGCTTTATGTATCCTCGTCCGCGCGCTTCACTTGGGGTTAAAGCAACTCCGCGTTGACTGAACTAATTGTTATCAGCCTTTCTGAAACCGAATATTCCGAGTTGGACAGTTCGGGGTTACTCAACCGTGAGTGTCGTTTTTCACTCTGAGTTTTCCAAACCGGCTTCCTGAAACAGGGCCCTGGGCCCTATTTCAGGAAGCCGGTTTAGAAAACTCAGAGTGAAAAACGATACTCAGGGTTGAGTAACCCCGAACTGTCCAACTCGGAATATTCGGTTTCAGAAAGGCTGATAACAATTAGTTCAATCAACGCGGAGTTGCTTTAACCCCAAGTTAAGCGCACGCACGAGGATACATAAAGCCCTGATTAGTGGAGCACAGATTAAGCGAATTACCATGGAGAAGGAGGGAAAGAAGGCGCGGTCAATGTATTTTACAGCGCTTGAGGCCGAAATTCTGATGGCAGCATATGCTGATAACATGCAAATTTTGCAGAAAAAAAGTAACACAGCCTCAGCTGCAAAAGAAAGGGAGCATGCATGGCAAAACATAGCCGACAGAGTCAATGCGTGAGTGTTAATTTAAACATTGATCTAGGGATTTCCACCCATTTAACACGTTATTTTATTATATTTTATTTTGTATTTTATACCTTTTATTTTGTGATGTGATTTGAGCGCAGGTGCAACCCAACAGGCCCCCAACGTTCCTGGCAGCAAGTAAAAATGAAATATAAAAATATAGTCCAAACAGGTAAGGTGTAATTGTATTATGAGCCATAGTGCTTGGTCTGTTTGTCCGATGTAAATCAATTGCAGTTAGAGGCTACATTAATTTCCCCTCTGTAAGCACTTATTGAAATTATCTGAGCACATTATAAGTACATATTTGCTTACTCTGTATGCTCAAATGTGACCCATTATGGCCACTAGAAAAAAAGCGGAGGCCCGAAAAACAGGTGGGGGTCCTCCACCACCACCACTCACAGAGCCTGGCCACTTGGCTTCCACATTTGTGATAATGTTGGCAGCATCACATATGATCTTCACAGTGCAGAGAACACAAATTAGCATCCATTACTATAATGAAATAATTTGTTAGTTTGAAATGCTACAGGGAACTATGTACCTGTACATTAATGCTGTGGAAAGACTTCCTGTTCACATAGTCTCCTTCATTTACTGAAGGAGCAATGATTGGAATGTGAGTGCCATCTATACAGCCAATCACGCCTGGGAACCGTGAAAATAAATGTAAAATTTAAGTAGTAGTTCAAGTATCACCACATCATGTATTAAGTTTTGTTCATCCTGCTACCTGCAATTTTGTGGCATCCCTCTTTGATAAATCTTGTGGGTCTATGACCGGGGAACACCACAGACGAGTACAGGAGACGTTTCAGTGCAACTGTAACATTCCTGACTGCCCGACAGACGGTAGCCTTGGGAACGTGCTCAGCATCACCAATATTATACAGAAAGCTCCCGTTTGCAAAAAACCGAAGTGCAATACAAATAATATGTACAGAACTGAGAGAATGTCCGCGATGTGTCACATGCGCAATATATGGCCTGAGGATGTTATCCAAATAACTTATTGATTGTGCTGAGAAACGGTAACGTTCGCACAGGAAATCATCAGGTAATGATAAAATGTCCATACGCGCTCTGATCACTCTCTCCCGGCGGAGAGCTCTGCGGAGTATTTGGGCTTCAAGATCTACTGGCTCTTCAAGGAAGGGACACGCCATGTCTGACACTTCCTACTGTCAGGTTTCCGACAAAGAGGCGGGGACAGTCAGGGTTAGTTGTAGTAAACCTGCTAGGGGGCAGGTTAGCTTCACGGAGTGTGTCGTCATAGTGACTCACTCAGGCTTCAGCTGAACTCGCTTTGTGAAACCGAAAACCCAGAGTTTTCGTTAACTCAGGGTATACTTACTCAGAGTTTGCACTAAACCGGCTTTCTGAAACAGGGCCCTGCTGTCAAGCAACATACTGTCTGTTTTTCCACGTTTCAAAGATATCAAAGGCTTGGTGAATATTTGTCATTACTTTGACAATGTAAACACACTTTAATATTTTGTAGATAGCAGATATAATTCTCTATCCCTGTTACAGATCGAACAGGATTTTGTACTGATGTTTGGTGAGGATGTATCAGGCAGGTTGCTGGAGAGGTGGCCAACAACATTCAAAAGAAAGATTATCCAACAAGGCAGAAAGCTTCCTTCTACCAGTGACCTGGAAGAACTCTTGCTGGCAGCTGACTCACCTGAGGATGTCACTGAAGTTAATTGGTGAGCTGTTGTTTCTTTGATTAGCACATTCATAGCATATATAATGTTTGTCACAGAACAGTTATCCTTTTTGTCTTTTGGGTCTACTCAAACATTTTATCAATGCATTGAAATATATTGTTGATGATGACTCAACTTTATTAAAAACAAATAATTTTTTCAGGCTGGGACAGTGACCTCTCAGCAATTCTATTGCTATTACATCTGATTCCACCATCTGGTCAGGGTCGGAAGAGACCAGGAAAGGTGTCAGCTTCTCAAGCAGAAAGGCGTCTTGTGGTCTTCAAGAAGGTTTGTGTTTCTTTTCTATTTTTATGTTATGAATTACCAGTTTAAGAAACACTTGATTCTTATTGCCTGTCTGTATTTGTCTTTTCAGACTGGAACAAATATCCAAGAGCACCTTGATTCCATCACTACCAGCACTCAACCCTACCTCCTGGCTGTTGGGGTGAAAAAGAATGACATCCACCGGTTCTTCATTATTCTTGACAAGAATGCCATGCCATGCAAGTCTACCTCTTCACTTGGTACTGTTGATGAACTGTTTAAAGCACATTTTGTGTTTGGCACATCTTACAACACTATGCTTCACAACATGTACATGTTCATCCAGACCACAGGTTTTAGAAAATATTTAAATACCAAACACCTTAACTATTTTGACCAGCAGGCTGACACTGATGTTAATCTACAGCCTGATGTGGCAGTTAAAGAAGTTAGCACTACAGGGGAGGTGATGTCAACTAATGTAGAAGAAACACCCACAACATCTGAAAAGGTCAAATAAGAGCACTTTGGATAGGTGTGCCTCTGCTGTTGCACAGCTCAGGGCAGCTGGATTAAGCCAATCTACTGTGAGTAGTTTTGTCTCCTCAATGGAGGAAGTGTTTTTTGAGATTCATACTCAGGCTAAAGATGCAGCCTTACAGAGTGTACCTTTACAGTACACCACAAGTAAAAATAAATATAATAGTAATAAAATAAAGCATTGGGAGTCCTTTAGCCTGGAAAGATTAGCTTTAGGACCAGGAAAGATGGTGACACTTGGAGAGCTGGAAGAAGGTCCAGAATTTGCTTGGAGCTGTGTTGTCTACCAGTTTGTTTTCAGCTAAGTGGATAATAACACACAGTACAGAGTACCGCCCTGACTTTATCATCTGTACAGATGTAGTGTCTGAGATTCTGCTTTTTTGTAAGATCAAAAGTATTGTTGTGAAAGATGACATTGTGTTGCTCTGCGGAAAACTGATGGAAACCCTGTGTTTTGATGACCATCATCATGCATTTAGGGTCAGACTGCATCCCAATATGGTGCTGAAGGTGTTGAACATAAATGAGCTGTGTTGCTTCTTCAAATCAAGTATGGCATTTCAGATTCCTCCCTGTGTGTCGTTCCATATTGCCGTTTTATGCCGAACTAAATTCATTGTTTTAAAGTGTTTTATACACTACATGAGATGTTTTTATATTTTGAGCCTGACATAAAAATAAAGCTGTTAAATGTATTATCTAGTTGTGGTTTTTGCTCACTTGTTTTATATGTAAAAGCATTATTAAAAACCAGGTTTTCATGCTGCAAAACAGTGAATTGAGTGTAAAGGTAACACTACAGGAAGAGTTTTAGTAACATTACTTGGTGTAAAATTAATTACAAATTTTACTCTATGAGAGCTAATTTTTCACTAGAGATTAGTGTATGAATAACACAGTATAGAGTAACATCAACTCCCATCAGAGTTCTTTGAACCCCCAGTGTTAATTTCAAATAACACAATTCAGTGTTAAAAATCAGCGGGATTTTACTCAAATAGAGTTAATTTATCACTAGGATAGAGTAAATAATATGACACTACTAGTAGTGTTAAGTTGATTTAACACTATGCGGTGTTACTCAGTATTAAATTTTTACTCTATTTAGAGTTAAATTTACTCTAAAATTTTAACACTATAGAAAGAGTTGATTTAACACCAATTCTGAATGGCACCAAATAGACTCGGAAACAGTGTTAAATTTAACTCTTTAAGTGTTAGTTTGACACTGCAAATTTTACTGTGTACATTTAAGCTATATAGTTCCCTCTGTGATAATTCTGCTATGAATGCCTCTTATTAACTTTTATGCTTTTACAACCCACTATGAGCAAACACTCAGCAACAGTGGGAAGGAAAAACTCCCTTCTTGAAGGAAAAAACCTCTGGTAGAACCAGGAAATCTGTCTAAACTAGTTGGGGGTTAGAGCAACAGATGCAAGTCTTCAGATCATTTGCAGTGTGACTGTCTTTGTGCACACTTTAACCTGATTCAGTTTTCTTATTTGTCAAAATGCACCATGGGTAAAAACAAAACAACAAAACAAAACAAAATAGTAATGAAGGAGAATCCTCAGCAAAGATGAATTAAACAAGTTTTATTTTGATCAAATTTTACTTTAAGTAAAACACATCTTTATTTGATGACATTGAAGTCATCAAATAAAGACAGTTTTGATGGAGCTCCTGACCCAGCCCAAGCTCTCTATGAAGACGAGGAAAAACTCCCCAGGGGGCCAGATCGATGGGAAGAAACCTCGGGAAAGCCCATTCAAAGAGAGATCCCCTTTCCTGGGATGGCTGGGGGGGTTACAGGAACTCCAAAAAAGCTAAATTTTTATTTATTTTCTTTTTAAGATTGACCCACTCTATCTATTCCTGTCCAACAGAAAAAAGAAAGGAAGTTACTACAATGTATCACACTTGCATGATAAGGTGTGAATTGTGTGTTTGTGTGTGTTATCTTAGCCAGGGGTGAAGCTGGAGCTCCTCCAGTGTTGGGCGCTTCTCCGGGGCTAAAGCTAAACATGCGTCCAAGAAATTCCGGCATTCTTGAAAGAAAGAAAAGATCAAAAAGATGAAGATGATAGTTCTAGTGATCCAAGGCAGCAGTGAAGTGTGAAGTTTTCTTACCTGTGGACAGACGCTTTTTGATGCTCAGTTGCTTTGTGAGGAACCTCGCGGTACTAAAGTATCGTGCATGAAGCGCTTCATACAACACCACTCCCATTTGCCACACCGTGGTGGGTCCACACCTGTAGCAGCTCCTAATGTACCACTCGGGAGGGATGTGAAGAGGAGTGCCTAACAAACAGACACAATTACAATTTCTTCTAAAACAAAAGACACAAATTGTTACATCTGTGAAAAGCAAGAGCAGAATATGTTACCATAGAAGATGCGATACAGAGATCGCTGTTTAACAAAGCAGCTCAGTCCAAAGTCAATGATGCGAACTCGAGGCACATCTGAGCCGGTCTCAATCAGAATGTTTTGTCCCTTGATGTCCCGATGAAAGATGTGTTTCTCCTCAAGTTCCTTTACAGCATCAACTAGTTGCTTCAGAATGACCTGGAAAAGATGAAAAACACAATAATGAGTTAATGCTTTTCTGCCTTGATTGAATGCTGTACAGTCTAAGGCTCTTCCAGTCAACTTACCTTGGCCGTGTCCTCTGTTAAAGTTCTTCCATTTTCTGCTTTGTATTTTTGCAGGTCCACAGCGGGGACAGGTCTCTCCAGCACCAGGATCAGCTCTTTGCCAAGGTCGAACCACTCCAGCAAGGACACAGGTGCTGATATTCCCACTGACCCTTCTGCTTCACCTGCAAGTTTAAGCATAATGGCCACTTCCACCGAGAGCATCTTCCCATTTTCATCCTGAAATATTACAACAAAGTGGATGATGAGGAACGCCGCATTCAATCCAGTAATGTGAAACTAATTCAAGTGTTGGACGCTTACCGCCACTTTGCAGTAGACTTTATTTTTGGGAATGTGTTTGATGGCAACCTAGAAGACACAGAGCATTGGTGAGCATTTCCTCAGTATGACATAATGAAAGGTGGAAACACAGCAGACGTCTCAGTTTACGATATTATCCATTATCTGCGTCACTGCCTGTGTTACTACCATCATCTGAACACTTACTGGAAAACGATCTTCTATCCGGTAGCCAGCAAACACTGCTCCGCAGCCTCCTTCTCCGAGCTGGTGCTCCTCCACATATCTGGCTTGGAATTCACCTGAACAGACAAAACAGCAAATCTGGTTTTATTACAGCTGTGACACAAATTACTCTCCTCTGTAGCCTAAATGTTCCTTCTGCCCTTCCCCTGAATATAAAACCCAAGCTGCTTGCTACTTACGTTTTTGGTCTGCCACTGATTTTTTGCCCTGGTCCACATTCCTTTTTTTTTTCTTGAGTGGCTCTCTGTTGTCTCCCGTGGCCTTTCTTTTGCCATTTTTTGCACACTCCTGTTTGTTGTTCAAGTCTGGAGATGTGGAAAACACCAAAAGCACATCAGCTCACTGGATGATAGACACAAACACTAAACACCAATATCTTAAACCTAGCAACCACACTTAATCTACCCCCTTATTCAACTAATTAGCCTACCTTTACCAGAGTCCAACGAGAAGGATGCTTGCTCCTCGTCACCGCTCATATGGTCGAGAAGTTTAGCCTTCTTTGCTTTCTTTGTTGTGCCCTCTTCATCTTGCACAACCTTGCGCTTCACACCTTTGACCACATCTGAGCTGGTGGAAGGACCAGCCTGCTCAGCGACCCTCCTCCTTTTTATTGGGGTCTTCTTTTCAGGACTGGCCTTTCTTTTAGCAGTCCTGCTCTTACAATCTATAAACGACAACAACACAGTGGTGAAAAAGAGTCCCCGACATCAGGACTGGAAGCAGTTTGATGGCAAAGAATTTGAAATTGCTTTTGCTTAAATTATCACAAGTTTATTCTTGGGATAAAAAAAACTGACCAGTGCGAATTGATACTAGGTTTACTAAGTCTTAGATCTTGATGACACTTGTTGGTCTGTTTTTACTGTTGAGTCCAAGAATAAACTTATTACATTATTTTACCAAAAGACCGGTAACCTTTCTTTGATTAGACATCTTGTATTAAAGCTATTTTCAATCAAACATATGAATCAAATACTCTAAAAATGATTCACATAGTGTCAACATTTCTAGGATTTGGATTTTACCAGGATTTTATTTTATTATTTTACTTACCTTGATCTCCTGAATCTTTCTTATCAGCTGGAGTGGTCATTTTTCTTGTTTCCTTTTTCATTGTAATTTTGGAGAACTTTTAAAATCGAAAATGTAAACCGTAATGAGTTAAGATTGAGTTAATATTCCTTCAAATGTGCACCTTTCAAATGCTTGACTTTTCTAACTGAATTCTGTAAGTGAGCTTTATAAGTAAACTCTGGAAACTACGGCAACACAACATAGAATCTTGCCTTTCAGTGACTTCACTGACTGCCAGCAGTTCAAAGTAGTTTACAGAAAAACACTCTGGCAAACAAAGCCATAATATTTCATATAATTCAATCATTTCATATCAGTTAAACAGTTTCTTTCATTATCGTTCATCGTTTGTATAAAGACCTCATGTATGGATGACAGTATGAAGATTTGTGGTTGACCACACACTAATACAGGGAGTGCAGAATTATTAGGCAAGTTGTATTTTTGAGGAATAATTTTATTATTGAACAACAACCATGTTCTCAATGAACCCAAAAAACTCATTAATATCAAAGCTGAATGTTTTTGGAAGTAGTTTTTAGTTTGTTTTTAGTTTTAGCTATTTTAGGGGGATAACTGTGTGTGCAGGTGACTATTACTGTGCATAATTATTAGGCAACGTAACAAAAAACAAATAAATACCCATTTCAATTATTTATTTTTACCAGTGAAACCAATATAACATCTCCACATTCACAAATATACATTTCTGACATTCAAATACAAAAACAAAACAAATCAGTGACCAATATAGCCACCTTTCTTTGCAAGGACACTCAAAATCAAATCAAATCAAATCACTTTTATTGTCACATCACATGTGCAGGTACATTGGTACAGCACATGTGAGTGAAATTCTTGTGTGCGAGCTTCACAAGCAACAGAGTTGTGCAAAATACAATAATGTAAACAAGCAAAATACAAGAATGGCTACATCTGAAACTAATAAATATATGTACAATATATAATAGTATATGCATTTCTGGATGTGTATACTAAATATTTTTCTACGTGTGTGTGTGTGTGTGTGTGTGTGTGTGTGTACACATATTTTACAAATTAAATAGAGTAAACAATAAATAAAATATATAAAATAAAATATATAGAGTGAGACATGTGCAAAACAGTGGCGTTACTGTACAGTATGGAGTGCATAATGTTAAAGTTCCAGTAGTGAAGCTGAGGTGTCTATGAAGTGTTCAGCAGTCTGATGGCCTGATGGAAAAAGCTGTCTCTCAGTCTGCTGGTACGGGACCGGATGCTGCAGAACCTCCTTCCTGATGGAAGTAGTCTGAACAAAAGCCTGCCATCCATGGATTCTGTCAGTGTTTTGATCTGTTCACCATCAACATTGCGTGCAGCAGCAACCACAGCCTCCCAGACACTGTTCAGAGAGGTGTACTGTTTTCCCTCCTTGTAAATCTCACATTTGATGATGGACCACAGGTTCTCAATGGGGTTCAGATCAGGTGAACAAGGTGGCCATGTCATTAGTTTTTCTTCTTTTATACCCTTTCTTGCCAGCCACGCTGTGGAGTACTTGGACGCGTGTGATGGAGCATTGTCCTGCATGAAAATCATGTTTTTCTTGAAGGATGCAGACTTCTTCCTGCACCACTGCTTGAAGAAGGTGTCTTCCAGAAACTGGCAGTAGGACTGGGAGTTGAGCTTGACTCCATCCTCAACCCGAAAAGGCCCCACAAGCTCATCTTTGATGATACCAGCCCAAACCAGTACTCCACCTCCACCTTGCTGGCGTCTGAGTCGGACTGGAGCTCTCTGCCCTTTACCAATCCAGCCACGGGCCCATCCATGTGGCCCATCAAGACTCACTCTCATTTCATCAGTCCATAAAACCTTAGAAAAACCAGTCTTGAGATATTTCTTGGCCCAGTCTTGACGTTTCAGCTTGTGTGTCTTGTTCAGTGGTGGTCGTCTTTCAGCCTTTCTTACCTTGGCCATGTCTCTGAGTATTGCACACATTGTGCTTTTGGGCACTCCAGTGATGTTGCAGCTCTGAAATATGGCCAAACTGGTGGCAAGTGGCATCTTGGCAGCTGCACGCTTGACTTTTCTCAGTTCATGGGCAGTTATTTTGCGCCTTGGTTTTTCCACACGCTTCTTGCGACCCTGTTGACTATTTTGAATACATACAGTGTAAGAAATAACAATGCAAGGCTGTTTTACCGGTATTTATGGGACTGGTTTAATATTCACATTTTCTGTTTACAGTAGTTCAATGAAGAGCACTGACTATAAGAAATTACTGTCTACAGGAAGCATGCTGCTTAAAGCAAAACTGGGAGGTGTGCAGAAATTTGCTGGAGTATCTGAGCCAAGCCTTAAGGAATTTTGATTGCCGGTAAGAAACCAACATGGTATAAAAAAGGTGTTCAATGTGCTTTAAGTTCTTTTTGTTATTTAGTCTCTTCAAACTGCATTTTATGATTAATTGAAAATGATCTACGTTTTGGAATCATCTTAGCTACGAATGTATATTTAGTGGAAAAACTGTATAATGTGAGTGTAACTCCTAATCTACCACTTATCAAGCATGTTACTGGCGCTTAATAATTTAGTTTTTATTTGTTTGAGTCACTTTTGAAAAAGCTAAGCAGAAGTTATTTGGAGACGACAGTGACTGCCGTTGGTTGAAAAGAGAGGTAAAAAAAACTTCAGTGGTGTTGCACACCATTTTATATTATTTTTTAAAGTCATTATTCAATACGTTGTTATTGTTAACCCTTTAAAGCGTCAGAGCTGCACGCTCCGTTTTGTGTAACTATTTTTAAATCCCTGTAGAACCTGAACCGTGTAAGCTAGTGCAATAATTTTTTTTGCATATGAAACCAGAGGAGTTGTACTTACATCTTATGCCATCAGCTTGTTCTCGGTCACGTTTTCCTTCCACATATAGCTTTGCAAAAACTGCATAAAAAGCGCTTGCAGGAACAAAAACATAATATTCCAGAAACACGCTTTGCCGATCCGATCAGCTGTTCGTAACACTTCCCACAGTGAAACAGACGTCAGCACGAATTATAGCATGTCCGCCATTTCCTGCCCAAAACCGGAAGTGACGTCATTTTCGTGGAAAATGTAGTTTTTTACTTATAGGCCTTAAAAGCTTATACTGGTGTTTTTATAAGTCACGTTTGACTTTTCTGAATAGTTTCTGCTTAGAACTCGAATTGCACTGCTGGAAATAGTTTATTTTGATGCACCTGCTGTTTTCTTTGCGAATTTGCATCATAGGATTGTTTTTTCGTTTTTCCTGCAGTATATAAAAATTGGTGTATCTCCAAAATAAAACTATGAAGACACTCAAAATAAATTTCCTGTTGTTGTAAACTATTTTTTTGCAACTTTTTTGTATTTAAAGTTTTGAGGGATAAACCTCTTAAATTTCTCCAAGTAGAAATGTATGTAAAACAAAAAACAAAAATGATTTTCAATTTTTTTGTAGTTTATTGCACTTTTTTGCAATTAATGTAGTTACTATGGACTTAATGCATACATATTATTAAAATATGGGCTATAACAGTTGTATAGCAACTTGAAATGCTCCTACAAATGGCACTACAACATGTAAAAAAATAACATAAGCTCTGGCGGACTTGGTTCTATAGTAGGTCGTAAGGGTTAAATAAATATCGTCAAATAATCGAGAGCTCAATTTCAGTGAAAATAATCATGATTATCATTTTTGCCATAATCGAGCAGCCCTAATGTCATGTAATCTTTTTGTTTACTCAAACTTGTGTGCTTGTTTCCAGCATTTGCAAAGTTTGGTGTGCCAGCTGTAACAAAAGGAGTGAAAGTTTTTGATAGTTCAGGGACTGAGTTGGATGATGATATATTTGAGGATATAGTAACAGATCCCTCAACTGGGGTATTAACCATCAAATATGAAAAAGGTTTGTTTGAGTGATGTGTGTTTCACTGGATGTCATTTTTTTTTAATATCATTATTACATTGTTTATTAAAAAGAGTTTATAAAATGTGTCTATAGAGGGACCATGTAAACTCATTTGTTTTGCTCCTGTTTTTGAGGTCTGGAAACAGCTGCTGCAGAAGTGTCTCCTGAGCAGTCCCAGTTATCATCGCCACATTCATCAGATTCACAGGATATGGTCATCCTTTCAGACAGCCCTTTGAGGAAACATCAGAAGCTGGATGCAGAAGTTAAGCAAGTAAGAGTTAGCAGATTTCCACATTCTTCTAACAGTGTCATTTTTGTTTGTAGTTTAAGTGCTCTGAACTGCAGTGGTTATATCAACATGTAGAATGTTTTTTTTTTTATTGTGTTTTCCAGTTGGTGGAATCGATTCTCACCAGCAAACCTGGTGGAGAACGTATAATAAATGAATACAATCGGACCAAGTCCCTGGTGGATGAAACCAGAAGAAAAACATACTGGTCAACATACTTGACAGAAAAAAATGGGTAATCTATTTCTGGCCCTGTGATTTTACTATCATTTTCAAATTATTTTAAATCTCTATGAATTCCAGGGAAGCTGACTAGTTCTTTTCCTTTTGATCTTGCAGTACATCACCACCACGACAGGTAAAAGAAATGTATGCCAGAGGAATTGTAACCTTTTTCTCTTACCTCAGTGGCCTGTACTCCAAAAATGGCTATGTAGGTAGCCCATAGTAATAACTGATACAACCAAAATCACGTTTAAACATTTTAAATCCGGGCAGCACGGTGGCACGGTGGTTAGCACTGTTGCCGCACAGCAAGAAGGTCCTGAGTTCAATTCCAACACCAGGCCAGGGTCTTTCTGTGTGGAGTTTGCATGTTCTCCCCGTGTTTGCGTGGGTTCCCTCCGGGTACTCCGGCTTCCTCCCACCGTCCAAAGACATGCAGCTTATGGGGATAGGTTAATCGGATAATCCAAATTGTCACTAGGTGTGAATGTGTGAATGAATGTGAGTGCGAATGGTTGTCTGTCCCTGTGTGTTGGACCTGCGACAGACTGGCGACCTGTCCAGGGTGTACCCTGCCTCTCGCCCTATGACAGCTGGGATAGGCTCCAGCGCCCCCCGCGACCCTGAAAAGGATAAGCGGAAGCGAATGGATGGATGGACATTTTAAATCCTGCTAAAATGTATGTCCTTATCAACTCTTCATTGTTACATAACTTATTTTGTTTATTCATTTATCAGTGTCTGTACATGTCACTCTCCAAGGAACATTATTATGATGGCGAGGGTAGCACTGGGTACTTGGCCTGGAGGATTAAAGCCATACAGAGATGCACTGCTAAAGGGAGGCGATTATCATCTGGAGGTAACATTTATAATTCAGTGGAAATACATAATACAGTTCCACATTGTGGTTCTTTATTAATAATGGTTATTAAATGTTGTTATTAGTTTTGATAAAGCTGTATTTCATATTGTCTAGCACCAGGAGATGGATCATCGAGTGAAGACCAGTGTGGTGGACCAACTGTCAGACGAGAGTTGCAGTTTGTTACAGAAAAGTTACTGAGTGAGGATGAGTGCAAGGAAGCAATCTCTCTGATGAAACATTCAGCTGATGAAGACACAGTCAAGAAGAAGATGAAGTTGACATTTGTTTATCGACACAACATGGTCCTTGGCCTCCTGCTGTCAAGCAACATACTGTCTGTTTTTCCACGTTTCAAAGATATCAAAGGCTTGGTGAATATTTGTCATTACTTTGACAATGTAAACACACTTTAATATTTTGTAGATAGCAGATATAATTCTCTATCCCTGTTACAGATCGAACAGGATTTTGTACTGATGTTTGGTGAGGATGTATCAGGCAGGTTGCTGGAGAGGTGGCCAACAACATTCAAAAGAAAGATTATCCAACAAGGCAGAAAGCTTCCTTCTACCAGTGACCTGGAAGAACTCTTGCTGGCAGCTGACTCACCTGAGGATGCCACTGAAGTTAATGCTGACATTGGTGAGCTGTTGTTTCTTTGATTAGCACATTCATAGCATATATAATGTTTGTCACAGAACAGTTATCCTTTTTGTCTTTTGGGTCTACTCAAACATTTTATCAATGCATTGAAATATGTTGTTGATGATGACTCAACTTTATTAAAAACAAATAATTTTTGCAGGCTGGGACAGTGACCTCTCAGTAATTCTATTGCTATTACATCTGATTCCACCATCTGGTCAGGGTCGGAAGAGACCAGGAAAGGTGTCAGCTTCTCAAGCAGAAAGGCGTCTTGTGGTCTTCAAGAAGGTTTGTGTTTCTTTTCTATTTTTATGTTATGAATTACCAGTTTAAGAAACACTTGATTCTTATTGCCTGTCTGTATTTGTCTTTTCAGACTGGAACAAATATCCAAGAGCACCTTGATTCCATCACTACCAGCACTCAACCCTACCTCCTGGCTGTTGGGGTGAAAAAGAATGACATCCACCGGTTCTTCATTATTCTTGACAAGAATGCCATGCCATGCAAGTCTACCTCTTCACTTGGTACTGTTGATGAACTGTTTAAAGCACATTTTGTGTTTGGCACATCTTACAACACTATGCTTCACAACATGTACATGTTCATCCAGACCACAGGTTTTAGAAAATATTTAAATACCAAACACCTTAACTATTTTGACCAGCAGGCTGACACTGATGTTAATTTACAGCCTGATAGAATAGAATAGAATAGAATTAGAATAGAATTCAACTTTATTGTCATTGCACATGCACAGGTACAGGGCAACGAAATGCAACTGATGTGGCAGTTAAAGAAGTTAGCACTACAGGGGAGGTGATGTCAACTAATGTAGAAGAAACACCCACAACATCTGAAAAGGTCAAATAAGAGCACTTTGGATAGGTGTGCCTCTGCTGTTGCACAGCTCAGGGCAGCTGGATTAAGCCAATCTACTGTGAGTAGTTTTGTCTCCTCAATGGAGGAAGTGTTTTTTGAGATTCATACTCAGGCTAAAGATGCAGCCTTACAGAGTGTACCTTTACAGTACACCACAAGTAAAAATAAATATAATAGTAATAAAATAAAGCATTGGGAGTCCTTTAGTCTGGAAAGATTAGCTTTAGGACCAGGAAAGATGGTGACACTTGGAGAGCTGGAAGAAGGTCCAGAATTTGCTTGGAGCTGTGTTGTCTACCAGTTTGTTTTCAGCTAAGTGGATAATAACACACAGTACAGAGTACCGCCCTGACTTTATCATCTGTACAGATGTAGTGTCTGAGATTCTGCTTTTTTGTAAGATCAAAAGTATTGTTGTGAAAGATGACATTGTGTTGCTCTGCGGAAAACTGATGGAAACCCTGTGTTTTGATGACCATCATCATGCATTTAGGGTCAGACTGCATCCCAATATGGTGCTGAAGGTGTTGAACATAAATGAGCTGTGTTGCTTCTTCAAATCAAGTATGGCATTTCAGATTCCTCCCTGTATATTGCCGTTTTATGCCAAACTAAATTCATTGTTTTAAAGTGTTTTATACACTACATGAGATGTTTTTATATTTTGAGCCTGACATAAAAATAAAGCTGTTAAATGTATTATCTAGTTGTGGTTTTTGCTCACTTGTTTTATATGTAAAAGCATTATTAAAAACCAGGTTTTCATGCTGCAAAACAGTGAATTGAGTGTAAAGGTAACACTACAGGAAGAGTTTTAGTAACATTACTTGGTGTAAAATTAATTACAAATTTTACTCTATGAGAGCTAATTTTTCACTAGAGATTAGTGTATGAATAACACAGTATAGAGTAACATGACACTACTAGTAGTGTTAAGTTGATTTAACACTATGCGGTGTTACTCAGTGTTAAATTTTTACTCTATTTAGAGTTAAATTTACTCTAAAATTTTAACACTATAGAAAGAGTTGATTTAACACCAATTCTGAATGGCACCAAATAGACTCGGAAACAGTGTTAAATTTAACTCTTTAAGTGTTAGTTTGACACTGCAAATTTTACTGTGTACATTTAAGCTATATAGTTCCCTCTGTGATAATTCTGCTATGAATGCCTCTTATTAACTTTTATGCTTTTACAACCCACTATGAGCAAACACTCAGCAACAGTGGGAAGGAAAAACTCCCTTCTTGAAGGAAAAAACCTCTGGTAGAACCAGGAAATCTGTCTAAACTAGTTGGGGGTTAGAGCAACAGATGCAAGTCTTCAGATCATTTGCAGTGTGACTGTCTTTGTGCACACTTTAACCTGATTCAGTTTTCTTATTTGTCAAAATGCACCATGGGTAAAAACAAAACAACAAAACAAAACAAAATAGTAATGAAGGAGAATCCTCAGCAAAGATGAATTAAACAAGTTTTATTTTGATCAAATTTTACTTTAAGTAAAACACATCTTTATTTGATGACATTGAAGTCATCAAATAAAGACAGTTTTGATGGAGCTCCTGACCCAGCCCAAGCTCTCTATGAAGACGAGGAAAAACTCCCCAGGGGGCCAGATCGATGGGAAGAAACCTCGGGAAAGCCCATTCAAAGAGAGATCCCCTTTCCTGGGATGGCTGGGGGGGTTACAGGAACTCCAAAAAAGCTAAATTTTTATTTATTTTCTTTTTAAGATTGACCCACTCTATCTATTCCTGTCCAACAGAAAAAAGAAAGGAAGTTACTACAATGTATCACACTTGCATGATAAGGTGTGAATTGTGTGTTTGTGTGTGTTATCTTAGCCAGGGGTGAAGCTGGAGCTCCTCCAGTGTTGGGCGCTTCTCCGGGGCTAAAGCTAAACATGCGTCCAAGAAATTCCGGCATTCTTGAAAGAAAGAAAAGATCAAAAAGATGAAGATGATAGTTCTAGTGATCCAAGGCAGCAGTGAAGTGTGAAGTTTTCTTACCTGTGGACAGACGCTTTTTGATGCTCAGTTGCTTTGTGAGGAACCTCGCGGTACTAAAGTATCGTGCATGAAGCGCTTCATACAACACCACTCCCATTTGCCACACCGTGGTGGGTCCACACCTGTAGCAGCTCCTAATGTACCACTCGGGAGGGATGTGAAGAGGAGTGCCTAACAAACAGACACAATTACAATTTCTTCTAAAACAAAAGACACAAATTGTTACATCTGTGAAAAGCAAGAGCAGAATATGTTACCATAGAAGATGCGATACAGAGATCGCTGTTTAACAAAGCAGCTCAGTCCAAAGTCAATGATGCGAACTCGAGGCACATCTGAGCCGGTCTCAATCAGAATGTTTTGTCCCTTGATGTCCCGATGAAAGATGTGTTTCTCCTCAAGTTCCTTTACAGCATCAACTAGTTGCTTCAGAATGACCTGGAAAAGATGAAAAACACAATAATGAGTTAATGCTTTTCTGCCTTGATTGAATGCTGTACAGTCTAAGGCTCTTCCAGTCAACTTACCTTGGCCGTGTCCTCTGTTAAAGTTCTTCCATTTTCTGCTTTGTATTTTTGCAGGTCCACAGCGGGGACAGGTCTCTCCAGCACCAGGATCAGCTCTTTGCCAAGGTCGAACCACTCCAGCAAGGACACAGGTGCTGATATTCCCACTGACCCTTCTGCTTCACCTGCAAGTTTAAGCATAATGGCCACTTCCACCGAGAGCATCTTCCCATTTTCATCCTGAAATATTACAACAAAGTGGATGATGAGGAACGCCGCATTCAATCCAGTAATGTGAAACTAATTCAAGTGTTGGACGCTTACCGCCACTTTGCAGTAGACTTTATTTTTGGGAATGTGTTTGATGGCAACCTAGAAGACACAGAGCATTGGTGAGCATTTCCTCAGTATGACATAATGAAAGGTGGAAACACAGCAGACGTCTCAGTTTACGATATTATCCATTATCTGCGTCACTGCCTGTCTTACTACCATCATCTGAACACTTACTGGAAAACGATCTTCTATCCGGTAGCCAGCAAACACTGCTCCGCAGCCTCCTTCTCCGAGCTGGTGCTCCTCCACATATCTGGCTTGGAATTCACCTGAACAGACAAAACAGCAAATCTGGTTTTATTACAGCTGTGACACAAATTACTCTCCTCTGTAGCCTAAATGTTCCTTCTGCCCTTCCCCTGAATATAAAACCCAAGCTGCTTGCTACTTACGTTTTTGGTCTGCCACTGATTTTTTGCCCTGGTCCACATTCCTTTTTTTTTTCTTGAGTGGCTCTCTGTTGTCTCCCGTGGCCTTTCTTTTGCCATTTTTTGCGCACTCCTGTTTGTTGTTCAAGTCTGGAGATGTGGAAAACACCAAAAGCACATCAGCTCACTGGATGATAGACACAAACACTAAACACCAATATCTTAAACCTAGCAACCACACTTAATCTACCCCCTTATTCAACTAATTAGCCTACCTTTACCAGAGTCCAACGAGAAGGATGCTTGCTCCTCGTCACCGCTCATATGGTCGAGAAGTTTAGCCTTCTTTGCTTTCTTTGTTGTGCCCTCTTCATCTTGCACAACCTTGCGCTTCACACCTTTGACCACATCTGAGCTGGTGGAAGGACCAGCCTGCTCAGCGACCCTCCTCCTTTTTATTGGGGTCTTCTTTTCAGGACTGGCCTTTCTTTTAGCAGTCCTGCTCTTACAATCTATAAACGACAACAACACAGTGGTGAAAAAGAGTCCCCGACATCAGGACTGGAAGCAGTTTGATGGCAAAGAATTTGAAATTGCTTTTGCTTAAATTATCACAAGTTTATTCTTGGGATAAAAAAAACTGACCAGTGCGAATTGATACTAGGTTCACTAAGTCTTAGATCTTGATGACACTTGTTGGTCTGTTTTTACTGTTGAGTCCAAGAATAAACTTATTACATTATTTTACCAAAAGACCGGTAACCTTTCTTTGATTAGACATCTTGTATTAAAGCTATTTTCAATCAAACATATGATTCAAATACTCTAAAAATGATTCACACGGTGTCAACATTTCTAGGATTTGGATTTTATTTTATTATTTTACTTACCTTGATCTCCTGAATCTTTCTTATCAGCTGGAGTGGTCATTTTTCTTGTTTCCTTTTTCATTGTAATTTTGGAGAACTTTTAAAATCGAAAATGTAAACCGTAATGAGTTAAGATTGAGTTAATATTCCTTCAAATGTGCACCTTTCAAATGCTTGACTTTTCTAACTGAATTCTGTAAGTGAGCTTTATAAGTAAACTCTGGAAACTACGGCAACACAACATAGAATCTTGCCTTTCAGTGACTTCACTGACTGCCAGCAGTTCAAAGTAGTTTACAGAAAAACACTCTGGCAAACAAAGCCATAATATTTCATATAATTCAATCATTTCATATCAGTTAAACAGTTTCTTTCATTATCGTTCATCGTTTGTATAAAGACCTCATGTATGGATGACAGTATGAAGATTTGTGGTTGACCACACACTAATACAGGGAGTGCAGAATTATTAGGCAAGTTGTATTTTTGAGGAATAATTTTATTATTGAACAACAACCATGTTCTCAATGAACCCAAAAAACTCATTAATATCAAAGCTGAATGTTTTTGGAAGTAGTTTTTAGTTTGTTTTTAGTTTGAGCTATTTTAGGGGGATATCTGTGTGTGCAGGTGACTATTACTGTGCATAATTATTAGGCAACGTAACAAAAAACAAATAAATACCCATTTCAATTATTTATTTTTACCAGTGAAACCAATATAACATCTCCACATTCACAAATATACATTTCTGACATTCAAAAACAAAACAAAAACAAATCAGCGACCAATATAGCCACCTTTCTTTGCAAGGACACTCAAAAGCCTGCCATCCATGGATTCTGTCAGTGTTTTGATCTGTTCACCATCAACATTGCGTGCAGCAGCAACCACAGCCTCCCAGACACTGTTCAGAGAGGTGTACTGTTTTCCCTCCTTGTAAATCTCACATTTGATGATGGACCACAGGTTCTCAATGGGGTTCAGATCAGGTGAACAAGGTGGCCATGTCATTAGTTTTTCTTCTTTTATACCCTTTCTTGCCAGCCACGCTGTGGAGTACTTGGACGCGTGTGATGGAGCATTGTCCTGCATGAAAATCATGTTTTTCTTGAAGGATGCAGACTTCTTCCTGTACCACTGCTTGAAGAAGGTGTCTTCCAGAAACTGGCAGTAGGACTGGGAGTTGAGCTTGACTCCATCCTCAACCCGAAAAGGCCCCACAAGCTCATCTTTGATGATATCAGCCCAAACCAGTACTCCACCTCCACCTTGCTGGCGTCTGAGTCGGACTGGAGCTCTCTGCCCTTTACCAATCCAGCCACGGGCCCATCCATCTGGCCCATCAAGACTCACTCTCATTTCATCAGTCCATAAAACCTTAGAAAAACCAGTCTTGAGATATTTCTTGGCCCAGTCTTGACGTTTCAGCTTGTGTGTCTTGTTCAGTGGTGGTCGTCTTTCAGCCTTTCTTACCTTGGCCATGTCTCTGAGTATTGCACACCTTGTGCTTTTGGGCACTCCAGTGATGTTGCAGCTCTGAAATATGGCCAAACTGGTGGCAAGTGGCATCTTGGCAGCTGCACGCTTGACTTTTCTCAGCTCATGGGCAGTTATTTTGCGCCTTGGTTTTTCCACACGCTTCTTGCGACCCTGTTGACTATTTTGAATACATACAGTGTAAGAAATAACAATGCAAGGCTGTTTTACCGGTATTTATGGGACTGGTTTAATATTCACATTTTCTGTTTACAGTAGTTCAATGAAGAGCACTGACTATAAGAAATTACTGTCTACAGGAAGCATGCTGCTTAAAGCAAAACTGGGAGGTGTGCAGAAATTTGCTAGAGTATCTGAGCCAAGCCTTAAGGAATTTTGATTGCCGGTAAGAAACCAACATGGTATAAAAAAGGTGTTCAATGTGCTTTAAGTTCTTTTTGTTATTTAGTCTCTTCAAACTGCATTTTATGATTAATTGAAAATGATCTACGTTTTGGAATCATCTTAGCTACGAATGTATATTTAGTGGGAAAACTGTATAATGTGAGTGTAACTCCTAATCTACCACTTATCAAGCATGTTACTGGCGCTTAATAATTTAGTTTTTATTTGTTTGAGTCACTTTTGAAAAAGCTAAGCAGAAGTTATTTGGAGACGACAGTGACTGCCGTTGGTTGAAAAGAGAGGTAAAAAAAACTTCAGTGGTGTTGCACACCATTTTATATTATTTTTTAAAGTCATTATTCAATACGTTGTTATTGTTAACCCTTTAAAGCGTCAGAGCTGCACGCTCCGTTTTGTGTAACTATTTTTAAATCCCTGTAGAACCTGAACCGTGTAAGCTAGTGCAATAAATTTTTTTGCATATGAAACCAGAGGAGTTGTACTTACATCTTATGCCATCAGCTTGTCCTCGGTCACGTTTTCCTTCCACATATAGCTTTGCAAAAACTGCATAAAAAGCGCTTGCAGGAACAAAAACATAATATTCCAGAAACACGCTTTGCCGATCCGATCAGCTGTTCCTAACACTTCCCACAGTGAAACAGACGTCAGCACGAATTATAGCATGTCCGCCATTTCCTGCCCAAAACCGGAAGTGACGTCATTTTCGTGGAAAATGTAGTTTTTTACTTATAGGCCTTAAAAGCTTATACTGGTGTTTTTATAAGTCACGTTTGACTTTTCTGAATAGTTTCTGCTTAGAACTCGAATTGCACTGCTGGAAATAGTTTATTTTGATGCACCTGCTGTTTTCTTTGCGAATTTGCATCATAGGATTGTTTTTTCGTTTTTCCTGCAGTATATAAAAATTGGTGTATCTCCAAAATAAAACTATGAAGACACTCAAAATAAATTTCCTGTTGTTGTAAACTATTTTTTGCAACTTTTTTGTATTTAAAGTTTTGAGGGATAAACCTCTTAAATTTCTCCAAGTAGAAATGTATGTAAAAAACAAAACAAAAACGATTTTCAATTTTTTTGTAGTTTATTGCACTTTTTTGCAATTAATGTAGTTACTATGGACTTAATGCATACATATTATTAAAATATGGGCTATAACAGTTGTATAGCAACTTGAAATGCTCCTAGAAATGGCACTACAACATGTAAAAAAATAACATAAGCTCTTGGTTCTATAGTAGGTCGTAAGGGTTAAATAAATATCGTCAAATAATCGAGAGCTCAATTTCAGTGAAAATAATCATGATTATCATTTTTGCCATAATCGAGCAGCCCTAATGTCATGTAATCTTTTTGTTTACTCAAACTTGTGTGCTTGTTTCCAGCATTTGCAAAGTTTGGTGTGCCAGCTGTAACAAAAGGAGTGAAAGTTTTTGATAGTTCAGGGACTGAGTTAGATGATGATATATTTGAGGATATAGTAACAGATCCCTCAACTGGGGTATTAACCATCAAATATGAAAAAGGTTTGTTTGAGTGATGTGTGTTTCACTGGATGTCATTTTTTTAATATCATTATTACATTGTTTATTAAAAAGAGTTTATAAAATGTGTCTATAGAGGGACCATGTAAACTCATTTGTTTTGCTCCTGTTTTTGAGGTCTGGAAACAGCTGCTGCAGAAGTGTCTCCTGAGCAGTCCCAGTTATCATTGCCACATTCATCAGATTCACAGGATATGGTCATCCTTTCAGACAGCCCTTTGAGGAAACATCAGAAGCTGGATGCAGAAGTTAAGCAAGTAAGAGTTAGCAGATTTCCACATTCTTCTAACAGTGTCATTTTTGTTTGTAGTTTAAGTGCTCTGAACTGCAGTGGTTATATCAACATGTAGAATGTTTTTTTTTATTGTGTTTTCCAGTTGGTGGAATCGATTCTCACCAGCAAACCTGGTGGAGAACGTATAATAAATGAATACAATCGGACCAAGTCCCTGGTGGATGAAACCAGAAGAAAAACATACTGGTCAACATACTTGACAGAAAAAAATGGGTAATCTATTTCTGGCCCTGTGATTTTACTATCATTTTCAAATTATTTTAAATCTCTATGAATTCCAGGGAAGCTGACTAGTTCTTTTCCTTTTGATCTTGCAGTACATCACCACCACGACAGGTAAAAGAAATGTATGCCAGAGGAATTGTAACCTTTTTCTCTTACCTCAGTGGCCTGTACTCCAAAAATGGCTATGTAGGTAGCCCATAGTAATAACTGATACAACCAAAATCACGTTTAAACATTTTAAATCCGGGCAGCACGGTGGCACGGTGGTTAGCACTGTTGCCGCACAGCAAGAAGGTCCTGAGTTCAATTCCAACACCAGGCCAGGGTCTTTCTGTGTGGAGTTTGCATGTTCTCCCCGTGTTTGCGTGGGTTCCCTCCGGGTACTCCGGCTTCCTCCCACCGTCCAAAGACATGCAGCTTATGGGGATAGGTTAATCGGATAATCCAAATTGTCACTAGGTGTGAATGTGTGAATGAATGTGAGTGCGAATGGTTGTCTGTCCCTGTGTGTTGGCCCTGCGACAGACTGGCGACCTGTCCAGGGTGTACCCTGCCTCTCGCCCTATGACAGCTGGGATAGGCTCCAGCGCCCCCCGCGACCCTGAAAAGGATAAGCGGAAGCGAATGGATGGATGGACATTTTAAATCCTGCTAAAATGTATGTCCTTATCAACTCTTCATTGTTACATAACTTATTTTGTTTATTCATTTATCAGTGTCTGTACATGTCACTCTCCAAGGAACATTATTATGATGGCGAGGGTAGCACTGGGTACTTGGCCTGGAGGATTAAAGCCATACAGAGATGCACTGCTAAAGGGAGGCGATTATCATCTGGAGGTAACATTTATAATTCAGTGGAAATACATAATACAGTTCCACATTGTGGTTCTTTATTAATAATGGTTATTAAATGTTGTTATTAGTTTTGATAAAGCTGTATTTCATATTGTCTAGCACCAGGAGATGGATCATCGAGTGAAGACCAGTGTGGTGGACCAACTGTCAGACGAGAGTTGCAGTTTGTTACAGAGAAGTTACTGAGTGAGGATGAGTGCAAGGAAGCAATCTCTCTGATGAAACATTCAGCTGATGAAGACACAGTCAAGAAGAAGATGAAGTTGACATTTGTTTATCGACACAACATGGTCCTTGGCCTCCTGCTGTCAAGCAACATACTGTCTGTTTTTCCACGTTTCAAAGATATCAAAGGCTTGGTGAATATTTGTCATTACTTTGACAATGTAAACACACTTTAATATTTTGTAGATAGCAGATATAATTCTCTATCCCTGTTACAGATCGAACAGGATTTTGTACTGATGTTTGGTGAGGATGTATCAGGCAGGTTGCTGGAGAGGTGGCCAACAACATTCAAAAGAAAGATTATCCAACAAGGCAGAAAGCTTCCTTCTACCAGTGACCTGGAAGAACTCTTGCTGGCAGCTGACTCACCTGAGGATGCCACTGAAGTTAATGCTGACATTGGTGAGCTGTTGTTTCTTTGATTAGCACATTCATAGCATATATAATGTTTGTCACAGAACAGTTATCCTTTTTGTCTTTTGGGTCTACTCAAACATTTTATCAATGCATTGAAATATGTTGTTGATGATGACTCAACTTTATTAAAAACAAATAATTTTTGCAGGCTGGGACAGTGACCTCTCAGCAATTCTATTGCTATTACATCTGATTCCACCATCTGGTCAGGGTCGGAAGAGACCAGGAAAGGTGTCAGCTTCTCAAGCAGAAAGGCGTCTTGTGGTCTTCAAGAAGGTTTGTGTTTCTTTTCTATTTTTATGTTATGAATTACCAGTTTAAGAAACACTTGATTCTTATTGCCTGTCTGTATTTGTCTTTTCAGACTGGAACAAATATCCAAGAGCACCTTGATTCCATCACTACCAGCACTCAACCCTACCTCCTGGCTGTTGGGGTGAAAAAGAATGACATCCACCGGTTCTTCATTATTCTTGACAAGAATGCCATGCCATGCAAGTCTACCTCTTCACTTGGTACTGTTGATGAACTGTTTAAAGCACATTTTGTGTTTGGCACATCTTACAAACACTATGCTTCACAACATGTACATGTTCATCCAGACCACAGGTTTTAGTAAATATTTAAATACCAAACACCTTAACTATTTTGACCAGCAGGCTGACACTGATGTTAATCTACAGCCTGATGTGGCAGTTAAAGAAGTTAGCACTACAGGGGAGGTGATGTCAACTAATGTAGAAGAAACACCCACAACATCTGAAAAGGTCAAATAAGAGCACTTTGGATAGGTGTGCCTCTGCTGTTGCACAGCTCAGGGCAGCTGGATTAAGCCAATCTACTGTGAGTAGTTTTGTCTCCTCAATGGAGGAAGTGTTTTTTGAGATTCATACTCAGGCTAAAGATGCAGCCTTACAGAGTGTACCTTTACAGTACACCACAAGTAAAAATAAATATAATAGTAATAAAATAAAGCATTGGGAGTCCTTTAGCCTGGAAAGATTAGCTTTAGGACCAGGAAAGATGGTGACACTTGGAGAGCTGGAAGAAGGTCCAGAATTTGCTTGGAGCTGTGTTGTCTACCAGTTTGTTTTCAGCTAAGTGGATAATAACACACAGTACAGAGTACCGCCCTGACTTTATCATCTGTACAGATGTAGTGTCTGAGATTCTGCTTTTTTGTAAGATCAAAAGTATTGTTGTGAAAGATGACATTGTGTTGCTCTGCGGAAAACTGATGGAAACCCTGTGTTTTGATGACCATCATCATGCATTTAGGGTCAGACTGCATCCCAATATGGTGCTGAAGGTGTTGAACATAAATGAGCTGTGTTGCTTCTTCAAATCAAATATGGCATTTCAGATTCCTCCCTGTATATTGCCGTTTTATGCCGAACTAAATTCATTGTTTTAAAGTGTTTTATACACTACATGAGATGTTTTTATATTTTGAGCCTGACATAAAAATAAAGCTGTTAAATGTATTATCTAGTTGTGGTTTTTGCTCACTTGTTTTATATGTAAAAGCATTATTAAAAACCAGGTTTTCATGCTGCAAAACAGTGAATTGAGTGTAAAGGTAACACTACAGGAAGAGTTTTAGTAACATTACTTGGTGTAAAATTAATTACAAATTTTACTCTATGAGAGCTAATTTTTCACTAGAGATTAGTGTATGAATAACACAGTATAGAGTAACATGACACTACTAGTAGTGTTAAGTTGATTTAACACTATACGGTGTTACTCAGTGTTAAATTTTTACTCTATTTAGAGTTAAATTTACTCTAAAATTTTAACACTATAGAAAGAGTTGATTTAACACCAATTCTGAATGGCACCAAATAGACTCGGAAACAGTGTTAAATTTAACTCTTTAAGTGTTAGTTTGACACTGCAAATTTTACTGTGTACATTTAAGCTATATAGTTCCCTCTGTGATAACTCTGCTATGAATGCCTCTTATTAACTTTTATGCTTTTACAACCCACTATGAGCAAACACTCAGCAACAGTGGGAAGGAAAAACTCCCTTCTTGAAGGAAAAAACCTCTGGTAGAACCAGGAAATCTGTCTAAACTAGTTGGGGGTTAGAGCAACAGATGCAAGTCTTCAGATCATTTGCAGTGTGACTGTCTTTGTGCACACTTTAACCTGATTCAGTTTTCTTATTTGTCAAAATGCACCATGGGTAAAAACAAAACAACAAAACAAAACAAAATAGTAATGAAGGAGAATCCTCAGCAAAGATGAATTAAACAAGTTTTATTTTGATCAAATTTTACTTTAAGTAAAACACATCTTTATTTGATGACATTGAAGTCATCAAATAAAGACAGTTTTGATGGAGCTCCTGACCCAGCCCAAGCTCTCTATGAAGACGAGGAAAAACTCCCCAGGGGGCCAGATCGATGGGAAGAAACCTCGGGAAAGCCCATTCAAAGAGAGATCCCCTTTCCTGGGATGGCTGGGGGGGTTACAGGAACTCCAAAAAAGCTAAATTTTTATTTATTTTCTTTTTAAGATTGACCCACTCTATCTATTCCTGTCCAACAGAAAAAAGAAAGGAAGTTACTACAATGTATCACACTTGCATGATAAGGTGTGAATTGTGTGTTTGTGTGTGTTATCTTAGCCAGGGGTGAAGCTGGAGCTCCTCCAGTGTTGGGCGCTTCTCCGGGGCTAAAGCTAAACATGCGTCCAAGAAATTCCGGCATTCTTGAAAGAAAGAAAAGATCAAAAAGATGAAGATGATAGTTCTAGTGATCCAAGGCAGCAGTGAAGTGTGAAGTTTTCTTACCTGTGGACAGACGCTTTTTGATGCTCAGTTGCTTTGTGAGGAACCTCGCAGTACTAAAGTATCGTGCATGAAGCGCTTCATACAACACCACTCCCATTTGCCACACCGTGGTGGGTCCACACCTGTAGCAGCTCCTAATGTACCACTCGGGAGGGATGTGAAGAGGAGTGCCTAACAAACAGACACAATTACAATTTCTTCTAAAACAAAAGACACAAATTGTTACATCTGTGAAAAGCAAGAGCAGAATATGTTACCATAGAAGATGCGATACAGAGATCGCTGTTTAACAAAGCAGCTCAGTCCAAAGTCAATGATGCGAACTCGAGGCACATCTGAGCCGGTCTCAATCAGAATGTTTTGTCCCTTGATGTCCCGATGAAAGATGTGTTTTTCCTCAAGTTCCTTTACAGCATCAACTAGTTGCTTCAGAATGACCTGGAAAAGATGAAAAACACAATAATGAGTTAATGCTTTTCTGCCTTGATTGAATGCTGTACAGTCTAAGGCTCTTCCAGTCAACTTACCTTGGCCGTGTCCTCTGTTAAAGTTCTTCCATTTTCTGCTTTGTATTTTTGCAGGTCCACAGCGGGGACAGGTCTCTCCAGCACCAGGATCAGCTCTTTGCCAAGGTCGAACCACTCCAGCAAGGACACAGGTGCTGATATTCCCACTGACCCTTCTGCTTCACCTGCAAGTTTAAGCATAATGGCCACTTCCACCGAGAGCATCTTCCCGCTTTCATCCTGAAATATTACAACAAAGTGGATGATGAGGAACGCCGCATTCAATCCAGTAATGTGAAACTAATTCAAGTGTTGGACGCTTACCGCCACTTTGCAGTAGACTTTATTTTTGGGAATGTGTTTGATGGCAACCTAGAAGACACAGAGCATTGGTGAGCATTTCCTCAGTATGACATAATGAAAGGTGGAAACACAGCAGACGTCTCAGTTTACGATATTATCCATTATCTGCGTCACTGCCTGTGTTACTACCATCATCTGAACACTTACTGGAAAACGATCTTCTATCCGGTAGCCAGCAAACACTGCTCCGCAGCCTCCTTCTCCGAGCTGGTGCTCCTCCACATATCTGGCTTGGAATTCACCTGAACAGACAAAACAGCAAATCTGGTTTTATTACAGCTGTGACACAAATTACTCTCCTCTGTAGCCTAAATGTTCCTTCTGCCCTTCCCCTGAATATAAAACCCAAGCTGCTTGCTACTTACGTTTTTGGTCTGCCACTGATTTTTTGTCCTGGTCCACATTCCTTTTTTTTTTCTTGGGTGGCTCTCTGTTGTCTCCCGTGGCCTTTCTTTTGCCATTTTTTGCGCACTCCTGTTTGTTGTTCAAGTCTGGAGATGTGGAAAACACCAAAAGCACATCAGCTCACTGGATGATAGACACAAACACTAAACACCAATATCTTAAACCTAGCAACCACACTTAATCTACCCCCTTATTCAACTAATTAGCCTACCTTTACCAGAGTCCAACGAGAAGGATGCTTGCTCCTCGTCACCGCTCATATGGTCGAGAAGTTTAGCCTTCTTTGCTTTCTTTGTTGTGCCCTCTTCATCTTGCACAACCTTGCGCTTCACACCTTTGACCACATCTGAGCTGGTGGAAGGACCAGCCTGCTCAGCGACCCTCCTCCTTTTTATTGGGGTCTTCTTTTCAGGACTGGCCTTTCTTTTAGCAGTCCTGCTCTTACAATCTATAAACGACAACAACACAGTGGTGAAAAAGAGTCCCCGACATCAGGACTGGAAGCAGTTTGATGGCAAAGAATTTGAAATTGCTTTTGCTTAAATTATCACAAGTTTATTCTTGGGATAAAAAAAACTGACCAGTGCGAATTGATACTAGGTTCACTAAGTCTTAGATCTTGATGACACTTGTTGGTCTGTTTTTACTGTTGAGTCCAAGAATAAACTTATGACATTATTTTACCAAAAGACCGGTAACCTTTCTTTGATTAGACATCTTGTATTAAAGCTATTTTCAATCAAACATATGATTCAAATACTCTAAAAATGATTCACATAGTGTCAACATTTCTAGGATTTGGATTTTACCAGGATTTTATTTTATTATTTTACTTACCTTGATCTCCTGAATCTTTCTTATCAGCTGGAGTGGTCATTTTTCTTGTTTCCTTTTTCATTGTAATTTTGGAGAACTTTTAAAATCGAAAATGTAAACCGTAATGAGTTAAGATTGAGTTAATATTCCTTCAAATGTGCACCTTTCAAATGCTTGACTTTTCTAACTGAATTCTGTAAGTGAGCTTTATAAGTAAACTCTGGAAACTACGGCAACACAACATAGAATCTTGCCTTTCAGTGACTTCACTGACTGCCAGCAGTTCAAAGTAGTTTACAGAAAAACACTCTGGCAAACAAAGCCATAATATTTCATATAATTCAATCATTTCATATCAGTTAAACAGTTTCTTTCATTATCTTTCATCGTTTGCATAAAGACCTCATGTATGGATGACAGTATGAAGATTTGTGGTTGACCACACACTAATACAGGGAGTGCAGAATTATTAGGCAAGTTGTATTTTTGAGGAATAATTTTATTATTGAACAACAACCATGTTCTCAATGAACCCAAAAAACTCATTAATATCAAAGCTGAATGTTTTTGGAAGTAGTTTTTAGTTTGTTTTTAGTTTGAGCTATTTTAGGGGGATATCTGTGTGTGCAGGTGACTATTACTGTGCATAATTATTAGGCAACGTAACAAAAAACAAATAAATACCCATTTCAATTATTTATTTTTACCAGTGAAACCAATATAACATCTCCACATTCACAAATATACATTTCTGACATTCAAAAACAAAAACAAAACAAATCAGTGACCAATATAGCCACCTTTCTTTGCAAGGACACTCAAAATCAAATCAAATCAAATCACTTTTATTGTCACATCACATGTGCAGGTACATTGGTACAGCACATGTGAGTGAAATTCTTGTGTGCGAGCTTCACAAGCAACAGAGTTGTGCAAAATACAATAATGTAAACAAGCAAAATACAAGAATGGCTACATCTGAAACTAATAAATATATGTACAATATATAATAGTATATGCATTTCTGGATGTGTATACTAAATATTTTTCTACGTGTGTGTGTGTGTGTGTGTGTGTGTGTGTGTGTACACATATTTTACAAATTAAATAGAGTAAACAATAAATAAAATATATAAAATAAAATATATAGAGTGAGACATGTGCAAAACAGTGGCGTTACTGTACAGTATGGAGTGCATAATGTTAAAGTTCCAGTAGTGAAGCTGAGGTGTCTATGAAGTGTTCAGCAGTCTGATGGCCTGATGGAAAAAGCTGTCTCTCAGTCTGCTGGTACGGGACCGGATGCTGCAGAACCTCCTTCCTGATGGAAGTAGTCTGAACAAAAGCCTGCCATCCATGGATTCTGTCAGTGTTTTGATCTGTTCACCATCAACATTGCGTGCAGCAGCAACCACAGCCTCCCAGACACTGTTCAGAGAGGTGTACTGTTTTCCCTCCTTGTAAATCTCACATTTGATGATGGACCACAGGTTCTCAATGGGGTTCAGATCAGGTGAACAAGGTGGCCATGTCATTAGTTTTTCTTCTTTTATACCCTTTCTTGCCAGCCACGCTGTGGAGTACTTGGACGCGTGTGATGGAGCATTGTCCTGCATGAAAATCATGTTTTTCTTGAAGGATGCAGACTTCTTCCTGTACCACTGCTTGAAGAAGGTGTCTTCCAGAAACTGGCAGTAGGACTGGGAGTTGAGCTTGACTCCATCCTCAACCCGAAAAGGCCCCACAAGCTCATCTTTGATGATATCAGCCCAAACCAGTACTCCACCTCCACCTTGCTGGCGTCTGAGTCGGACTGGAGCTCTCTGCCCTTTACCAATCCAGCCACGGGCCCATCCATCTGGCCCATCAAGACTCACTCTCATTTCATCAGTCCATAAAACCTTAGAAAAACCAGTCTTGAGATATTTCTTGGCCCAGTCTTGACGTTTCAGCTTGTGTGTCTTGTTCAGTGGTGGTCGTCTTTCAGCCTTTCTTACCTTGGCCATGTCTCTGAGTATTGCACACCTTGTGCTTTTGGGCACTCCAGTGATGTTGCAGCTCTGAAATATGGCCAAACTGGTGGCAAGTGGCATCTTGGCAGCTGCACGCTTGACTTTTCTCAGCTCATGGGCAGTTATTTTGCGCCTTGGTTTTTCCACACGCTTCTTGCGACCCTGTTGACTATTTTGAATACATACAGTGTAAGAAATAACAATGCAAGGCTGTTTTACCGGTATTTATGGGACTGGTTTAATATTCACATTTTCTGTTTACAGTAGTTCAATGAAGAGCACTGACTATAAGAAATTACTGTCTACAGGAAGCATGCTGCTTAAAGCAAAACTGGGAGGTGTGCAGAAATTTGCTAGAGTATCTGAGCCAAGCCTTAAGGAATTTTGATTGCCGGTAAGAAACCAACATGGTATAAAAAAGGTGTTCAATGTGCTTTAAGTTCTTTTTGTTATTTAGTCTCTTCAAACTGCATTTTATGATTAATTGAAAATGATCTACGTTTTGGAATCATCTTAGCTACGAATGTATATTTAGTGGAAAAACTGTATAATGTGAGTGTAACTCCTAATCTACCACTTATCAAGCATGTTACTGGCGCTTAATAATTTAGTTTTTATTTGTTTGAGTCACTTTTGAAAAAGCTAAGCAGAAGTTATTTGGAGACGACAGTGACTGCCGTTGGTTGAAAAGAGAGGTAAAAAAAACTTCAGTGGTGTTGCACACCATTTTATATTATTTTTTAAAGTCATTATTCAATACGTTGTTATTGTTAACCCTTTAAAGCGTCAGAGCTGCACGCTCCGTTTTGTGTAACTATTTTTAAATCCCTGTAGAACCTGAACCGTGTAAGCTAGTGCAATAAATTTTTTTGCATATGAAACCAGAGGAGTTGTACTTACATCTTATGCCATCAGCTTGTCCTCGGTCACGTTTTCCTTCCACATATAGCTTTGCAAAAACTGCATAAAAAGCGCTTGCAGGAACAAAAACATAATATTCCAGAAACACGCTTTGCCGATCCGATCAGCTGTTCCTAACACTTCCCACAGTGAAACAGACGTCAGCACGAATTATAGCATGTCCGCCATTTCCTGCCCAAAACCGGAAGTGACGTCATTTTCGTGGAAAATGTAGTTTTTTACTTATAGGCCTTAAAAGCTTATACTGGTGTTTTTATAAGTCACGTTTGACTTTTCTGAATAGTTTCTGCTTAGAACTCGAATTGCACTGCTGGAAATAGTTTATTTTGATGCACCTGCTGTTTTCTTTGCGAATTTGCATCATAGGATTGTTTTTTCGTTTTTCCTGCAGTATATAAAAATTGGTGTATCTCCAAAATAAAACTATGAAGACACTCAAAATAAATTTCCTGTTGTTGTAAACTATTTTTTGCAACTTTTTTGTATTTAAAGTTTTGAGGGATAAACCTCTTAAATTTCTCCAAGTAGAAATGTATGTAAAAAACAAAACAAAAACGATTTTCAATTTTTTTGTAGTTTATTGCACTTTTTTGCAATTAATGTAGTTACTATGGACTTAATGCATACATATTATTAAAATATGGGCTATAACAGTTGTATAGCAACTTGAAATGCTCCTAGAAATGGCACTACAACATGTAAAAAAATAACATAAGCTCTTGGTTCTATAGTAGGTCGTAAGGGTTAAATAAATATCGTCAAATAATCGAGAGCTCAATTTCAGTGAAAATAATCATGATTATCATTTTTGCCATAATCGAGCAGCCCTAATGTCATGTAATCTTTTTGTTTACTCAAACTTGTGTGCTTGTTTCCAGCATTTGCAAAGTTTGGTGTGCCAGCTGTAACAAAAGGAGTGAAAGTTTTTGATAGTTCAGGGACTGAGTTAGATGATGATATATTTGAGGATATAGTAACAGATCCCTCAACTGGGGTATTAACCATCAAATATGAAAAAGGTTTGTTTGAGTGATGTGTGTTTCACTGGATGTCATTTTTTTAATATCATTATTACATTGTTTATTAAAAAGAGTTTATAAAATGTGTCTATAGAGGGACCATGTAAACTCATTTGTTTTGCTCCTGTTTTTGAGGTCTGGAAACAGCTGCTGCAGAAGTGTCTCCTGAGCAGTCCCAGTTATCATTGCCACATTCATCAGATTCACAGGATATGGTCATCCTTTCAGACAGCCCTTTGAGGAAACATCAGAAGCTGGATGCAGAAGTTAAGCAAGTAAGAGTTAGCAGATTTCCACATTCTTCTAACAGTGTCATTTTTGTTTGTAGTTTAAGTGCTCTGAACTGCAGTGGTTATATCAACATGTAGAATGTTTTTTTTTATTGTGTTTTCCAGTTGGTGGAATCGATTCTCACCAGCAAACCTGGTGGAGAACGTATAATAAATGAATACAATCGGACCAAGTCCCTGGTGGATGAAACCAGAAGAAAAACATACTGGTCAACATACTTGACAGAAAAAAATGGGTAATCTATTTCTGGCCCTGTGATTTTACGATCATTTTCAAATTATTTTAAATCTCTATGAATTCCAGGGAAGCTGACTAGTTCTTTTCCTTTTGATCTTGCAGTACATCACCACCACGACAGGTAAAAGAAATGTATGCCAGAGGAATTGTAACCTTTTTCTCTTACCTCAGTGGCCTGTACTCCAAAAATGGCTATGTAGGTAGCCCATAGTAATAACTGATACAACCAAAATCACGTTTAAACATTTTAAATCCGGGCAGCACGGTGGCACGGTGGTTAGCACTGTTGCCGCACAGCAAGAAGGTCCTGAGTTCAATTCCAACACCAGGCCAGGGTCTTTCTGTGTGGAGTTTGCATGTTCTCCCCGTGTTTGCGTGGGTTCCCTCCGGGTACTCCGGCTTCCTCCCACCGTCCAAAGACATGCAGCTTATGGGGATAGGTTAATCGGATAATCCAAATTGTCACTAGGTGTGAATGTGTGAATGAATGTGAGTGCGAATGGTTGTCTGTCCCTGTGTGTTGGCCCTGCGACAGACTGGCGACCTGTCCAGGGTGTACCCTGCCTCTCGCCCTATGACAGCTGGGATAGGCTCCAGCGCCCCCCGCGACCCTGAAAAGGATAAGCGGAAGCGAATGGATGGATGGACATTTTAAATCCTGCTAAAATGTATGTCCTTATCAACTCTTCATTGTTACATAACTTATTTTGTTTATTCATTTATCAGTGTCTGTACATGTCACTCTCCAAGGAACATTATTATGATGGCGAGGGTAGCACTGGGTACTTGGCCTGGAGGATTAAAGCCATACAGAGATGCACTGCTAAAGGGAGGCGATTATCATCTGGAGGTAACATTTATAATTCAGTGGAAATACATAATACAGTTCCACATTGTGGTTCTTTATTAATAATGGTTATTAAATGTTGTTATTAGTTTTGATAAAGCTGTATTTCATATTGTCTAGCACCAGGAGATGGATCATCGAGTGAAGACCAGTGTGGTGGACCAACTGTCAGACGAGAGTTGCAGTTTGTTACAGAGAAGTTACTGAGTGAGGATGAGTGCAAGGAAGCAATCTCTCTGATGAAACATTCAGCTGATGAAGACACAGTCAAGAAGAAGATGAAGTTGACATTTGTTTATCGACACAACATGGTCCTTGGCCTCCTGCTGTCAAGCAACATACTGTCTGTTTTTCCACGTTTCAAAGATATCAAAGGCTTGGTGAATATTTGTCATTACTTTGACAATGTAAACACACTTTAATATTTTGTAGATAGCAGATATAATTCTCTATCCCTGTTACAGATCGAACAGGATTTTGTACTGATGTTTGGTGAGGATGTATCAGGCAGGTTGCTGGAGAGGTGGCCAACAACATTCAAAAGAAAGATTATCCAACAAGGCAGAAAGCTTCCTTCTACCAGTGACCTGGAAGAACTCTTGCTGGCAGCTGACTCACCTGAGGATGCCACTGAAGTTAATGCTGACATTGGTGAGCTGTTGTTTCTTTGATTAGCACATTCATAGCATATATAATGTTTGTCACAGAACAGTTATCCTTTTTGTCTTTTGGGTCTACTCAAACATTTTATCAATGCATTGAAATATGTTGTTGATGATGACTCAACTTTATTAAAAACAAATAATTTTTGCAGGCTGGGACAGTGACCTCTCAGCAATTCTATTGCTATTACATCTGATTCCACCATCTGGTCAGGGTCGGAAGAGACCAGGAAAGGTGTCAGCTTCTCAAGCAGAAAGGCGTCTTGTGGTCTTCAAGAAGGTTTGTGTTTCTTTTCTATTTTTATGTTATGAATTACCAGTTTAAGAAACACTTGATTCTTATTGCCTGTCTGTATTTGTCTTTTCAGACTGGAACAAATATCCAAGAGCACCTTGATTCCATCACTACCAGCACTCAACCCTACCTCCTGGCTGTTGGGGTGAAAAAGAATGACATCCACCGGTTCTTCATTATTCTTGACAAGAATGCCATGCCATGCAAGTCTACCTCTTCACTTGGTACTGTTGATGAACTGTTTAAAGCACATTTTGTGTTTGGCACATCTTACAAACACTATGCTTCACAACATGTACATGTTCATCCAGACCACAGGTTTTAGAAAATATTTAAATACCAAACACCTTAACTATTTTGACCAGCAGGCTGACACTGATGTTAATTTACAGCCTGATAGAATAGAATAGAATAGAATTAGAATAGAATTCAACTTTATTGTCATTGCACATGCACAGGTACAGGGCAACGAAATGCAACTGATGTGGCAGTTAAAGAAGTTAGCACTACAGGGGAGGTGATGTCAACTAATGTAGAAGAAACACCCACAACATCTGAAAAGGTCAAATAAGAGCACTTTGGATAGGTGTGCCTCTGCTGTTGCACAGCTCAGGGCAGCTGGATTAAGCCAATCTACTGTGAGTAGTTTTGTGTTTTTTGAGATTCATACTCAGGCTAAAGATGCAGCCTTACAGAGCGTACCTTTACAGTACACCACAAGTAAAAATAAATATAATAGTAATAAAATAAAGCATTGGGAGTCCTTTAGTCTGGAAAGATTAGCTTTAGGACCAGGAAAGATGGTGACACTTGGAGAGCTGGAAGAAGGTCCAGAATTTGCTTGGAGCTGTGTTGTCTACCAGTTTGTTTTCAGCTAAGTGGATAATAACACACAGTACAGAGTACCGCCCTGACTTTATCATCTGTACAGATGTAGTGTCTGAGATTCTGCTTTTTTGTAAGATCAAAAGTATTGTTGTGAAAGATGACATTGTGTTGCTCTGCGGAAAACTGATGGAAACCCTGTGTTTTGATGACCATCATCATGCATTTAGGGTCAGACTGCATCCCAATATGGTGCTGAAGGTGTTGAACATAAATGAGCTGTGTTGCTTCTTCAAATCAAGTATGGCATTTCAGATTCCTCCCTGTATATTGCCGTTTTATGCCAAACTAAATTCATTGTTTTAAAGTGTTTTATACACTACATGAGATGTTTTTATATTTTGAGCCTGACATAAAAATAAAGCTGTTAAATGTATTATCTAGTTGTGGTTTTTGCTCACTTGTTTTATATGTAAAAGCATTATTAAAAACCAGGTTTTCATGCTGCAAAACAGTGAATTGAGTGTAAAGGTAACACTACAGGAAGAGTTTTAGTAACATTACTTGGTGTAAAATTAATTACAAATTTTACTCTATGAGAGCTAATTTTTCACTAGAGATTAGTGTATGAATAACACAGTATAGAGTAACATCAACTCCCATCAGAGTTCTTTGAACCCCCAGTGTTAATTTCAAATAACACAATTCAGTGTTAAAAATCAGCGGGATTTTACTCAAATAGAGTTAATTTATCACTAGGATAGAGTAAATAATATGACACTACTAGTAGTGTTAAGTTGATTTAACACTATGCGGTGTTACTCAGTGTTAAATTTTTACTCTATTTAGAGTTAAATTTACTCTAAAATTTTAACACTATAGAAAGAGTTGATTTAACACCAATTCTGAATGGCACCAAATAGACTCGGAAACAGTGTTAAATTTAACTCTTTAAGTGTTAGTTTGACACTGCAAATTTTACTGTGTACATTTAAGCTATATAGTTCCCTCTGTGATAACTCTGCTATGAATGCCTCTTATTAACTTTTATGCTTTTACAACCCACTATGAGCAAACACTCAGCAACAGTGGGAAGGAAAAACTCCCTTCTTGAAGGAAAAAACCTCTGGTAGAACCAGGAAATCTGTCTAAACTAGTTGGGGGTTAGAGCAACAGATGCAAGTCTTCAGATCATTTGCAGTGTGACTGTCTTTGTGCACACTTTAACCTGATTCAGTTTTCTTATTTGTCAAAATGCACCATGGGTAAAAACAAAACAAAACAACAAAACAAAATAGTAATGAAGGAGAATCCTCAGCAAAGATGAATTAAACAAGTTTTATTTTGATCAAATTTTACTTTAAGTAAAACACATCTTTATTTGATGACATTGAAGTCATCAAATAAAGACAGTTTTGATGGAGCTCCTGACCCAGCCCAAGCTCTCTATGAAGACGAGGAAAAACTCCCCAGGGGGCCAGATCGATGGGAAGAAACCTCGGGAAAGCCCATTCAAAGAGAGATCCCCTTTCCTGGGATGGCTGGGGGGGTTACAGGAACTCCAAAAAAGCTAAATTTTTATTAATTTTTTTTTTAAGATTGACCCACTCTATCTATTCCTGTCCAACAGAAAAAAGAAAGGAAGTTACTACAATGTATCACACTTACATGATAAGGTGTGAATTGTATGTTTGTGTGTGTTATCTTAGCCAGGGGTGAAGCTGGAGCTCCTCCAGTGTTGGGCGCTTCTCCGGGGCTAAAGCTAAACATGCGTCCAAGAAATTCCGGCATTCTTGAAAGAAAGAAAAGATCAAAAAGATGAAGATGATAGTTCTAGTGATCCAAGGCAGCAGTTAATCTGGAAGTGTGAAGTTTTCTTACCTGTGGACAGACGCTTTTTGATGCTCAGTTGCTTTGTGAGGAACCTCGCGGTACTAAAGTATCGTGCATGAAGCGCTTCATACAACACCACTCCCATTTGCCACACCGTGGTGGGTCCACACCTGTAGCAGCTCCTAATGTACCACTCGGGAGGGATGTGAAGAGGAGTGCCTAACAAACAGACACAATTACAATTTCTTCTAAAACAAAAGACACAAATTGTTACATCTGTGAAAAGCAAGAGCAGAATATGTTACCATAGAAGATGCGATACAGAGATCGCTGTTTAACAAAGCAGCTCAGTCCAAAGTCAATGATGCGAACTCGAGGCACATCTGAGCCGGTCTCAATCAGAATGTTTTGTCCCTTGATGTCCCGATGAAAGATGTGTTTCTCCTCAAGTTCCTTTACAGCATCAACTAGTTGCTTCAGAATGACCTGGAAAAGATGAAAAACACAATAATGAGTTAATGCTTTTCTGCCTTGATTGAATGCTGTACAGTCTAAGGCTCTTCCAGTCAACTTACCTTGGCCGTGTCCTCTGTTAAAGTTCTTCCATTTTCTGCTTTGTATTTTTGCAGGTCCACAGCGGGGACAGGTCTCTCCAGCACCAGGATCAGCTCTTTGCCAAGGTCGAACCACTCCAGCAAGGACACAGGTGCTGATATTCCCACTGACCCTTCTGCTTCACCTGCAAGTTTAAGCATAATGGCCACTTCCACCGAGAGCATCTTCCCATTTTCATCCTGAAATATTACAACAAAGTGGATGATGAGGAACGCCGCATTCAATCCAGTAATGTGAAACTAATTCAAGTGTTGGACGCTTACCGCCACTTTGCAGTAGACTTTATTTTTGGGAATGTGTTTGATGGCAACCTAGAAGACACAGAGCATTGGTGAGCATTTCCTCAGTATGACATAATGAAAGGTGGAAACACAGCAGACGTCTCAGTTTACGATATTATCCATTATCTGCGTCACTGCCTGTGTTACTACCATCATCTGAACACTTACTGGAAAACGATCTTCTATCCGGTAGCCAGCAAACACTGCTCCGCAGCCTCCTTCTCCGAGCTGGTGCTCCTCCACATATCTGGCTTGGAATTCACCTGAACAGACAAAACAGCAAATCTGGTTTTATTACAGCTGTGACACAAATTACTCTCCTCTGTAGCCTAAATGTTCCTTCTGCCCTTCCCCTGAATATAAAACCCAAGCTGCTTGCTACTTACGTTTTTGGTCTGCCACTGATTTTTTGCCCTGGTCCACATTCCTTTTTTTTTTCTTGAGTGGCTCTCTGTTGTCTCCCGCGGCCTTTCTTTTGCCATTTTTTGCGCACTCCTGTTTGTTGTTCAAGTCTGGAGATGTGGAAAACACCAAAAGCACATCAGCTCACTGGATGATAGACACAAACACTAAACACCAATATCTTAAACCTAGCAACCACACTTAATCTACCCCCTTATTCAACTAATTAGCCTACCTTTACCAGAGTCCAACGAGAAGGATGCTTGCTCCTCGTCACCGCTCATATGGTCGAGAAGTTTAGCCTTCTTTGCTTTCTTTGTTGTGCCCTCTTCATCTTGCACAACCTTGCGCTTCACACCTTTGACCACATCTGAGCTGGTGGAAGGACCAGCCTGCTCAGCGACCCTCCTCCTTTTTATTGGGGTCTTCTTTTCAGGACTGGCCTTTCTTTTAGCAGTCCTGCTCTTACAATCTATAAACGACAACAACACAGTGGTGAAAAAGAGTCCCCGACATCAGGACTGGAAGCAGTTTGATGGCAAAGAATTTGAAATTGCTTTTGCTTAAATTATCACAAGTTTATTCTTGGGATAAAAAAAACTGACCAGTGCGAATTGATACTAGGTTCACTAAGTCTTAGATCTTGATGACACTTGTTGGTCTGTTTTTACTGTTGAGTCCAAGAATAAACTTATGACATTATTTTACCAAAAGACCGGTAACCTTTCTTTGATTAGACATCTTGTATTAAAGCTATTTTCAATCAAACATATGATTCAAATACTCTAAAAATGATTCACACGGTGTCAACATTTCTAGGATTTGGATTTTATTTTATTATTTTACTTACCTTGATCTCCTGAATCTTTCTTATCAGCTGGAGTGGTCATTTTTCTTGTTTCCTTTTTCATTGTAATTTTGGAGAACTTTTAAAATCGAAAATGTAAACCGTAATGAGTTAAGATTGAGTTAATATTCCTTCAAATGTGCACCTTTCAAATGCTTGACTTTTCTAACTGAATTCTGTAAGTGAGCTTTATAAGTAAACTCTGGAAACTACGGCAACACAACATAGAATCTTGCCTTTCAGTGACTTCACTGACTGCCAGCAGTTCAAAGTAGTTTACAGAAAAACACTCTGGCAAACAAAGCCATAATATTTCATATAATTCAATCATTTCATATCAGTTAAACAGTTTCTTTCATTATCGTTCATCGTTTGTATAAAGACCTCATGTATGGATGACAGTATGAAGATTTGTGGTTGACCACACACTAATACAGGGAGTGCAGAATTATTAGGCAAGTTGTATTTTTGAGGAATAATTTTATTATTGAACAACAACCATGTTCTCAATGAACCCAAAAAACTCATTAATATCAAAGCTGAATGTTTTTGGAAGTAGTTTTTAGTTTGTTTTTAGTTTGAGCTATTTTAGGGGGATATCTGTGTGTGCAGGTGACTATTACTGTGCATAATTATTAGGCAACGTAACAAAAAACAAATAAATACCCATTTCAATTATTTATTTTTACCAGTGAAACCAATATAACATCTCCACATTCACAAATATACATTTCTGACATTCAAAAACAAAACAAAAACAAATCAGCGACCAATATAGCCACCTTTCTTTGCAAGGACACTCAAAAGCCTGCCATCCATGGATTCTGTCAGTGTTTTGATCTGTTCACCATCAACATTGCGTGCAGCAGCAACCACAGCCTCCCAGACACTGTTCAGAGAGGTGTACTGTTTTCCCTCCTTGTAAATCTCACATTTGATGATGGACCACAGGTTCTCAATGGGGTTCAGATCAGGTGAACAAGGTGGCCATGTCATTAGTTTTTCTTCTTTTATACCCTTTCTTGCCAGCCACGCTGTGGAGTACTTGGACGCGTGTGATGGAGCATTGTCCTGCATGAAAATCATGTTTTTCTTGAAGGATGCAGACTTCTTCCTGTACCACTGCTTGAAGAAGGTGTCTTCCAGAAACTGGCAGTAGGACTGGGAGTTGAGCTTGACTCCATCCTCAACCCGAAAAGGCCCCACAAGCTCATCTTTGATGATATCAGCCCAAACCAGTACTCCACCTCCACCTTGCTGGCGTCTGAGTCGGACTGGAGCTCTCTGCCCTTTACCAATCCAGCCACGGGCCCATCCATCTGGCCCATCAAGACTCACTCTCATTTCATCAGTCCATAAAACCTTAGAAAAACCAGTCTTGAGATATTTCTTGGCCCAGTCTTGACGTTTCAGCTTGTGTGTCTTGTTCAGTGGTGGTCGTCTTTCAGCCTTTCTTACCTTGGCCATGTCTCTGAGTATTGCACACCTTGTGCTTTTGGGCACTCCAGTGATGTTGCAGCTCTGAAATATGGCCAAACTGGTGGCAAGTGGCATCTTGGCAGCTGCACGCTTGACTTTTCTCAGCTCATGGGCAGTTATTTTGCGCCTTGGTTTTTCCACACGCTTCTTGCGACCCTGTTGACTATTTTGAATACATACAGTGTAAGAAATAACAATGCAAGGCTGTTTTACCGGTATTTATGGGACTGGTTTAATATTCACATTTTCTGTTTACAGTAGTTCAATGAAGAGCACTGACTATAAGAAATTACTGTCTACAGGAAGCATGCTGCTTAAAGCAAAACTGGGAGGTGTGCAGAAATTTGCTAGAGTATCTGAGCCAAGCCTTAAGGAATTTTGATTGCCGGTAAGAAACCAACATGGTATAAAAAAGGTGTTCAATGTGCTTTAAGTTCTTTTTGTTATTTAGTCTCTTCAAACTGCATTTTATGATTAATTGAAAATGATCTACGTTTTGGAATCATCTTAGCTACGAATGTATATTTAGTGGGAAAACTGTATAATGTGAGTGTAACTCCTAATCTACCACTTATCAAGCATGTTACTGGCGCTTAATAATTTAGTTTTTATTTGTTTGAGTCACTTTTGAAAAAGCTAAGCAGAAGTTATTTGGAGACGACAGTGACTGCCGTTGGTTGAAAAGAGAGGTAAAAAAAACTTCAGTGGTGTTGCACACCATTTTATATTATTTTTTAAAGTCATTATTCAATACGTTGTTATTGTTAACCCTTTAAAGCGTCAGAGCTGCACGCTCCGTTTTGTGTAACTATTTTTAAATCCCTGTAGAACCTGAACCGTGTAAGCTAGTGCAATAAATTTTTTTGCATATGAAACCAGAGGAGTTGTACTTACATCTTATGCCATCAGCTTGTCCTCGGTCACGTTTTCCTTCCACATATAGCTTTGCAAAAACTGCATAAAAAGCGCTTGCAGGAACAAAAACATAATATTCCAGAAACACGCTTTGCCGATCCGATCAGCTGTTCCTAACACTTCCCACAGTGAAACAGACGTCAGCACGAATTATAGCATGTCCGCCATTTCCTGCCCAAAACCGGAAGTGATGTCATTTTCGTGGAAAATGTAGTTTTTTACTTATAGGCCTTAAAAGCTTATACTGGTGTTTTTATAAGTCACGTTTGACTTTTCTGAATAGTTTCTGCTTAGAACTCGAATTGCACTGCTGGAAATAGTTTATTTTGATGCACCTGCTGTTTTCTTTGCGAATTTGCATCATAGGATTGTTTTTTCGTTTTTCCTGCAGTATATAAAAATTGGTGTATCTCCAAAATAAAACTATGAAGACACTCAAAATAAATTTCCTGTTGTTGTAAACTATTTTTTGCAACTTTTTTGTATTTAAAGTTTTGAGGGATAAACCTCTTAAATTTCTCCAAGTAGAAATGTATGTAAAAAACAAAACAAAAACGATTTTCAATTTTTTTGTAGTTTATTGCACTTTTTTGCAATTAATGTAGTTACTATGGACTTAATGCATACATATTATTAAAATATGGGCTATAACAGTTGTATAGCAACTTGAAATGCTCCTAGAAATGGCACTACAACATGTAAAAAAATAACATAAGCTCTTGGTTCTATAGTAGGTCGTAAGGGTTAAATAAATATCGTCAAATAATCGAGAGCTCAATTTCAGTGAAAATAATCATGATTATCATTTTTGCCATAATCGAGCAGCCCTAATGTCATGTAATCTTTTTGTTTACTCAAACTTGTGTGCTTGTTTCCAGCATTTGCAAAGTTTGGTGTGCCAGCTGTAACAAAAGGAGTGAAAGTTTTTGATAGTTCAGGGACTGAGTTAGATGATGATATATTTGAGGATATAGTAACAGATCCCTCAACTGGGGTATTAACCATCAAATATGAAAAAGGTTTGTTTGAGTGATGTGTGTTTCACTGGATGTCATTTTTTTAATATCATTATTACATTGTTTATTAAAAAGAGTTTATAAAATGTGTCTATAGAGGGACCATGTAAACTCATTTGTTTTGCTCCTGTTTTTGAGGTCTGGAAACAGCTGCTGCAGAAGTGTCTCCTGAGCAGTCCCAGTTATCATTGCCACATTCATCAGATTCACAGGATATGGTCATCCTTTCAGACAGCCCTTTGAGGAAACATCAGAAGCTGGATGCAGAAGTTAAGCAAGTAAGAGTTAGCAGATTTCCACATTCTTCTAACAGTGTCATTTTTGTTTGTAGTTTAAGTGCTCTGAACTGCAGTGGTTATATCAACATGTAGAATGTTTTTTTTTATTGTGTTTTCCAGTTGGTGGAATCGATTCTCACCAGCAAACCTGGTGGAGAACGTATAATAAATGAATACAATCGGACCAAGTCCCTGGTGGATGAAACCAGAAGAAAAACATACTGGTCAACATACTTGACAGAAAAAAATGGGTAATCTATTTCTGGCCCTGTGATTTTACTATCATTTTCAAATTATTTTAAATCTCTATGAATTCCAGGGAAGCTGACTAGTTCTTTTCCTTTTGATCTTGCAGTACATCACCACCACGACAGGTAAAAGAAATGTATGCCAGAGGAATTGTAACCTTTTTCTCTTACCTCAGTGGCCTGTACTCCAAAAATGGCTATGTAGGTAGCCCATAGTAATAACTGATACAACCAAAATCACGTTTAAACATTTTAAATCCGGGCAGCACGGTGGCACGGTGGTTAGCACTGTTGCCGCACAGCAAGAAGGTCCTGAGTTCAATTCCAACACCAGGCCAGGGTCTTTCTGTGTGGAGTTTGCATGTTCTCCCCGTGTTTGCGTGGGTTCCCTCCGGGTACTCCGGCTTCCTCCCACCGTCCAAAGACATGCAGCTTATGGGGATAGGTTAATCGGATAATCCAAATTGTCACTAGGTGTGAATGTGTGAATGAATGTGAGTGCGAATGGTTGTCTGTCCCTGTGTGTTGGCCCTGCGACAGACTGGCGACCTGTCCAGGGTGTACCCTGCCTCTCGCCCTATGACAGCTGGGATAGGCTCCAGCGCCCCCCGCGACCCTGAAAAGGATAAGCGGAAGCGAATGGATGGATGGACATTTTAAATCCTGCTAAAATGTATGTCCTTATCAACTCTTCATTGTTACATAACTTATTTTGTTTATTCATTTATCAGTGTCTGTACATGTCACTCTCCAAGGAACATTATTATGATGGCGAGGGTAGCACTGGGTACTTGGCCTGGAGGATTAAAGCCATACAGAGATGCACTGCTAAAGGGAGGCGATTATCATCTGGAGGTAACATTTATAATTCAGTGGAAATACATAATACAGTTCCACATTGTGGTTCTTTATTAATAATGGTTATTAAATGTTGTTATTAGTTTTGATAAAGCTGTATTTCATATTGTCTAGCACCAGGAGATGGATCATCGAGTGAAGACCAGTGTGGTGGACCAACTGTCAGACGAGAGTTGCAGTTTGTTACAGAGAAGTTACTGAGTGAGGATGAGTGCAAGGAAGCAATCTCTCTGATGAAACATTCAGCTGATGAAGACACAGTCAAGAAGAAGATGAAGTTGACATTTGTTTATCGACACAACATGGTCCTTGGCCTCCTGCTGTCAAGCAACATACTGTCTGTTTTTCCACGTTTCAAAGATATCAAAGGCTTGGTGAATATTTGTCATTACTTTGACAATGTAAACACACTTTAATATTTTGTAGATAGCAGATATAATTCTCTATCCCTGTTACAGATCGAACAGGATTTTGTACTGATGTTTGGTGAGGATGTATCAGGCAGGTTGCTGGAGAGGTGGCCAACAACATTCAAAAGAAAGATTATCCAACAAGGCAGAAAGCTTCCTTCTACCAGTGACCTGGAAGAACTCTTGCTGGCAGCTGACTCACCTGAGGATGCCACTGAAGTTAATGCTGACATTGGTGAGCTGTTGTTTCTTTGATTAGCACATTCATAGCATATATAATGTTTGTCACAGAACAGTTATCCTTTTTGTCTTTTGGGTCTACTCAAACATTTTATCAATGCATTGAAATATGTTGTTGATGATGACTCAACTTTATTAAAAACAAATAATTTTTGCAGGCTGGGACAGTGACCTCTCAGCAATTCTATTGCTATTACATCTGATTCCACCATCTGGTCAGGGTCGGAAGAGACCAGGAAAGGTGTCAGCTTCTCAAGCAGAAAGGCGTCTTGTGGTCTTCAAGAAGGTTTGTGTTTCTTTTCTATTTTTATGTTATGAATTACCAGTTTAAGAAACACTTGATTCTTATTGCCTGTCTGTATTTGTCTTTTCAGACTGGAACAAATATCCAAGAGCACCTTGATTCCATCACTACCAGCACTCAACCCTACCTCCTGGCTGTTGGGGTGAAAAAGAATGACATCCACCGGTTCTTCATTATTCTTGACAAGAATGCCATGCCATGCAAGTCTACCTCTTCACTTGGTACTGTTGATGAACTGTTTAAAGCACATTTTGTGTTTGGCACATCTTACAAACACTATGCTTCACAACATGTACATGTTCATCCAGACCACAGGTTTTAGTAAATATTTAAATACCAAACACCTTAACTATTTTGACCAGCAGGCTGACACTGATGTTAATCTACAGCCTGATGTGGCAGTTAAAGAAGTTAGCACTACAGGGGAGGTGATGTCAACTAATGTAGAAGAAACACCCACAACATCTGAAAAGGTCAAATAAGAGCACTTTGGATAGGTGTGCCTCTGCTGTTGCACAGCTCAGGGCAGCTGGATTAAGCCAATCTACTGTGAGTAGTTTTGTCTCCTCAATGGAGGAAGTGTTTTTTGAGATTCATACTCAGGCTAAAGATGCAGCCTTACAGAGTGTACCTTTACAGTACACCACAAGTAAAAATAAATATAATAGTAATAAAATAAAGCATTGGGAGTCCTTTAGCCTGGAAAGATTAGCTTTAGGACCAGGAAAGATGGTGACACTTGGAGAGCTGGAAGAAGGTCCAGAATTTGCTTGGAGCTGTGTTGTCTACCAGTTTGTTTTCAGCTAAGTGGATAATAACACACAGTACAGAGTACCGCCCTGACTTTATCATCTGTACAGATGTAGTGTCTGAGATTCTGCTTTTTTGTAAGATCAAAAGTATTGTTGTGAAAGATGACATTGTGTTGCTCTGCGGAAAACTGATGGAAACCCTGTGTTTTGATGACCATCATCATGCATTTAGGGTCAGACTGCATCCCAATATGGTGCTGAAGGTGTTGAACATAAATGAGCTGTGTTGCTTCTTCAAATCAAATATGGCATTTCAGATTCCTCCCTGTATATTGCCGTTTTATGCCGAACTAAATTCATTGTTTTAAAGTGTTTTATACACTACATGAGATGTTTTTATATTTTGAGCCTGACATAAAAATAAAGCTGTTAAATGTATTATCTAGTTGTGGTTTTTGCTCACTTGTTTTATATGTAAAAGCATTATTAAAAACCAGGTTTTCATGCTGCAAAACAGTGAATTGAGTGTAAAGGTAACACTACAGGAAGAGTTTTAGTAACATTACTTGGTGTAAAATTAATTACAAATTTTACTCTATGAGAGCTAATTTTTCACTAGAGATTAGTGTATGAATAACACAGTATAGAGTAACATGACACTACTAGTAGTGTTAAGTTGATTTAACACTATACGGTGTTACTCAGTGTTAAATTTTTACTCTATTTAGAGTTAAATTTACTCTAAAATTTTAACACTATAGAAAGAGTTGATTTAACACCAATTCTGAATGGCACCAAATAGACTCGGAAACAGTGTTAAATTTAACTCTTTAAGTGTTAGTTTGACACTGCAAATTTTACTGTGTACATTTAAGCTATATAGTTCCCTCTGTGATAACTCTGCTATGAATGCCTCTTATTAACTTTTATGCTTTTACAACCCACTATGAGCAAACACTCAGCAACAGTGGGAAGGAAAAACTCCCTTCTTGAAGGAAAAAACCTCTGGTAGAACCAGGAAATCTGTCTAAACTAGTTGGGGGTTAGAGCAACAGATGCAAGTCTTCAGATCATTTGCAGTGTGACTGTCTTTGTGCACACTTTAACCTGATTCAGTTTTCTTATTTGTCAAAATGCACCATGGGTAAAAACAAAACAACAAAACAAAACAAAATAGTAATGAAGGAGAATCCTCAGCAAAGATGAATTAAACAAGTTTTATTTTGATCAAATTTTACTTTAAGTAAAACACATCTTTATTTGATGACATTGAAGTCATCAAATAAAGACAGTTTTGATGGAGCTCCTGACCCAGCCCAAGCTCTCTATGAAGACGAGGAAAAACTCCCCAGGGGGCCAGATCGATGGGAAGAAACCTCGGGAAAGCCCATTCAAAGAGAGATCCCCTTTCCTGGGATGGCTGGGGGGGTTACAGGAACTCCAAAAAAGCTAAATTTTTATTTATTTTCTTTTTAAGATTGACCCACTCTATCTATTCCTGTCCAACAGAAAAAAGAAAGGAAGTTACTACAATGTATCACACTTGCATGATAAGGTGTGAATTGTGTGTTTGTGTGTGTTATCTTAGCCAGGGGTGAAGCTGGAGCTCCTCCAGTGTTGGGCGCTTCTCCGGGGCTAAAGCTAAACATGCGTCCAAGAAATTCCGGCATTCTTGAAAGAAAGAAAAGATCAAAAAGATGAAGATGATAGTTCTAGTGATCCAAGGCAGCAGTGAAGTGTGAAGTTTTCTTACCTGTGGACAGACGCTTTTTGATGCTCAGTTGCTTTGTGAGGAACCTCGCGGTACTAAAGTATCGTGCATGAAGCGCTTCATACAACACCACTCCCATTTGCCACACCGTGGTGGGTCCACACCTGTAGCAGCTCCTAATGTACCACTCGGGAGGGATGTGAAGAGGAGTGCCTAACAAACAGACACAATTACAATTTCTTCTAAAACAAAAGACACAAATTGTTACATCTGTGAAAAGCAAGAGCAGAATATGTTACCATAGAAGATGCGATACAGAGATCGCTGTTTAACAAAGCAGCTCAGTCCAAAGTCAATGATGCGAACTCGAGGCACATCTGAGCCGGTCTCAATCAGAATGTTTTGTCCCTTGATGTCCCGATGAAAGATGTGTTTTTCCTCAAGTTCCTTTACAGCATCAACTAGTTGCTTCAGAATGACCTGGAAAAGATGAAAAACACAATAATGAGTTAATGCTTTTCTGCCTTGATTGAATGCTGTACAGTCTAAGGCTCTTCCAGTCAACTTACCTTGGCCGTGTCCTCTGTTAAAGTTCTTCCATTTTCTGCTTTGTATTTTTGCAGGTCCACAGCGGGGACAGGTCTCTCCAGCACCAGGATCAGCTCTTTGCCAAGGTCGAACCACTCCAGCAAGGACACAGGTGCTGATATTCCCACTGACCCTTCTGCTTCACCTGCAAGTTTAAGCATAATGGCCACTTCCACCGAGAGCATCTTCCCGCTTTCATCCTGAAATATTACAACAAAGTGGATGATGAGGAACGCCGCATTCAATCCAGTAATGTGAAACTAATTCAAGTGTTGGACGCTTACCGCCACTTTGCAGTAGACTTTATTTTTGGGAATGTGTTTGATGGCAACCTAGAAGACACAGAGCATTGGTGAGCATTTCCTCAGTATGACATAATGAAAGGTGGAAACACAGCAGACGTCTCAGTTTACGATATTATCCATTATCTGCGTCACTGCCTGTGTTACTACCATCATCTGAACACTTACTGGAAAACGATCTTCTATCCGGTAGCCAGCAAACACTGCTCCGCAGCCTCCTTCTCCGAGCTGGTGCTCCTCCACATATCTGGCTTGGAATTCACCTGAACAGACAAAACAGCAAATCTGGTTTTATTACAGCTGTGACACAAATTACTCTCCTCTGTAGCCTAAATGTTCCTTCTGCCCTTCCCCTGAATATAAAACCCAAGCTGCTTGCTACTTACGTTTTTGGTCTGCCACTGATTTTTTGCCCTGGTCCACATTCCTTTTTTTTTTCTTGAGTGGCTCTCTGTTGTCTCCCGCGGCCTTTCTTTTGCCATTTTTTGCGCACTCCTGTTTGTTGTTCAAGTCTGGAGATGTGGAAAACACCAAAAGCACATCAGCTCACTGGATGATAGACACAAACACTAAACACCAATATCTTAAACCTAGCAACCACACTTAATCTACCCCCTTATTCAACTAATTAGCCTACCTTTACCAGAGTCCAACGAGAAGGATGCTTGCTCCTCGTCACCGCTCATATGGTCGAGAAGTTTAGCCTTCTTTGCTTTCTTTGTTGTGCCCTCTTCATCTTGCACAACCTTGCGCTTCACACCTTTGACCACATCTGAGCTGGTGGAAGGACCAGCCTGCTCAGCGACCCTCCTCCTTTTTATTGGGGTCTTCTTTTCAGGACTGGCCTTTCTTTTAGCAGTCCTGCTCTTACAATCTATAAACGACAACAACACAGTGGTGAAAAAGAGTCCCCGACATCAGGACTGGAAGCAGTTTGATGGCAAAGAATTTGAAATTGCTTTTGCTTAAATTATCACAAGTTTATTCTTGGGATAAAAAAAACTGACCAGTGCGAATTGATACTAGGTTCACTAAGTCTTAGATCTTGATGACACTTGTTGGTCTGTTTTTACTGTTGAGTCCAAGAATAAACTTATGACATTATTTTACCAAAAGACCGGTAACCTTTCTTTGATTAGACATCTTGTATTAAAGCTATTTTCAATCAAACATATGATTCAAATACTCTAAAAATGATTCACACGGTGTCAACATTTCTAGGATTTGGATTTTATTTTATTATTTTACTTACCTTGATCTCCTGAATCTTTCTTATCAGCTGGAGTGGTCATTTTTCTTGTTTCCTTTTTCATTGTAATTTTGGAGAACTTTTAAAATCGAAAATGTAAACCGTAATGAGTTAAGATTGAGTTAATATTCCTTCAAATGTGCACCTTTCAAATGCTTGACTTTTCTAACTGAATTCTGTAAGTGAGCTTTATAAGTAAACTCTGGAAACTACGGCAACACAACATAGAATCTTGCCTTTCAGTGACTTCACTGACTGCCAGCAGTTCAAAGTAGTTTACAGAAAAACACTCTGGCAAACAAAGCCATAATATTTCATATAATTCAATCATTTCATATCAGTTAAACAGTTTCTTTCATTATCGTTCATCGTTTGTATAAAGACCTCATGTATGGATGACAGTATGAAGATTTGTGGTTGACCACACACTAATACAGGGAGTGCAGAATTATTAGGCAAGTTGTATTTTTGAGGAATAATTTTATTATTGAACAACAACCATGTTCTCAATGAACCCAAAAAACTCATTAATATCAAAGCTGAATGTTTTTGGAAGTAGTTTTTAGTTTGTTTTTAGTTTGAGCTATTTTAGGGGGATATCTGTGTGTGCAGGTGACTATTACTGTGCATAATTATTAGGCAACGTAACAAAAAACAAATAAATACCCATTTCAATTATTTATTTTTACCAGTGAAACCAATATAACATCTCCACATTCACAAATATACATTTCTGACATTCAAAAACAAAACAAAAACAAATCAGCGACCAATATAGCCACCTTTCTTTGCAAGGACACTCAAAAGCCTGCCATCCATGGATTCTGTCAGTGTTTTGATCTGTTCACCATCAACATTGCGTGCAGCAGCAACCACAGCCTCCCAGACACTGTTCAGAGAGGTGTACTGTTTTCCCTCCTTGTAAATCTCACATTTGATGATGGACCACAGGTTCTCAATGGGGTTCAGATCAGGTGAACAAGGTGGCCATGTCATTAGTTTTTCTTCTTTTATACCCTTTCTTGCCAGCCACGCTGTGGAGTACTTGGACGCGTGTGATGGAGCATTGTCCTGCATGAAAATCATGTTTTTCTTGAAGGATGCAGACTTCTTCCTGTACCACTGCTTGAAGAAGGTGTCTTCCAGAAACTGGCAGTAGGACTGGGAGTTGAGCTTGACTCCATCCTCAACCCGAAAAGGCCCCACAAGCTCATCTTTGATGATATCAGCCCAAACCAGTACTCCACCTCCACCTTGCTGGCGTCTGAGTCGGACTGGAGCTCTCTGCCCTTTACCAATCCAGCCACGGGCCCATCCATCTGGCCCATCAAGACTCACTCTCATTTCATCAGTCCATAAAACCTTAGAAAAACCAGTCTTGAGATATTTCTTGGCCCAGTCTTGACGTTTCAGCTTGTGTGTCTTGTTCAGTGGTGGTCGTCTTTCAGCCTTTCTTACCTTGGCCATGTCTCTGAGTATTGCACACCTTGTGCTTTTGGGCACTCCAGTGATGTTGCAGCTCTGAAATATGGCCAAACTGGTGGCAAGTGGCATCTTGGCAGCTGCACGCTTGACTTTTCTCAGCTCATGGGCAGTTATTTTGCGCCTTGGTTTTTCCACACGCTTCTTGCGACCCTGTTGACTATTTTGAATACATACAGTGTAAGAAATAACAATGCAAGGCTGTTTTACCGGTATTTATGGGACTGGTTTAATATTCACATTTTCTGTTTACAGTAGTTCAATGAAGAGCACTGACTATAAGAAATTACTGTCTACAGGAAGCATGCTGCTTAAAGCAAAACTGGGAGGTGTGCAGAAATTTGCTAGAGTATCTGAGCCAAGCCTTAAGGAATTTTGATTGCCGGTAAGAAACCAACATGGTATAAAAAAGGTGTTCAATGTGCTTTAAGTTCTTTTTGTTATTTAGTCTCTTCAAACTGCATTTTATGATTAATTGAAAATGATCTACGTTTTGGAATCATCTTAGCTACGAATGTATATTTAGTGGGAAAACTGTATAATGTGAGTGTAACTCCTAATCTACCACTTATCAAGCATGTTACTGGCGCTTAATAATTTAGTTTTTATTTGTTTGAGTCACTTTTGAAAAAGCTAAGCAGAAGTTATTTGGAGACGACAGTGACTGCCGTTGGTTGAAAAGAGAGGTAAAAAAAACTTCAGTGGTGTTGCACACCATTTTATATTATTTTTTAAAGTCATTATTCAATACGTTGTTATTGTTAACCCTTTAAAGCGTCAGAGCTGCACGCTCCGTTTTGTGTAACTATTTTTAAATCCCTGTAGAACCTGAACCGTGTAAGCTAGTGCAATAAATTTTTTTGCATATGAAACCAGAGGAGTTGTACTTACATCTTATGCCATCAGCTTGTCCTCGGTCACGTTTTCCTTCCACATATAGCTTTGCAAAAACTGCATAAAAAGCGCTTGCAGGAACAAAAACATAATATTCCAGAAACACGCTTTGCCGATCCGATCAGCTGTTCCTAACACTTCCCACAGTGAAACAGACGTCAGCACGAATTATAGCATGTCCGCCATTTCCTGCCCAAAACCGGAAGTGACGTCATTTTCGTGGAAAATGTAGTTTTTTACTTATAGGCCTTAAAAGCTTATACTGGTGTTTTTATAAGTCACGTTTGACTTTTCTGAATAGTTTCTGCTTAGAACTCGAATTGCACTGCTGGAAATAGTTTATTTTGATGCACCTGCTGTTTTCTTTGCAAATTTGCATCATAGGATTGTTTTTTGTTTTTCCTGCAGTATATAAAAATTGGTGTATCTCCAAAATAAAACTATGAAGACACTCAAAATAAATTTCCTGTTGTTGTAAACTATTTTTTGCAACTTTTTTGTATTTAAAGTTTTGAGGGATAAACCTCTTAAATTTCTCCAAGTAGAAATGTATGTAAAAAACAAAACAAAAACGATTTTCAATTTTTTTGTAGTTTATTGCACTTTTTTGCAATTAATGTAGTTACTATGGACTTAATGCATACATATTATTAAAATATGGGCTATAACAGTTGTATAGCAACTTGAAATGCTCCTACAAATGGCACTACAACATGTAAAAAAATAACATAAGCTCTTGGTTCTATAGTAGGTCGTAAGGGTTAAATAAATATCGTCAAATAATCGAGAGCTCAATTTCAGTGAAAATAATCATGATTATCATTTTTGCCATAATCGAGCAGCCCTAATGTCATGTAATCTTTTTGTTTACTCAAACTTGTGTGCTTGTTTCCAGCATTTGCAAAGTTTGGTGTGCCAGCTGTAACAAAAGGAGTGAAAGTTTTTGATAGTTCAGGGACTGAGTTGGATGATGATATATTTGAGGATATAGTAACAGATCCCTCAACTGGGGTATTAACCATCAAATATGAAAAAGGTTTGTTTGAGTGATGTGTGTTTCACTGGATGTCATTTTTTTAATATCATTATTACATTGTTTATTAAAAAGAGTTTATAAAATGTGTCTATAGAGGGACCATGTAAACTCATTTGTTTTGCTCCTGTTTTTGAGGTCTGGAAACAGCTGCTGCAGAAGTGTCTCCTGAGCAGTCCCAGTTATCATTGCCACATTCATCAGATTCACAGGATATGGTCATCCTTTCAGACAGCCCTTTGAGGAAACATCAGAAGCTGGATGCAGAAGTTAAGCAAGTAAGAGTTAGCAGATTTCCACATTCTTCTAACAGTGTCATTTTTGTTTGTAGTTTAAGTGCTCTGAACTGCAGTGGTTATATCAACATGTAGAATGTTTTTTTTTATTGTGTTTTCCAGTTGGTGGAATCGATTCTCACCAGCAAACCTGGTGGAGAACGTATAATAAATGAATACAATCGGACCAAGTCCCTGGTGGATGAAACCAGAAGAAAAACATACTGGTCAACATACTTGACAGAAAAAAATGGGTAATCTATTTCTGGCCCTGTGATTTTACTATCATTTTCAAATTATTTTAAATCTCTATGAATTCCAGGGAAGCTGACTAGTTCTTTTCCTTTTGATCTTGCAGTACATCACCACCACGACAGGTAAAAGAAATGTATGCCAGAGGAATTGTAACCTTTTTCTCTTACCTCAGTGGCCTGTACTCCAAAAATGGCTATGTAGGTAGCCCATAGTAATAACTGATACAACCAAAATCACGTTTAAACATTTTAAATCCGGGCAGCACGGTGGCACGGTGGTTAGCACTGTTGCCGCACAGCAAGAAGGTCCTGAGTTCAATTCCAACACCAGGCCAGGGTCTTTCTGTGTGGAGTTTGCATGTTCTCCCCGTGTTTGCGTGGGTTCCCTCCGGGTACTCCGGCTTCCTCCCACCGTCCAAAGACATGCAGCTTATGGGGATAGGTTAATCGGATAATCCAAATTGTCACTAGGTGTGAATGTGTGAATGAATGTGAGTGCGAATGGTTGTCTGTCCCTGTGTGTTGGACCTGCGACAGACTGGCGACCTGTCCAGGGTGTACCCTGCCTCTCGCCCTATGACAGCTGGGATAGGCTCCAGCGCCCCCCGCGACCCTGAAAAGGATAAGCGGAAGCGAATGGATGGATGGACATTTTAAATCCTGCTAAAATGTATGTTCTTATCAACTCTTCATTGTTACATAACTTATTTTGTTTATTCATTTATCAGTGTCTGTACATGTCACTCTCCAAGGAACATTATTATGATGGCGAGGGTAGCACTGGGTACTTGGCCTGGAGGATTAAAGCCATACAGAGATGCACTGCTAAAGGGAGGCGATTATCATCTGGAGGTAACATTTATAATTCAGTGGAAATACATAATACAGTTCCACATTGTGGTTCTTTATTAATAATGGTTATTAAATGTTGTTATTAGTTTTGATAAAGCTGTATTTCATATTGTCTAGCACCAGGAGATGGATCATCGAGTGAAGACCAGTGTGGTGGACCAACTGTCAGACGAGAGTTGCAGTTTGTTACAGAGAAGTTACTGAGTGAGGATGAGTGCAAGGAAGCAATCTCTCTGATGAAACATTCAGCTGATGAAGACACAGTCAAGAAGAAGATGAAGTTGACATTTGTTTATCGACACAACATGGTCCTTGGCCTCCTGCTGTCAAGCAACATACTGTCTGTTTTTCCACGTTTCAAAGATATCAAAGGCTTGGTGAATATTTGTCATTACTTTGACAATGTAAACACACTTTAATATTTTGTAGATAGCAGATATAATTCTCTATCCCTGTTACAGATCGAACAGGATTTTGTACTGATGTTTGGTGAGGATGTATCAGGCAGGTTGCTGGAGAGGTGGCCAACAACATTCAAAAGAAAGATTATCCAACAAGGCAGAAAGCTTCCTTCTACCAGTGACCTGGAAGAACTCTTGCTGGCAGCTGACTCACCTGAGGATGTCACTGAAGTTAATGCTGACATTGGTGAGCTGTTGTTTCTTTGATTAGCACATTCATAGCATATATAATGTTTGTCACAGAACAGTTATCCTTTTTGTCTTTTGGGTCTACTCAAACATTTTATCAATGCATTGAAATATGTTGTTGATGATGACTCAACTTTATTAAAAACAAATAATTTTTGCAGGCTGGGACAGTGACCTCTCAGTAATTCTATTGCTATTACATCTGATTCCACCATCTGGTCAGGGTCGGAAGAGACCAGGAAAGGTGTCAGCTTCTCAAGCAGAAAGGCGTCTTGTGGTCTTCAAGAAGGTTTGTGTTTCTTTTCTATTTTTATGTTATGAATTACCAGTTTAAGAAACACTTGATTCTTATTGCCTGTCTGTATTTGTCTTTTCAGACTGGAACAAATATCCAAGAGCACCTTGATTCCATCACTACCAGCACTCAACCCTACCTCCTGGCTGTTGGGGTGAAAAAGAATGACATCCACCGGTTCTTCATTATTCTTGACAAGAATGCCATGCCATGCAAGTCTACCTCTTCACTTGGTACTGTTGATGAACTGTTTAAAGCACATTTTGTGTTTGGCACATCTTACAACACTATGCTTCACAACATGTACATGTTCATCCAGACCACAGGTTTTAGAAAATATTTAAATACCAAACACCTTAACTATTTTGACCAGCAGGCTGACACTGATATTAATTTACAGCCTGATAGAATAGAATAGAATAGAATTAGAATAGAATTCAACTTTATTGTCATTGCACATGCACAGGTACAGGGCAACGAAATGCAACTGATGTGGCAGTTAAAGAAGTTAGCACTACAGGGGAGGTGATGTCAACTAATGTAGAAGAAACACCCACAACATCTGAAAAGGTCAAATAAGAGCACTTTGGATAGGTGTGCCTCTGCTGTTGCACAGCTCAGGGCAGCTGGATTAAGCCAATCTACTGTGAGTAGTTTTGTCTCCTCAATGGAGGAAGTGTTTTTTGAGATTCATACTCAGGCTAAAGATGCAGCCTTACAGAGTGTACCTTTACAGTACACCACAAGTAAAAATAAATATAATAGTAATAAAATAAAGCATTGGGAGTCCTTTAGTCTGGAAAGATTAGCTTTAGGACCAGGAAAGATGGTGACACTTGGAGAGCTGGAAGAAGGTCCAGAATTTGCTTGGAGCTGTGTTGTCTACCAGTTTGTTTTCAGCTAAGTGGATAATAACACACAGTACAGAGTACCGCCCTGACTTTATCATCTGTACAGATGTAGTGTCTGAGATTCTGCTTTTTTGTAAGATCAAAAGTATTGTTGTGAAAGATGACATTGTGTTGCTCTGCGGAAAACTGATGGAAACCCTGTGTTTTGATGACCATCATCATGCATTTAGGGTCAGACTGCATCCCAATATGGTGCTGAAGGTGTTGAACATAAATGAGCTGTGTTGCTTCTTCAAATCAAGTATGGCATTTCAGATTCCTCCCTGTGTGTCGTTCCATATTGCCGTTTTATGCCGAACTAAATTCATTGTTTTAAAGTGTTTTATACACTACATGAGATGTTTTTATATTTTGAGCCTGACATAAAAATAAAGCTGTTAAATGTATTATCTAGTTGTGGTTTTTGCTCACTTGTTTTATATGTAAAAGCATTATTAAAAACCAGGTTTTCATGCTGCAAAACAGTGAATTGAGTGTAAAGGTAACACTACAGGAAGAGTTTTAGTAACATTACTTGGTGTAAAATTAATTACAAATTTTACTCTATGAGAGCTAATTTTTCACTAGAGATTAGTGTATGAATAACACAGTATAGAGTAACATCAACTCCCATCAGAGTTCTTTGAACCCCCAGTGTTAATTTCAAATAACACAATTCAGTGTTAAAAATCAGCGGGATTTTACTCAAATAGAGTTAATTTATCACTAGGATAGAGTAAATAATATGACACTACTAGTAGTGTTAAGTTGATTTAACACTATGCGGTGTTACTCAGTGTTAAATTTTTACTCTATTTAGAGTTAAATTTACTCTAAAATTTTAACACTATAGAAAGAGTTGATTTAACACCAATTCTGAATGGCACCAAATAGACTCGGAAACAGTGTTAAATGTAACTCTTTAAGTGTTAGTTTGACACTGCAAATTTTACTGTGTACATTTAAGCTATATAGTTCCCTCTGTGATAATTCTGCTATGAATGCCTCTTATTAACTTTTATGCTTTTACAACCCACTATGAGCAAACACTCAGCAACAGTGGGAAGGAAAAACTCCCTTCTTGAAGGAAAAAACCTCTGGTAGAACCAGGAAATCTGTCTAAACTAGTTGGGGGTTAGAGCAACAGATGCAAGTCTTCAGATCATTTGCAGTGTGACTGTCTTTGTGCACACTTTAACCTGATTCAGTTTTCTTATTTGTCAAAATGCACCATGGGTAAAAACAAAACAACAAAACAAAACAAAATAGTAATGAAGGAGAATCCTCAGCAAAGATGAATTAAACAAGTTTTATTTTGATCAAATTTTACTTTAAGTAAAACACATCTTTATTTGATGACATTGAAGTCATCAAATAAAGACAGTTTTGATGGAGCTCCTGACCCAGCCCAAGCTCTCTATGAAGACGAGGAAAAACTCCCCAGGGGGCCAGATCGATGGGAAGAAACCTCGGGAAAGCCCATTCAAAGAGAGATCCCCTTTCCTGGGATGGCTGGGGGGGTTACAGGAACTCCAAAAAAGCTAAATTTTTATTTATTTTCTTTTTAAGATTGACCCACTCTATCTATTCCTGTCCAACAGAAAAAAGAAAGGAAGTTACTACAATGTATCACACTTGCATGATAAGGTGTGAATTGTGTGTTTGTGTGTGTTATCTTAGCCAGGGGTGAAGCTGGAGCTCCTCCAGTGTTGGGCGCTTCTCCGGGGCTAAAGCTAAACATGCGTCCAAGAAATTCCGGCATTCTTGAAAGAAAGAAAAGATCAAAAAGATGAAGATGATAGTTCTAGTGATCCAAGGCAGCAGTGAAGTGTGAAGTTTTCTTACCTGTGGACAGACGCTTTTTGATGCTCAGTTGCTTTGTGAGGAACCTCGCGGTACTAAAGTATCGTGCATGAAGCGCTTCATACAACACCACTCCCATTTGCCACACCGTGGTGGGTCCACACCTGTAGCAGCTCCTAATGTACCACTCGGGAGGGATGTGAAGAGGAGTGCCTAACAAACAGACACAATTACAATTTCTTCTAAAACAAAAGACACAAATTGTTACATCTGTGAAAAGCAAGAGCAGAATATGTTACCATAGAAGATGCGATACAGAGATCGCTGTTTAACAAAGCAGCTCAGTCCAAAGTCAATGATGCGAACTCGAGGCACATCTGAGCCGGTCTCAATCAGAATGTTTTGTCCCTTGATGTCCCGATGAAAGATGTGTTTCTCCTCAAGTTCCTTTACAGCATCAACTAGTTGCTTCAGAATGACCTGGAAAAGATGAAAAACACAATAATGAGTTAATGCTTTTCTGCCTTGATTGAATGCTGTACAGTCTAAGGCTCTTCCAGTCAACTTACCTTGGCCGTGTCCTCTGTTAAAGTTCTTCCATTTTCTGCTTTGTATTTTTGCAGGTCCACAGCGGGGACAGGTCTCTCCAGCACCAGGATCAGCTCTTTGCCAAGGTCGAACCACTCCAGCAAGGACACAGGTGCTGATATTCCCACTGACCCTTCTGCTTCACCTGCAAGTTTAAGCATAATGGCCACTTCCACCGAGAGCATCTTCCCATTTTCATCCTGAAATATTACAACAAAGTGGATGATGAGGAACGCCGCATTCAATCCAGTAATGTGAAACTAATTCAAGTGTTGGACGCTTACCGCCACTTTGCAGTAGACTTTATTTTTGGGAATGTGTTTGATGGCAACCTAGAAGACACAGAGCATTGGTGAGCATTTCCTCAGTATGACATAATGAAAGGTGGAAACACAGCAGACGTCTCAGTTTACGATATTATCCATTATCTGCGTCACTGCCTGTGTTACTACCATCATCTGAACACTTACTGGAAAACGATCTTCTATCCGGTAGCCAGCAAACACTGCTCCGCAGCCTCCTTCTCCGAGCTGGTGCTCCTCCACATATCTGGCTTGGAATTCACCTGAACAGACAAAACAGCAAATCTGGTTTTATTACAGCTGTGACACAAATTACTCTCCTCTGTAGCCTAAATGTTCCTTCTGCCCTTCCCCTGAATATAAAACCCAAGCTGCTTGCTACTTACGTTTTTGGTCTGCCACTGATTTTTTGCCCTGGTCCACATTCCTTTTTTTTTTCTTGGGTGGCTCTCTGTTGTCTCCCGTGGCCTTTCTTTTGCCATTTTTTGCGCACTCCTGTTTGTTGTTCAAGTCTGGAGATGTGGAAAACACCAAAAGCACATCAGCTCACTGGATGATAGACACAAACACTAAACACCAATATCTTAAACCTAGCAACCACACTTAATCTACCCCCTTATTCAACTAATTAGCCTACCTTTACCAGAGTCCAACGAGAAGGATGCTTGCTCCTCGTCACCGCTCATATGGTCGAGAAGTTTAGCCTTCTTTGCTTTCTTTGTTGTGCCCTCTTCATCTTGCACAACCTTGCGCTTCACACCTTTGACCACATCTGAGCTGGTGGAAGGACCAGCCTGCTCAGCGACCCTCCTCCTTTTTATTGGGGTCTTCTTTTCAGGACTGGCCTTTCTTTTAGCAGTCCTGCTCTTACAATCTATAAACGACAACAACACAGTGGTGAAAAAGAGTCCCCGACATCAGGACTGGAAGCAGTTTGATGGCAAAGAATTTGAAATTGCTTTTGCTTAAATTATCACAAGTTTATTCTTGGGATAAAAAAAACTGACCAGTGCGAATTGATACTAGGTTTACTAAGTCTTAGATCTTGATGACACTTGTTGGTCTGTTTTTACTGTTGAGTCCAAGAATAAACTTATTACATTATTTTACCAAAAGACCGGTAACCTTTCTTTGATTAGACATCTTGTATTAAAGCTATTTTCAATCAAACATATGATTCAAATACTCTAAAAATGATTCACACGGTGTCAACATTTCTAGGATTTGGATTTTATTTTATTATTTTACTTACCTTGATCTCCTGAATCTTTCTTATCAGCTGGAGTGGTCATTTTTCTTGTTTCCTTTTTCATTGTAATTTTGGAGAACTTTTAAAATCGAAAATGTAAACCGTAATGAGTTAAGATTGAGTTAATATTCCTTCAAATGTGCACCTTTCAAATGCTTGACTTTTCTAACTGAATTCTGTAAGTGAGCTTTATAAGTAAACTCTGGAAACTACGGCAACACAACATAGAATCTTGCCTTTCAGTGACTTCACTGACTGCCAGCAGTTCAAAGTAGTTTACAGAAAAACACTCTGGCAAACAAAGCCATAATATTTCATATAATTCAATCATTTCATATCAGTTAAACAGTTTCTTTCATTATCGTTCATCGTTTGTATAAAGACCTCATGTATGGATGACAGTATGAAGATTTGTGGTTGACCACACACTAATACAGGGAGTGCAGAATTATTAGGCAAGTTGTATTTTTGAGGAATAATTTTATTATTGAACAACAACCATGTTCTCAATGAACCCAAAAAACTCATTAATATCAAAGCTGAATGTTTTTGGAAGTAGTTTTTAGTTTGTTTTTAGTTTTAGCTATTTTAGGGGGATAACTGTGTGTGCAGGTGACTATTACTGTGCATAATTATTAGGCAACGTAACAAAAAACAAATAAATACCCATTTCAATTATTTATTTTTACCAGTGAAACCAATATAACATCTCCACATTCACAAATATACATTTCTGACATTCAAATACAAAAACAAAACAAATCAGTGACCAATATAGCCACCTTTCTTTGCAAGGACACTCAAAATCAAATCAAATCAAATCACTTTTATTGTCACATCACATGTGCAGGTACATTGGTACAGCACATGTGAGTGAAATTCTTGTGTGCGAGCTTCACAAGCAACAGAGTTGTGCAAAATACAATAATGTAAACAAGCAAAATACAAGAATGGCTACATCTGAAACTAATAAATATATGTACAATATATAATAGTATATGCATTTCTGGATGTGTATACTAAATATTTTTCTACGTGTGTGTGTGTGTGTGTGTGTGTGTGTGTGTGTGTGTACACATATTTTACAAATTAAATAGAGTAAACAATAAATAAAATATATAAAATAAAATATATAGAGTGAGACATGTGCAAAACAGTGGCGTTACTGTACAGTATGGAGTGCATAATGTTAAAGTTCCAGTAGTGAAGCTGAGGTGTCTATGAAGTGTTCAGCAGTCTGATGGCCTGATGGAAAAAGCTGTCTCTCAGTCTGCTGGTACGGGACCGGATGCTGCAGAACCTCCTTCCTGATGGAAGCAGTCTGAACAAAAGCCTGCCATCCATGGATTCTGTCAGTGTTTTGATCTGTTCACCATCAACATTGCGTGCAGCAGCAACCACAGCCTCCCAGACACTGTTCAGAGAGGTGTACTGTTTTCCCTCCTTGTAAATCTCACATTTGATGATGGACCACAGGTTCTCAATGGGGTTCAGATCAGGTGAACAAGGTGGCCATGTCATTAGTTTTTCTTCTTTTATACCCTTTCTTGCCAGCCACGCTGTGGAGTACTTGGACGCGTGTGATGGAGCATTGTCCTGCATGAAAATCATGTTTTTCTTGAAGGATGCAGACTTCTTCCTGTACCACTGCTTGAAGAAGGTGTCTTCCAGAAACTGGCAGTAGGACTGGGAGTTGAGCTTGACTCCATCCTCAACCCGAAAAGGCCCCACAAGCTCATCTTTGATGATATCAGCCCAAACCAGTACTCCACCTCCACCTTGCTGGCGTCTGAGTCGGACTGGAGCTCTCTGCCCTTTACCAATCCAGCCACGGGCCCATCCATCTGGCCCATCAAGACTCACTCTCATTTCATCAGTCCATAAAACCTTAGAAAAACCAGTCTTGAGATATTTCTTGGCCCAGTCTTGACGTTTCAGCTTGTGTGTCTTGTTCAGTGGTGGTCGTCTTTCAGCCTTTCTTACCTTGGCCATGTCTCTGAGTATTGCACACCTTGTGCTTTTGGGCACTCCAGTGATGTTGCAGCTCTGAAATATGGCCAAACTGGTGGCAAGTGGCATCTTGGCAGCTGCACGCTTGACTTTTCTCAGTTCATGGGCAGTTATTTTGCGCCTTGGTTTTTCCACACGCTTCTTGCGACCCTGTTGACTATTTTGAATACATACAGTGTAAGAAATAACAATGCAAGGCTGTTTTACCGGTATTTATGGGACTGGTTTAATATTCACATTTTCTGTTTACAGTAGTTCAATGAAGAGCACTGACTATAAGAAATTACTGTCTACAGGAAGCATGCTGCTTAAAGCAAAACTGGGAGGTGTGCAGAAATTTGCTAGAGTATCTGAGCCAAGCCTTAAGGAATTTTGATTGCCGGTAAGAAACCAACATGGTATAAAAAAGGTGTTCAATGTGCTTTAAGTTCTTTTTGTTATTTAGTCTCTTCAAACTGCATTTTATGATTAATTGAAAATGATCTACGTTTTGGAATCATCTTAGCTACGAATGTATATTTAGTGGAAAAACTGTATAATGTGAGTGTAACTCCTAATCTACCACTTATCAAGCATGTTACTGGCGCTTAATAATTTAGTTTTTATTTGTTTGAGTCACTTTTGAAAAAGCTAAGCAGAAGTTATTTGGAGACGACAGTGACTGCCGTTGGTTGAAAAGAGAGGTAAAAAAAACTTCAGTGGTGTTGCACACCATTTTATATTATTTTTTAAAGTCATTATTCAATACGTTGTTATTGTTAACCCTTTAAAGCGTCAGAGCTGCACGCTCAGTTTTGTGTAACTATTTTTAAATCCCTGTAGAACCTGAACCGTGTAAGCTAGTGCAATAAATTTTTTTGCATATGAAACCAGAGGAGTTGTACTTACATCTTATGCCATCAGCTTGTCCTCGGTCACGTTTTCCTTCCACATATAGCTTTGCAAAAACTGCATAAAAAGCGCTTGCAGGAACAAAAACATAATATTCCAGAAACACGCTTTGCCGATCCGATCAGCTGTTCCTAACACTTCCCACAGTGAAACAGACGTCAGCACGAATTATAGCATGTCCGCCATTTCCTGCCCAAAACCGGAAGTGACGTCATTTTCGTGGAAAATGTAGTTTTTTACTTATAGGCCTTAAAAGCTTATACTGGTGTTTTTATAAGTCACGTTTGACTTTTCTGAATAGTTTCTGCTTAGAACTCGAATTGCACTGCTGGAAATAGTTTATTTTGATGCACCTGCTGTTTTCTTTGCGAATTTGCATCATAGGATTGTTTTTTCGTTTTTCCTGCAGTATATAAAAATTGGTGTATCTCCAAAATAAAACTATGAAGACACTCAAAATAAATTTCCTGTTGTTGTAAACTATTTTTTGCAACTTTTTTGTATTTAAAGTTTTGAGGGATAAACCTCTTAAATTTCTCCAAGTAGAAATGTATGTAAAAAACAAAACAAAAACGATTTTCAATTTTTTTGTAGTTTATTGCACTTTTTTGCAATTAATGTAGTTACTATGGACTTAATGCATACATATTATTAAAATATGGGCTATAACAGTTGTATAGCAACTTGAAATGCTCCTACAAATGGCACTACAACATGTAAAAAAATAACATAAGCTCTTGGTTCTATAGTAGGTCGTAAGGGTTAAATAAATATCGTCAAATAATCGAGAGCTCAATTTCAGTGAAAATAATCATGATTATCATTTTTGCCATAATCGAGCAGCCCTAATGTCATGTAATCTTTTTGTTTACTCAAACTTGTGTGCTTGTTTCCAGCATTTGCAAAGTTTGGTGTGCCAGCTGTAACAAAAGGAGTGAAAGTTTTTGATAGTTCAGGGACTGAGTTGGATGATGATATATTTGAGGATATAGTAACAGATCCCTCAACTGGGGTATTAACCATCAAATATGAAAAAGGTTTGTTTGAGTGATGTGTGTTTCACTGGATGTCATTTTTTTAATATCATTATTACATTGTTTATTAAAAAGAGTTTATAAAATGTGTCTATAGAGGGACCATGTAAACTCATTTGTTTTGCTCCTGTTTTTGAGGTCTGGAAACAGCTGCTGCAGAAGTGTCTCCTGAGCAGTCCCAGTTATCATTGCCACATTCATCAGATTCACAGGATATGGTCATCCTTTCAGACAGCCCTTTGAGGAAACATCAGAAGCTGGATGCAGAAGTTAAGCAAGTAAGAGTTAGCAGATTTCCACATTCTTCTAACAGTGTCATTTTTGTTTGTAGTTTAAGTGCTCTGAACTGCAGTGGTTATATCAACATGTAGAATGTTTTTTTTTATTGTGTTTTCCAGTTGGTGGAATCGATTCTCACCAGCAAACCTGGTGGAGAACGTATAATAAATGAATACAATCGGACCAAGTCCCTGGTGGATGAAACCAGAAGAAAAACATACTGGTCAACATACTTGACAGACTTGACAGAAAAAAATGGGTAATCTATTTCTGGCCCTGTGATTTTACTATCATTTTCAAATTATTTTAAATCTCTATGAATTCCAGGGAAGCTGACTAGTTCTTTTCCTTTTGATCTTGCAGTACATCACCACCACGACAGGTAAAAGAAATGTATGCCAGAGGAATTGTAACCTTTTTCTCTTACCTCAGTGGCCTGTACTCCAAAAATGGCTATGTAGGTAGCCCATAGTAATAACTGATACAACCAAAATCACGTTTAAACATTTTAAAAGTTTAAAAAGTGCGCATGCGCCAACCAGCGTGCAGCCTGTTACAGTCGCTCCTGCTTTTCTCTTAGTTTAGCTCTTTTTTCTTACGTATTCTTTTTTTTTTTCTGACTTGTATTTTCCTCCGTTTTCTATCTCTTACTCAATCATGTGGATTGAGAGAGTTTTTGTTCTTCTGGTGGCCGTGGAACTGTTACTTTTATCATGGAACGGGACCGCGGCACATCTCCTACACGCACGGACTGTTTACTCCAGAGATCAGCTGATCGCCCTGATGCCGGCCGGCTCGCTGGCCAGGCCCGCAGAAGTGCCCGCAGAAGTACCAGCTGAAATTTGGAGGAAAACACATCGGGGATGCAGAGGTCAAGGACAGAAGAGAAGAAAAAAGGTGACGGTGAGACAGCGGAGGCTCGAAGCGAGGAGGAGGTTTAAACCGTGTCTGCCGTCTATCGTGATGGGAAATGTGCGATCGTTGGCAAGTAAAATCGACGAGCTCTCAGCACTGGTACGGAGTCAGAGGGAATACCGAGAGTGTAGCCTGATGTGTTTCACCGAATCATGGCTGCACCAGGTCATTCCCGATGAGAATGCTTCCGTGGAAGGCTTCCACACTGTTCGGGCGGACAGGGACAGCATCGCTAGCGGTAAGCGTAAAGGAGGTGGGCTTGCTGTTTTAGTTAACAACCGGTGGTGTAACCCTGCCAACATAACAATCAAAGAAAGGATTTGTTGCCCGGACACTGAACTGTGTGCTGTTGGACTCAGGCCGTATTATTTACCCAGGGAATTCTCTCACGTCATCTTGGTGGCTGTTTATGTTCCCCCCTCTGCTAACCCCACAGCTGCATGTGACACTATCCACTCTGCCATAGCTCGGCTACAGACTCAGCACCCGAGTGCCTTTATTGTGATCTCGGGTGACTTCAACCATGTATCACTGGACAATACACTACCAACATTCAAACAATATGTGGACTGTCCCACCAGGGGAGAGAAAACTTTAGACTTACTGTATGCTAACGTCAAGGATGCATACAGCTCCTCCTCCCTCCCCCCACTTGGTAGGTCAGATCATAACCTGATTCACCTCACCCCCCGCTATGTGCCAATTGTGAGGAGGGAACCTGTGACCACCAGGACTGTTAGGAGGTGGTCAGAGGAGGCAATAGCGGAACTACAGGGCTGTTTCGAGGTGACCGACTGGGAAACACTCTGTGAGCCTCACGCCGAGGACATCAATGGGCTTACTGAGTGTATCACAGACTACATAACTTTCTGCACCGACTCCATTGTTCCAGCTCAGACTGTTCATTGTTACCCAAATAACAAGCCGTGGGTGACTAAGGACATCAAAGCCCTCCTCAACAACAAGAAGAGGGCTTTCAGAGGGGGCAACAAAGAGGAGGTGAGGAAGGTCCAGGTGTTACTAAAGGACAAGATCAGAGAGGCTAAGGACAATTACAGGAGGAAGCTGGAGTGGAAACTCCAGCAGAACAGCATGAGAGAGGTGTGGAGGGGCATGAAGACCATCACTGGATTCAGGCCAACCAACAGCAGGGGAGCTGAGGGAGGTGAGAATAGAGCCGACGAGTTGAATCTGTTTTTCAATAGATTCGACACCACAGTGTCTGCTCCCACCCCCACAACCTCACCTGTAGTCAGCCTGGAATCCAGAGCCACACCACTGTGCCAGCCTCTCTCTTCACATGTTGCCTCCTGTGAGATTCCTGACACCCCTCCCCCACCCATCACCTTCACTCAATACCAGGTTGAGATGCAAATGAGGAGACTTCACTCAGGCAAGTCTGCTGGACCAGACGGAGTGAGTCCCCTTGTCCTCAAGGCCTGTGCCCCCCAGCTGTGTGGAGTCTTTCATAAACTGTTTATGCTGAGTCTGAGTCTGCAGAGGGTCCCGGTGATGTGGAAGACATCATGCCTCGTCCCTGTACCAAAGACGCCTCGTCCCAGTGGCCCCCAGGATTACAGGCCCGTGGCACTGACCTCCCACATCATGAAGACCCTGGAAAGGCTCATCCTGGACCAGCTGCGACCCATAGTAAGACCACATCTGGATCCCCTTCAGTTCGCTTATCAGCCTCGTCTCGGAACAGAGGACGCCATCATCTACCTGCTCAATCGTGTCTACACCCATCTGGACCAGCCGGCGAGCACTGTGAGGGTCATGTTTTTTGACTTTTCCAGTGCTTTCAACACCATCAGGCCGACCCTCCTGGGTGATAAGTTAGCAGCGATGCAGGTGGATGCTTCTCTGGTGTCCTGGATTGTTGATTACCTGACAGGAAGACCACAATATGTACGTCTCCCACAGTGTGTGTCTGACAAGGTGATTAGCAACACAGGGGCACCACAGGGGACTGTCCTCTCCCCCTTCCTCTTCACCCTCTACACTACAGACTTCAGCCACTGCACAGAGACCTGCCATCTTCAGAAGTTTTCTGATGACTCTGCGGTGGTTGGATGCATCAGCAGGGATGATGAGACAGAGTACCGGGCTGTGGTCGACTCCTTTGTCACGTGGTGTGAGCAGAATCATCTGCAGCTCAACGTGGCAAAGACCAAGGAACTGATCGTGGACTTCAGGAAGACCAGGAAACACTTGACCCCTGTTTCAATCCAGGGGGTCAGTGTTGACATTGTGGAGGACTATAAATACCTTGGAGTACACATTGACAATAAACTGGACTGGGCTAAAAACACCACAGCACTTTACAGGAAGGGCCAGAGTCGTCTCTATTTTTTGAGGCGACTGAGGTCCTTCAACATCTGCCAGAAAATGCTGAGGATTTTCTATGAGTCTGTGGTGGCCAGTGCGATCCTCTATGCTGTTGCATGCTGGGGGAGCAGGCTGAGGGTCGCAGATGCCAACAGACTTAATAAACTGATCCGTAAGGCCAGCAATGTTGTGGGGATGGAGCTGGACTCCCTCAAGGTGGTGTCGGAGAGGCGGATGCTGTCCAAGATAAAGACAATGTTGGATAACACCTCCCACCCACTCCATGACATGTTGGTCAGTCACAGGAGCTCGTTCAGTGAGAGACTGAGATTACCGAAAAGCACCACTGAACGACACAGGAAATCATTCCTGCCTGTGGCCATCTCCCTGTACAACGCATCCACTTAACACACTGTTTGCTGCTACAACTACACATGTTTCTTTTCCAAATATTTATTTATAAGTGACTTATGTATGTATGTATGTATGTATATATATGTATATATTGTACTATTCTTAGTTAGCGTATTGTCTGTCTTGTCTTAATGTTGGTTTAAAATGGAGCGCTGTAACAAAAAATAATTTCCCCCAGGGATCAATAAAGTATTCTGATTCTGATTCTGATTCTGATTTAAATCCGGGCAGCATGGTGGCACGGTGGTTAGCACTGTTGCCGCACAGCAAGAAGGTCCTGAGTTCAATTCCAACACCAGGCCAGGGTCTTTCTGTGTGGAGTTTGCATGTTCTCCCCGTGTTTGCGTGGGTTCCCTCCGGGTACTCCGGCTTCCTCCCACCGTCCAAAGACATGCAGCTTATGGGGATAGGTTAATCGGATAATCCAAATTGTCACTAGGTGTGAATGTGTGAATGAATGTGAGTGCGAATGGTTGTCTGTCCCTGTGTGTTGGCCCTGCGACAGACTGGCGACCTGTCCAGGGTGTACCCTGCCTCTCGCCCTATGACAGCTGGGATAGGCTCCAGCGCCCCCCGCGACCCTGAAAAGGATAAGCGGAAGCGAATGGATGGATGGACATTTTAAATCCTGCTAAAATGTATGTTCTTATCAACTCTTCATTGTTACATAACTTATTTTGTTTATTCATTTATCAGTGTCTGTACATGTCACTCTCCAAGGAACATTATTATGATGGCGAGGGTAGCACTGGGTACTTGGCCTGGAGGATTAAAGCCATACAGAGATGCACTGCTAAAGGGAGGCGATTATCATCTGGAGGTAACATTTATAATTCAGTGGAAATACATAATACAGTTCCACATTGTGGTTCTTTATTAATAATGGTTATTTTTTTTTTTTCATCATTGTTTTTATTGCAGATTTTCCTTTAACACGACAGTGTCTCGACAGTAGACACAGAACAACAAAACAGTACAAACACAAAACGTACACAACAGCTCTTAAATAAGGCATAATACAAGATACAAAATACAAAATATAACATACAAGAGGTGGTGAGTCAGTCTTACAGCGCCCGGGTGGTGATCACGTGTGTAGTAGTCCTTTGAATAAGATAGCGGAAAGGTCCGGTCCAATATAGTCCAAAAAGGGGTGCCACATCCCATAGAACTGACCCACACTGTGGTGTATAACGTGTGTGAGGTATTCCAGAGGAATCAGTTCAAAAACTATTTTGCGCCAGCCACAGACAGTGGGAGTGCTATCGTTGATCCATTGTAAGAGGATATTTTTCCTGGCTGCAAATGTTAGAGTGTTATACAATCTTTTGTTGGCCGCCGCTTTTAGGCGGTCACTTGGAAGACCTAGAATCAGGGACAAAGGGTCCATCTCTATATCAACGTGGAAGATTTTCCCCAGTTCACCTGTAATGTCAGCCCAGTATTCTTGAAGCTTATAACAGGACCAAAAACAGTGAGTTAAAGTCCCTACATCAGTTTTGCACTTAAGACACACAGGGGAAAGAGAGCGGCTGAAGAGGTGTCTGCGGTGAGGGGATACGTGTAATCTGTGTAAAATCTTAAATTGGATTGCTCTTGTCCGAGTACAAATTGAAATCCTTTTTGCGAGAGACCAAATGGTATCCCACTTATCTTCATCTATGGTTACCGACAGTTCCCTCTCCCACACACCTCTAATCCCCTGCGCATCAGTGGTAGTCAAAGCATTAAGCACATGGTAAAATGAACTCAGAGACACCGTCAGCTGTTGCCCAAACAAAACCCTCTCAACATCAGATACTTCAGGGTGCTCAGCAAGGGTTGTATTGTGAGTGATATAGTGTCGTATTTGCAAAAAACGAAAGAAATCCTGTCTAGGCAAGCCGTAACTGTTGGTAAGCTGTTCAAACGACATGAGTTCACCACCCGAGAAAAGGTCACCAAGAGACTTAATATTCTTATCAGACCATCGTTGAAAGCCGGGGTCCAAAGAACCCGGAGGGAAAGCAGGGTTATTCATTATAGGGGTAAAGGTTGATGTTATTCTCGATCTTCCCTCAAGACAGCGGACAATTCGCCACGCTTTTAGGGTGTTGATTGTTACAGGATTTGTACAAAGGGCCTTAATTCCGTTAAAATCATTACAAAATAATAGATCGCTCAGTTTGCATTGTGACAGAGCTGTCTCAATATCCGACCAGATTGAGGTTTTACCCCTAACCCAGTCGCTCACAAATCTTAAATGGGCAGAAAGCTGATACAATCTAATATTAGGTAGATCCAAGCCGCCCCTGGAGCTTGGCAGATGCAACACTGCCATCTTGAGTCTGGGTCTGCGCTTGTTCCAGATGAAAGAGGTGAGCCAACCATTTATGTCCTTCAGTACTCTCTTAGAGAACAAGACGGGGATCATTTGGATAGGATACAATAGCCTGGGCAGCACATTCATTTTGATCAGGGCAATGCGTCCTAGCCAGGAGACAGGAAGTGACGCCCACCGCTCTAGGTCCTGTTTGAGTTTGCCAAATAAGGGTGTGAAGTTGGCTTTGTACAATTGGTCGAGAGACGGGGTAATAAAGATCCCCAAATACACAAATCCATTATGAGACCATTTAAAAGGAAAGGAAGGAACAGTAGCCGGCATTGTGAAAAGAGTACCGAGAGGCATGGCCTCTGACTTAGCCAAATTGATTCTATAGCCAGAGAAATGGCTAAACCTGTCAATCACCTCAATGAGACTGGGTACGGATGTTACAGGGTTAGTCAAAAGAATCAAGATGTCGTCTGCGTATAAGGTTATCTTATGACACAGCTGTCCAATCTCTAAACTACGTATTGTGGGCGTCGCCCTTATGGCCTCAGCAAGAGGCTCTATGGCCAGAGCGAATAGAAGGGGCGATAAGGGGCAGCCCTGCATAACTCCCCTATGAGTGTTGAAGTAATCAGACCTAAGTCCATTAGTCAGGACTGCTGCCTGTGGATTATTGTAGATAACTTTGACCCATTTTATAAAATTCTCCCCTAAGCCGAATTTGCCCAGAGTATACAACAAATAAGACCACTCAATTCTGTCAAATGCTTTCTCCGCATCGAGAGAAAGCACCAGGCCGTCAATAGATTTTTGCTTGAAAGCTACAATAGCGTTCAGTAAGCGTCTAACATTGGTGGCTGAGTTTTGACCCTTTATAAAGCCTGTCTGGTCCTCCCTTATCAGCACAGGTAAAAAATTTTCTAAGCGGGTGGCCAGAATTTTAGAAAGCAGTTTCCTATCTACATTCAAGAGGGCTATAGGTCTATAGGATCCGCACAAATCAGGACACTTCCCTTTCTTTAGAATTAGGGAAATGTTGGCTTCCTTCAGTGTCTGCGGGAATTCACCCGTAATGAAGGAGTGGTTGAACATATCAAGAAGCGGTTCCACAATAATATCCCGAAACTGTTTATAAAATTCACAACAGAAGCCATCAGGCCCTGGCGACTTTCCACTTCGCAGTGATTTAATAGCCTTAAACACTTCGGTCTTAGTTATAGGGCTGTTAAGGGCAGTCTTCTGTTCCTCTGACAAATTTGGTAAGTCGAATTGGGTGAAGAAATTATGCATCAGCTGCACCCCCTCCGGGACTTGTTGAGAAGAGTACAAGGCTTCGTAGAACTTCTTAACACAGTCATTTATCAGTTTGTTTTCATATATCTTGTGGCCACCTTCATCAGATATCGCTGCAATGGTATTCGATTCTGCGCGCTTCTTAACATAGTACGCCAGACATTTACCGGCCTTATCTCCATGCTCGTAGAACCTCTGTCTGGTGTATTTAAGTTTCTTCTCTGCATCTCTGGTAAGAAGGCAATTCAGCGCTGACCTGAGTGCGGTTATTTCTTGCCATAATGGTGGTGATGGGGAGGCAATATATGTTTTCTCCTTATCCATCAATTCGCTCTCTAAAGATTTTTGTTCCTCCATCCGTTGTCGCTTCTTTGTCGCAGAATACGAAATAATTAGGCCCCTCGCATAAGCTTTGCATGTTTCCCACAAAACAGAGGCAGTAGTAGCTGAGGGGGTGTTGATATCCAAAAACGCTTTAAATTCTGCAGAGAAGTGAGAGGTAAATTCCTCATCCTTAAGAATAATGGTATTAAGCCTCCAGTGGCGGGACCTATGAAGCGCAGCTTTAAGATCGAGATCCATGATTACCCTAGCGTGATCTGAGATGATTATACTTGTTATGTCGCACGATACTACTGAACCTAAGTCAGTTTTCGGGAGAAAAAAGTAATCAATTCTAGTTTGGGACCTATGCGGAGCCGAAAAAAATGTGTATTGCTTATCGGAGGGGTGAGTATATCTCCAAGCATCCACAAGTCCAAACTCGTCGCATAGAGCATGAAGCGCTTTGGCCTGAGGAGAAGGAGTTGCAATGCTGTGCGGAAATCTGTCCATAAGCGGATTTAACATTAAGTTGAAATCACCACCAATAATAACGGTAGAGTTAGGAAGAAATGGGGCTAATTCCAGAAACATTTTGGTAAGAAAGGTAGTTGGGTGGGCAGGTGGAAAATAAACATTCAGTAATAAGATATTTTGGCCTTGCAAAATCCCTTTGACTATCACGTAGCGGCCCTTCAGATCCTTAACGCAATCAGTTACTACAAAAGGTACATTTTTCCTAATCAACACTGCCACTCCTCTACTTCTTGTAGTGAAGGATGAAAAAAACACTTGTCCATATAATCCTTGTTGCAACTTCAAGTGTTCATTATTATCAAGATGTGTCTCTTGTAACATAGCAACATCTACACCGTCCTTTCTTAGACAAGTAAATATCTTCCTCCTCTTAATAGGGCTGTGAACCCCTCGTACATTCCAGGTGCATATTCGCAGCCTACTCATTATTAGACTTATTCATGTATCACACAAAGCATATTGAGCCAAAGGGTTCACCACACCCTGGTTGAAAAAATAAATAAATAAAATAAAAATAAAAAAGGCATGAAAGAGCTGTGTGACGGAACATTCAAAGAACAGTGATTTGGCAACAGCCCTACTAAACATGTAGGGAAAAACCAATCTCCTCCTGCCCGTCGGGAAAGCCGAAGGGCATTGCACGCGCGTAACTCACGCCTACCCATAGACGAAAACACAGTCCGTCCGGTGCCCGATGGGGTGGAAGATTTCACCTGGTCGCTTATAAGCAGCGAGGACGAAAAAAAAAAGAGTCATATACGCCTAGATTCGGTAAGTACTCACACCGGTTAATTAAGGCATAGTGTGAAGAAAAGGAGTACTCCGGTGGTTACGGGGATTCAGGGCAGCGAGTCCGCGTAGGACGCAGCTGCCTCCGGTGTGTTAAATCTCTTCTCCTTGCCGTTGGCAAACAGCCTCAGTGTGGCGGGGTAGAGAAGCGCATAATCCACATTCTTCTTCCTCAGGCAGCTTTTCACCTCGTCGAAAGCCTTGCGTTTCTTGGCTACCGCCGCTGAATAATCATTAAAGAAGGAGACTTTGATCCGACCTCTTGGTTGGTTCGGCTGCGTAGCCAGGCGCCGAGCTGCGGCCATCACACGTTGTTTATCAGCAAAGTTGTGAAGCTTCATAATGATGGGTCTGGCGCGCTGGCTGGGGCCCGGCCTCGGTGCTAGAGAGCGGTGAGCGCGGTCTAGTTTGATCTTCCCATTTTTAGTTGTGAGCTCGAGATAGGAGGGGAGCCATGACTCCATGAAGGCGACAACATCATTTCCCTCCGTGCCCTCGGGAAGCCCGACCAGGCGAAGGTTACATCTGCGGCTGCGGTTCTCTAAATCGTCCATGTGGTCTGCCATGTCAGTTACTTGTTTTTCGAGTCGAGCCACTTTCGCCTGCAATACACCTGCCGTGTCTTCCACGCCTGAAATCCGTATCTCGGCGTCTCCCACCCGTGTCGCCAGAGCCTGGATCCGAGACGTCTGTTCACGGATTGCGGCCAGCACAGTATCAACTTTAACATCCAATAAAGTTGTAATGCTGTCAGTTATCTTACTCAGAGCCGCAAGGATATTCGGGTCGATATCACTCCCAGTTTCCTCAGCGTCAGCGGAGATTTCTGTGTCGCTGGCGTTAGCTTCTTCAGGCTCAGCCGCCATAGGACCCACAATGTCGCTAGCCTGCACAACCGGAGCTGTCTTTTTCTTAGACCTGACGTTAGGCATTTTAGAAAAATAGTCGTCCAGACTCATTATAGAGTTACTCCCACGCACATTTGTAACGTTTCACCAGGTGAACACGTATTTTAGACGGATAATCGGGGGACCTCACCGGAGCACAGCGAGACGGGTGTTCGCGCTACGACGCCATCTTGCCAACACCATTAATAATGGTTATTAAATGTTGTTATTAGTTTTGATAAAGATGTATTTCATATTGTCTAGCACCAGGAGATGGATCATCGAGTGAAGACCAGTGTGGTGGACCAACTGTCAGACGAGAGTTGCAGTTTGTTACAGAGAAGTTACTGAGTGAGGATGAGTGCAAGGAAGCAATCTCTCTGATGAAACATTCAGCTGATGAAGACACAGTCAAGAAGAAGATGAAGTTGACATTTGTTTATCGACACAACATGGTCCTTGGCCTCCTGCTGTCAAGCAACATACTGTCTGTTTTTCCACGTTTCAAAGATATCAAAGGCTTGGTGAATATTTGTCATTACTTTGACAATGTAAACACACTTTAATATTTTGTAGATAGCAGATATAATTCTCTATCCCTGTTACAGATCGAACAGGATTTTGTACTGATGTTTGGTGAGGATGTATCAGGCAGGTTGCTGGAGAGGTGGCCAACAACATTCAAAAGAAAGATTATCCAACAAGGCAGAAAGCTTCCTTCTACCAGTGACCTGGAAGAACTCTTGCTGGCAGCTGACTCACCTGAGGATGCCACTGAAGTTAATGCTGACATTGGTGAGCTGTTGTTTCTTTGATTAGCACATTCATAGCATATATAATGTTTGTCACAGAACAGTTATCCTTTTTGTCTTTTGGGTCTACTCAAACATTTTATCAATGCATTGAAATATGTTGTTGATGATGACTCAACTTTATTAAAAACAAATAATTTTTGCAGGCTGGGACAGTGACCTCTCAGTAATTCTATTGCTATTACATCTGATTCCACCATCTGGTCAGGGTCGGAAGAGACCAGGAAAGGTGTCAGCTTCTCAAGCAGAAAGGCGTCTTGTGGTCTTCAAGAAGGTTTGTGTTTCTTTTCTATTTTTATGTTATGAATTACCAGTTTAAGAAACACTTGATTCTTATTGCCTGTCTGTATTTGTCTTTTCAGACTGGAACAAATATCCAAGAGCACCTTGATTCCATCACTACCAGCACTCAACCCTACCTCCTGGCTGTTGGGGTGAAAAAGAATGACATCCACCGGTTCTTCATTATTCTTGACAAGAATGCCATGCCATGCAAGTCTACCTCTTCACTTGGTACTGTTGATGAACTGTTTAAAGCACATTTTGTGTTTGGCACATCTTACAAACACTATGCTTCACAACATGTACATGTTCATCCAGACCACAGGTTTTAGTAAATATTTAAATACCAAACACCTTAACTATTTTGACCAGCAGGCTGACACTGATGTTAATCTACAGCCTGATGTGGCAGTTAAAGAAGTTAGCACTACAGGGGAGGTGATGTCAACTAATGTAGAAGAAACACCCACAACATCTGAAAAGGTCAAATAAGAGCACTTTGGATAGGTGTGCCTCTGCTGTTGCACAGCTCAGGGCAGCTGGATTAAGCCAATCTACTGTGAGTAGTTTTGTCTCCTCAATGGAGGAAGTGTTTTTTGAGATTCATACTCAGGCTAAAGATGCAGCCTTACAGAGTGTACCTTTACAGTACACCACAAGTAAAAATAAATATAATAGTAATAAAATAAAGCATTGGGAGTCCTTTAGCCTGGAAAGATTAGCTTTAGGACCAGGAAAGATGGTGACACTTGGAGAGCTGGAAGAAGGTCCAGAATTTGCTTGGAGCTGTGTTGTCTACCAGTTTGTTTTCAGCTAAGTGGATAATAACACACAGTACAGAGTACCGCCCTGACTTTATCATCTGTACAGATGTAGTGTCTGAGATTCTGCTTTTTTGTAAGATCAAAAGTATTGTTGTGAAAGATGACATTGTGTTGCTCTGCGGAAAACTGATGGAAACCCTGTGTTTTGATGACCATCATCATGCATTTAGGGTCAGACTGCATCCCAATATGGTGCTGAAGGTGTTGAACATAAATGAGCTGTGTTGCTTCTTCAAATCAAATATGGCATTTCAGATTCCTCCCTGTATATTGCCGTTTTATGCCGAACTAAATTCATTGTTTTAAAGTGTTTTATACACTACATGAGATGTTTTTATATTTTGAGCCTGACATAAAAATAAAGCTGTTAAATGTATTATCTAGTTGTGGTTTTTGCTCACTTGTTTTATATGTAAAAGCATTATTAAAAACCAGGTTTTCATGCTGCAAAACAGTGAATTGAGTGTAAAGGTAACACTACAGGAAGAGTTTTAGTAACATTACTTGGTGTAAAATTAATTACAAATTTTACTCTATGAGAGCTAATTTTTCACTAGAGATTAGTGTATGAATAACACAGTATAGAGTAACATGACACTACTAGTAGTGTTAAGTTGATTTAACACTATACGGTGTTACTCAGTGTTAAATTTTTACTCTATTTAGAGTTAAATTTACTCTAAAATTTTAACACTATAGAAAGAGTTGATTTAACACCAATTCTGAATGGCACCAAATAGACTCGGAAACAGTGTTAAATTTAACTCTTTAAGTGTTAGTTTGACACTGCAAATTTTACTGTGTACATTTAAGCTATATAGTTCCCTCTGTGATAACTCTGCTATGAATGCCTCTTATTAACTTTTATGCTTTTACAACCCACTATGAGCAAACACTCAGCAACAGTGGGAAGGAAAAACTCCCTTCTTGAAGGAAAAAACCTCTGGTAGAACCAGGAAATCTGTCTAAACTAGTTGGGGGTTAGAGCAACAGATGCAAGTCTTCAGATCATTTGCAGTGTGACTGTCTTTGTGCACACTTTAACCTGATTCAGTTTTCTTATTTGTCAAAATGCACCATGGGTAAAAACAAAACAACAAAACAAAACAAAATAGTAATGAAGGAGAATCCTCAGCAAAGATGAATTAAACAAGTTTTATTTTGATCAAATTTTACTTTAAGTAAAACACATCTTTATTTGATGACATTGAAGTCATCAAATAAAGACAGTTTTGATGGAGCTCCTGACCCAGCCCAAGCTCTCTATGAAGACGAGGAAAAACTCCCCAGGGGGCCAGATCGATGGGAAGAAACCTCGGGAAAGCCCATTCAAAGAGAGATCCCCTTTCCTGGGATGGCTGGGGGGGTTACAGGAACTCCAAAAAAGCTAAATTTTTATTTATTTTCTTTTTAAGATTGACCCACTCTATCTATTCCTGTCCAACAGAAAAAAGAAAGGAAGTTACTACAATGTATCACACTTGCATGATAAGGTGTGAATTGTGTGTTTGTGTGTGTTATCTTAGCCAGGGGTGAAGCTGGAGCTCCTCCAGTGTTGGGCGCTTCTCCGGGGCTAAAGCTAAACATGCGTCCAAGAAATTCCGGCATTCTTGAAAGAAAGAAAAGATCAAAAAGATGAAGATGATAGTTCTAGTGATCCAAGGCAGCAGTGAAGTGTGAAGTTTTCTTACCTGTGGACAGACGCTTTTTGATGCTCAGTTGCTTTGTGAGGAACCTCGCAGTACTAAAGTATCGTGCATGAAGCGCTTCATACAACACCACTCCCATTTGCCACACCGTGGTGGGTCCACACCTGTAGCAGCTCCTAATGTACCACTCGGGAGGGATGTGAAGAGGAGTGCCTAACAAACAGACACAATTACAATTTCTTCTAAAACAAAAGACACAAATTGTTACATCTGTGAAAAGCAAGAGCAGAATATGTTACCATAGAAGATGCGATACAGAGATCGCTGTTTAACAAAGCAGCTCAGTCCAAAGTCAATGATGCGAACTCGAGGCACATCTGAGCCGGTCTCAATCAGAATGTTTTGTCCCTTGATGTCCCGATGAAAGATGTGTTTTTCCTCAAGTTCCTTTACAGCATCAACTAGTTGCTTCAGAATGACCTGGAAAAGATGAAAAACACAATAATGAGTTAATGCTTTTCTGCCTTGATTGAATGCTGTACAGTCTAAGGCTCTTCCAGTCAACTTACCTTGGCCGTGTCCTCTGTTAAAGTTCTTCCATTTTCTGCTTTGTATTTTTGCAGGTCCACAGCGGGGACAGGTCTCTCCAGCACCAGGATCAGCTCTTTGCCAAGGTCGAACCACTCCAGCAAGGACACAGGTGCTGATATTCCCACTGACCCTTCTGCTTCACCTGCAAGTTTAAGCATAATGGCCACTTCCACCGAGAGCATCTTCCCATTTTCATCCTGAAATATTACAACAAAGTGGATGATGAGGAACGCCGCATTCAATCCAGTAATGTGAAACTAATTCAAGTGTTGGACGCTTACCGCCACTTTGCAGTAGACTTTATTTTTGGGAATGTGTTTGATGGCAACCTAGAAGACACAGAGCATTGGTGAGCATTTCCTCAGTATGACATAATGAAAGGTGGAAACACAGCAGACGTCTCAGTTTACGATATTATCCATTATCTGCGTCACTGCCTGTGTTACTACCATCATCTGAACACTTACTGGAAAACGATCTTCTATCCGGTAGCCAGCAAACACTGCTCCGCAGCCTCCTTCTCCGAGCTGGTGCTCCTCCACATATCTGGCTTGGAATTCACCTGAACAGACAAAACAGCAAATCTGGTTTTATTACAGCTGTGACACAAATTACTCTCCTCTGTAGCCTAAATGTTCCTTCTGCCCTTCCCCTGAATATAAAACCCAAGCTGCTTGCTACTTACGTTTTTGGTCTGCCACTGATTTTTTGCCCTGGTCCACATTCCTTTTTTTTTTCTTGAGTGGCTCTCTGTTGTCTCCCGCGGCCTTTCTTTTGCCATTTTTTGCACACTCCTGTTTGTTGTTCAAGTCTGGAGATGTGGAAAACACCAAAAGCACATCAGCTCACTGGATGATAGACACAAACACTAAACACCAATATCTTAAACCTAGCAACCACACTTAATCTACCCCCTTATTCAACTAATTAGCCTACCTTTACCAGAGTCCAACGAGAAGGATGCTTGCTCCTCGTCACCGCTCATATGGTCGAGAAGTTTAGCCTTCTTTGCTTTCTTTGTTGTGCCCTCTTCATCTTGCACAACCTTGCGCTTCACACCTTTGACCACATCTGAGCTGGTGGAAGGACCAGCCTGCTCAGCGACCCTCCTCCTTTTTATTGGGGTCTTCTTTTCAGGACTGGCCTTTCTTTTAGCAGTCCTGCTCTTACAATCTATAAACGACAACAACACAGTGGTGAAAAAGAGTCCCCGACATCAGGACTGGAAGCAGTTTGATGGCAAAGAATTTGAAATTGCTTTTGCTTAAATTATCACAAGTTTATTCTTGGGATAAAAAAAACTGACCAGTGCGAATTGATACTAGGTTCACTAAGTCTTAGATCTTGATGACACTTGTTGGTCTGTTTTTACTGTTGAGTCCAAGAATAAACTTATTACATTATTTTACCAAAAGACCGGTAACCTTTCTTTGATTAGACATCTTGTATTAAAGCTATTTTCAATCAAACATATGATTCAAATACTCTAAAAATGATTCACATAGTGTCAACATTTCTAGGATTTGGATTTTACCAGGATTTTATTATTTTACTTACCTTGATCTCCTGAATCTTTCTTATCAGCTGGAGTGGTCATTTTTCTTGTTTCCTTTTTCATTGTAATTTTGGAGAACTTTTAAAATCGAAAATGTAAACCGTAATGAGTTAATAAGATTGAGTTAATATTCCTTCAAATGTGCACCTTTCAAATGCTTGACTTTTCTAACTGAATTCTGTAAGTGAGCTTTATAAGTAAACTCTGGAAACTACGGCAACACAACATAGAATCTTGCCTTTCAGTGACTTCACTGACTGCCAGCAGTTCAAAGTAGTTTACAGAAAAACACTCTGGCAAACAAAGCCATAATATTTCATATAATTCAATCATTTCATATCAGTTAAACAGTTTCTTTCATTATCTTTCATCGTTTGTATAAAGACCTCATGTATGGATGACAGTATGAAGATTTGTGGTTGACCACACACTAATACAGGGAGTGCAGAATTATTAGGCAAGTTGTATTTTTGAGGAATAATTTTATTATTGAACAACAACCATGTTCTCAATGAACCCAAAAAACTCATTAATATCAAAGCTGAATGTTTTTGGAAGTAGTTTTTAGTTTGTTTTTAGTTTGAGCTATTTTAGGGGGATAACTGTGTGTGCAGGTGACTATTACTGTGCATAATTATTAGGCAACGTAACAAAAAACAAATAAATACCCATTTCAATTATTTATTTTTACCAGTGAAACCAATATAACATCTCCACATTCACAAATATACATTTCTGACATTCAAAAACAAAAACAAAACAAATCAGTGACCAATATAGCCACCTTTCTTTGCAAGGACACTCAAAATCAAATCAAATCAAATCACTTTTATTGTCACATCACATGTGCAGGTACATTGGTACAGCACATGTGAGTGAAATTCTTGTGTGCGAGCTTCACAAGCAACAGAGTTGTGCAAAATACAATAATGTAAACAAGCAAAATACAAGAATGGCTACATCTGAAACTAATAAATATATGTACAATATATAATAGTATATGCATTTCTGGATGTGTATACTAAATATTTTTCTACGTGTGTATGTGTGTGTGTGTGTGTGTGTACACATATTTTACAAATTAAATAGAGTAAACAATAAATAAAATATATAAAATAAAATATACAGAGTGAGACATGTGCAAAACAGTGGCGTTGCTGTACAGTATGGAGTGCATAATGTTAAAGTTCCAGTAGTGAAGCTGAGGTGTCTATGAAGTGTTCAGCAGTCTGATGGCCTGATGGAAAAAGCTGTCTCTCAGTCTGCTGGTACGGGACCGGATGCTGCAGAACCTCCTTCCTGATGGAAGTAGTCTGAACAAAAGCCTGCCATCCATGGATTCTGTCAGTGTTTTGATCTGTTCACCATCAACATTGCGTGCAGCAGCAACCACAGCCTCCCAGACACTGTTCAGAGAGGTGTACTGTTTTCCCTCCTTGTAAATCTCACATTTGATGATGGACCACAGGTTCTCAATGGGGTTCAGATCAGGTGAACAAGGTGGCCATGTCATTAGTTTTTCTTCTTTTATACCCTTTCTTGCCAGCCACGCTGTGGAGTACTTGGACGCGTGTGATGGAGCATTGTCCTGCATGAAAATCATGTTTTTCTTGAAGGATGCAGACTTCTTCCTGTACCACTGCTTGAAGAAGGTGTCTTCCAGAAACTGGCAGTAGGACTGGGAGTTGAGCTTGACTCCATCCTCAACCCGAAAAGGCCCCACAAGCTCATCTTTGATGATACCAGCCCAAACCAGTACTCCACCTCCACCTTGCTGGCGTCTGAGTCGGACTGGAGCTCTCTGCCCTTTACCAATCCAGCCACGGGCCCATCCATGTGGCCCATCAAGACTCACTCTCATTTCATCAGTCCATAAAACCTTAGAAAAACCAGTCTTGAGATATTTCTTGGCCCAGTCTTGACGTTTCAGCTTGTGTGTCTTGTTCAGTGGTGGTCGTCTTTCAGCCTTTCTTACCTTGGCCATGTCTCTGAGTATTGCACACCTTGTGCTTTTGGGCACTCCAGTGATGTTGCAGCTCTGAAATATGGCCAAACTGGTGGCAAGTGGCATCTTGGCAGCTGCACGCTTGACTTTTCTCAGTTCATGGGCAGTTATTTTGCGCCTTGGTTTTTCCACACGCTTCTTGCGACCCTGTTGACTATTTTGAATGAAACACTTGATTCTTCGATGATCACGCTTCAGAAGCTTTGCAATTCTGAGACTGCTGCATCCCTCTGCAAGATATCTCACTATTTTTGACTTTTCTGAGCCTGTCAAGTCCTTCTTTTGACCCATTTTGCCAAAGGAAAGGAAGTTGCCTAATAATTATGCACACCTGATATAGGGTGTTGATGTCATTAGACCACACCCCTTCTCATTACAGAGATGCACATCACCTAATATGCTTAATTGGTAGTAAGCTTTCGAGCCTATACAGCTTGGAGTAAGACAACATGCATGAAGAGGATGATGTGGACAAAATACTCATTTGCCTAATACATTTGCCACATACACTTATTCTTCTTTTTTATACTAAGTTAATATACTGTGTTGTGTTGTTTGTTACGTTGTGATGTGTCATATCGTGTCGTGTTGTGTTATATGTAGTGCCGACGTAGGACAGTTTTTCCAATTTCATTGTACTACTGTACTATGTATGACTGTGCAATGACAATAAAGAGTTATCTTATCTTATCTTATCTTAATTCTGCACTCCCTGTAAACACTGTGTCAGCTACATTGTCATCTGATTTAAAGTATTTATTATGTACATTTAACTGTCATGGTACGGAGTCTGTGACCCAGTGTTTTGTGTTTGTTCATTTATATTCATTGATTATTCTTATGTATGATTTTGGTTCTCTTTATCGTTTTCTTCTTGTGTTATATTCTTAGGCTTTAGGTTTCTGTTACTTTGCCTTGCCCCTGTGTCCCACATGTCATGTCTAGTCACTCTTGTTTCCATGTTCCCCAATTTCTCCCCAGTCAGTCATGTCTCTGTGTCAACTCTGTGTCTTTGTAAAAGTCTCTTGTTTGCTGTTTTACTTTGATAGTCATGTGTGCTATGTTAGTGTCATGTCTGTGAAGGTTCTCAGTCATCTAGGTCATCGTAGTCTAAGGAGTTTGGAAAGAAAGCGTCTGGACTTGAAGTTGCTTGAAGATGTTTCACCTTCTCGGATGAAAAGAACTTAAACTTTGCTTGAACATCTTCAAGCAACTTAAAGAAGTCCAGACGTTTTCTTTCTAAGCTCCTTAGACTATGTTAGTGTTTTCAGTTTTCCTTCCCCATGTTCTTGTTGTTTGTGATTTCTCGCAGCTGTGCTCTCATCCTGTGTCTTATTCCCTCATTTATCCCTCTGTGTATTTAAGCCCATTGTTTTCCTCTGTTTGCTGTTGGGTTGTCTGTGTATCATCCATGACAATTAAACTAAATAGCAAATGCAACTACAATTTCAATGAGATTCATTCCTGGCATACTGCGGTGGCTGAAAGTAGACACCAAGCATTATCACTGTAACTGATGTAAATATTGGACTTGGAGGGGATTCATCTGATAGACTGATGCAAACATTACTGTGAGGAAAATTTTGAATCTCCCAATTTTCTTTTTTTCTGAAAGAAAGAAAGTTGGTTACTGTATCACATTTGTATGGCAAGATGTGAATTCAGTATGCATGTGTGTTTGTGTCAGAGAGGAGTTTATCTGAGCCAGGAGGTCCTCCAGCATTGGGTACTTCTCCAGGACTTTGTTAAAACTTGTTTTCAAGACGTCTAAAATGAAAGAAGGACAAGAGATATCGAGATGATAATTCCAGTGAGCCAAGCGAGCACACTGATTTTCTGCAAAATTTTCTTTTTGAGAGTCACTCGGCTGGGCAGGGGGTATAACACATCTGCAATGCAGCAACATCTGCTCTCTGGGCCTGTGTGAGTGTTATCTCAATGGCGGGAATGAGGATGTTGGAATTTGGCATCTCAGGCACCAACTCTTTAAGTTATTTTCACTTTGTAGAAAGTTAAAGCACAGAAAAGAAAAACAGATACATTAGAGCGTGAGATACTTTGACCTGAGGTGCGCGCGTGCGTGTGACTGTGCACGCGTGCGCGGGTCTAGGCTTTCTATCGGATTCAATCAGGATATAAAGCGAAAAGGCACTACCGTAAAGACTGGTGTAAAAGCGCAAGGAAATTTATGCGGCGGAACGCGCGTATGCACAAAATGCAACACAAAAACTGACGCGCGTGGTTTTATTCGCGCGTCAAACGCGCTACACTGACGCGCGTTTCACGCGTTTTTGCGACGCAAATCTGCTTCCGAATTTTCGCGGGACCCGCAATCGCGCGTCATCGCGCCTTTCCATTGACTTTACATGTAAACCTGACGCTCTATTCGCGTCCATCGCGTTCGGTGTGAACACACCGTAAGAGGCGGCTGGCTCACTTTACCGCGGTAGGAAACGCTGTGTGGTAAAGTCCTAAAAATGGAACATGTAATGATCACCGTGACGCAAACCGTAAATTTTATCTGAGATCAAGGTTTAAATCACCGTCAATTTCAGTCTTTTGTGTGGGAAATAGATTCAGAGTTTGCCGACATGCCATCATACAGAGGTCCGTTGGCTGAGTTGGGGAAAAATTCTCAATAGGGTTTTTGAACTCAGCAAGGAAATCTGTCAGTTCATGGGCATGGCATGATGCGATGAAGGCATTTCAAGTGAAGCTATCACAAATGCACCAGTGCAACCTGCCTCACTTTCCCTGTTGCCAAGTAATGTTGAACCAAGTCAGCGCAACAGTGTTCACAAATGCGCACTTTGCTGATAAACGGAGCGCACTGAGTTCGCGTGGCGCTTTGGTGACTTTGAAGCACAAAATGAGAATTTCGAGCTGCTTCACAATCCATTTACAGTTGACGTGGAAACTGCACCTGTGCAGATTCAGATGGAGCTGCATTCTAATGGGACACTCAAGGGAAAGCACGACACTGAATGGTCTTCAGAGTTTATTAGTTCTATTCCTGAAGCAATGCCCCAGCTCTGTCTGCATGCGGCTCGAACCTTGTATATGTTTTCATTTATTTTTTCTGGGGTTTTGGCAGCATGTTCATATTTCTAACTTGCATAATTTTGACAGGATATATTTTTATGGAGAGCAAAATATTTAAAGTTAAAGTTTATTTATTCTTGAATTATATTCCAGTGTTTTTATTCATATTTATGTTTTAAAGAAAAACATTGTTTTAGTGTGTTCAATGAATGTTTTTCTTAACTGGGCCACGACCTAAAGTGTGCCTTGAGGTTTGGCCCCCTGTGCAATTGAGTTTGACACCCCTGATCTAAAACATTTAAGTGTGACAAATACACACAAAAAACCCCAAAGAAATCAGGAAGTGGACAAATACTTGTCCACAGCCCTGAACAACATGGCTTATTTGTAAATAAAAAGTCTGAAGTGAGACCATTTGAAGAACAAGTAGGTACGCTCAGATAATTCAAAAGGAATGGGGTCACATTCTTAGTAAAACTGAGTAAAATAATGAGTAAACAACTGAAACAGAAGACAAAAATCACACAACCCTTTAAGTTTCTTTTATAATTTCACCTTTAATAGATGAAGCCCGCCTTGCCGTGAGGAAAGGCCACATTTGGTAACGATTGAAATCACCTACAAAAATAAACCCGCCTCAGCCTACGGAGAGAGAACACGATGAGACCTTCAGCCTCTCCTTCAGGTTTGTCCGCAGCTGTTGAACTGTACAAAGGCACAGAGATCGGGACATTTCAGACCGAGCTCCAACTGCAGCTCAGATCTGAAACCTTTACCCAGAAAACCCTTTAGATTTTTTTTTTAACTCAAGTGTAGAACAACAGAGTTAGCGTTGTGTTTTCAAGCTCGTCATAAACCTGAAAAGGTGTATCGCTTCTCTATAGTGAGTCTGGGTGAACAACAACAACAACAACAAAAACAGCATCACTGGGAAAAATCAGGAAGAGCTTCAACAACACAGGTCTTTGGCATTTAACACAACAGTTTGTGGATGTTCAAACCTCAGACCCAAGCGCACAAATCTGAGAAGAGAAGCTTCAAAACTGCTCAGAAAATTAAGCTTGTGAACGAATTTAGTTTAGTTTGTTTGGGTTTTTTCGTTTGTCTTTAAAGAACAAGATTTAAAGATTTAAAACAATGAAGTAATACATATTCTTACATGTAAAGTTCGTGAATGTTTTCTGAGCTGTCATTTTACACTATATTATCCTATATAAATTTATATCCAGTTTGGGGACAAAAAAAATACTAAAAGTGAAAATGTGAAGCTAGTTTCAAAGAAAAGCAAAGGGAAGGCTGAAAGCTCTTAAATACGCATGAAGCGTAAAAATATTAACATTCAACAGGCTTGATGATTTTGTGATGTTTTTATAAAGAATTAATCCAAATTAGCCTAACAATCAGAACAATAGTCAAATTTCAGCAACATCTAAAGAAATAAAACATATGCTAACAAGGAAAACAGGTTTAAATAGTGTAAAATGACAGAAAGTATAAGAATATTTCAATTAAGACTAAGGAGCCAATGGTTTGCACGCTATCAGACTCTAGGTATGTTTGAACAGCCTTAAAAACAACATCTCTGAATACATACAAGGTATTATATCTGATCTTCATACATGAACACTACTGGCCCAAAAAGCTTTCCATGACATAATTCCTCAGAAATCCTAATTTCTATCAGCAGCAGGTACACGGCATCTGAAAACTATTTTCCAGACGCTGTCCGACTGCTGTTTTATCTAAAATAACGCATGCTTTTAATGTTGAACAGCCCAGGATTGTTTACAGTAAGCAAAATATTTCACAGCCAACTCTGAGCGAAATTCTACGGAAGCTCACTGAGACCAAAACTTATTAAATGACCTCACAATCGTCGACTTCTGCCACACTATACTTTCATCAGTTAAAACAGAAAAAGAATAATAAGATTATAGTGTGTTAGATGTTAAGATAAAGTAGAGCATGTGATCGCGGTACACAGGAGAAAAAATTAAATTTTAAAAACCCGTTTTCCCTGAATTCAAAGTTAAAGTGCCCCAAAAATTAAATTTCATGCAAATAGTCGGGGATGATGTGTTTTAACAGCTAAAGTTGTTTATGAGATACACAAAAAGCAACAACATGGCTTCAAGATTCAGTTACTGTTTCCATTCAGACTTTCGCATCACTTTCAACTATAAAGTATGGAAGCAAAAGAGGGCCAAAATAATTGTATTTTGTTTTCTGAATTTGTTAACCTTGAAAAAGTAAAACCACCAATAATTAAAATTATATACTCAAAGTTTTCAAATGACATACTAAAAATTAATTAATATTAATTAATTAATATTTAAAAAGACCTCCAAATTTTAATTTCTTGTATTTACATGTAACCATTAAGTTATTAAATGAGTTTTGTCTTTGGAAATTACATAAAAGTTGGGAATTTCTACAAGACACTGAAAAAGGAATTTAAAAAAAAATGCTGATATTCTGAGAAGGAAAGGGTCAGGGTGTTTCAACTTTTACCAAGAAACGCTCCAAATCAATAGATACTACATTTCCCATAATCCAACATTTTCTAACATATTCCAGTTGGCCGCCTTCTCTTTTAAACCTTGCGTGTTAAAGTTTATAATGCTGGACTTTTGCCCATGATAACCCAGAGATTATATATAAAATTAATTAATTTAAATTCTAAAGGCCCTTTTTTGCTTCCATAATATTAACCCAGTGTTTAATAATAGAAGAAACTGGGGTTAAAACCCCTTTAAATAAAACCTCTAAACTATATATACTGTATGTTTTTCCCTCTGGTGGGATGAGGCCCCTAATAGATGTTTTGCTCCAGGCAACAACACAAAAAAATATCTTTGGTTATAACAAAAATAAAAACAAAATAACTCTATAAGATAAATCAAGTTTGACACAGAAGCAAGAGAACAGTTGGCGTGTTTGACCACTAGATGGCGACAGTCTCCTACAGAAACGCCCTGCAGCACCCTCAGTTTGACATCATTTAGTACCTGCAGCTCAAACAGCAAACAGCATTTTGCAACATAAAGATAAAATGCAATGAACATTAATGTTTTGACTTGTTTGTCCAGATTATTGACTGTTTTCTTTAAAATTACCCCCCCCCCCCCCAAAAAAAAAATAAATAAAAAAATTCCACGCAAACAAGAAAAAGCCTCTTTGACTTTTAACTGATAGATTACATCGTCACAAAAAATATTGCATATATATATATCACAGGTTTTTAAGGCCTTTTCTTAAGAAAACCCTTTTCTCGTTGAGCCTTCTTTTGCACTCTGATGCATTTCTTTAGTTTTTCTGCCTTTAAACCCTCATGTTTACTACAGTCCTGCGTGCCTTGATTTGTGTCCCACTCTTATTTTATCCTTAAGAGAGGTTTATGAGGTCAAGGCTGCACATTTTAGTTCAAGATAAGCGTATCAAAAAGTTGCGTTTTAAATGAATGCCTGCTGACAGACGGGTTGAAACGCACACAATGCCGCTGTTTTTCCTCTCTGGTCTCAGCAGCTATCAGCACTCACAGACCTCCTTTTCTTGCACTCATTGATTCGAGGAGCTCACGTGATGCAAAAAGTGAACAAGCAGTTAATCAAAGTGACTTGCGGTTGGAGGAAACCCCCGTCACGGTCCTCAAGGCCACGGTCACATTGCTTGTATGACAGTCTTTCCCATGTATTAGCTCCTCGTGCCATTTATCTTCCCCTAGTTTTTGTCTTTCCTGCATCTAATGTTTCTTTTCTACTTCCTCTGAACCGCTCAGTCAACTTCCAGAAACCTGTCAAATCTCCACACTGACCACATGGTGGGTGGGGGGGGGGGTCAAAGTTCAAGCAGTTTGCTTTAGTCTATTCAGCTCATGGTTCACGAAACTCTGCTGGTGGTGGAAAAAACACAAAGGCTTCAGATCCCACCAGTTCATCTTCACTCCACATGAAAAAACAAACAGCGTTTTTTTTTTAGTTTTTTACAAACTGCAACCAAAACTAAACTACTTCCTGTTAAGTTCCAGTTAAGACTCATCTTATCGTTCTTTTACTCTTCCTATTAAAAATCTCTCTAGAGTTCCTGCATCTGTTTTCCGTTACATCACCTTTCATTTCTCCTTTCTTTCATGCAAACAATCTCAGGCTGGCTTTTATGGAGTCCTAAATGTGCCAAAAAATATGAACAGATAATTAAATTCCATATAAATGGATAACAAATATAATAAGAATTTCTTCTCAGATTCATATATTTTGATTGGACATGTTTTTGGAACGGATAAATCCAGAAGAACTCCAATCCATTTTCATTCTTTGTAATTAGAGCTATTATTATTGGAATCAGTATTTACTTTTACAACTGCTGTGAGTTAAAATAACTCCATTTTATGATAATAACTTTTTTTTAAATGGTCTGTCATGCTCTGATGTTTGGATTTTCTGTGTCCTGCTGAAGTCTGAAAAAACTATTCTCAGCATCTGTGTCAACAAGCAGATTGTTGCTCCGCCTCTACAATAAAACAAAAATAAGACTTTGTTTTAAAAAGAAAAACAAAAAGCAATAAAAAGCTTCACCCATATAAATTAAAAAAAAAAAAAAAATGTACAGACCTCTAAAACACACAAGTTAAATAAAAATAATTCAACATATGGCCTTGAGTCTTTCACAAGTTCAAAGGATAAAAAGGTGAGGGAAACAAAAAGGATGAACTGCATAAATTATGTGACAGCAGGACAGAGTGAGAGAAGAAGAAGAAGAGAGGGATGGACGGCGAACAGGGAAGAGGATGAACGGATATGGCACAGTGAGTGAATCTTTGGTGTTTGCAGGCAGACGGAGCCGAGCGGGAAGCAGTTTGAAATCTTGAATCCAGCAACCAAAATTCTGTCTGTTCGTCTTTTTTATTTGCAGTCTCTTTTTTCTGTCCTCTTGTCATCCTTTATTATCCCTTCTTCCAGGTGCTGGATCCTCTCTCCCGATTCTGTGTTCACATCCCTCCCTCCATCAAAATGTACACCAGGAGATTAAAAATGAAAAACAAAACAAAACATCCCCTTCGTCCCTCTAGGGGGCAGTAGTCCTTTTTCAAGGAGGTTATATCCTCTTAAGAAGGCCCCCTGACCTCCAGCAGTGCCTCCTGCAGTCTCTGCCGGTAGGTTTCATAGCGACGAATTACTGCGTCCTTCTGCTCCTGTTCCTCCTTTTCAAGGATCCGCAGGAAGTTTTTCAGCTCAGGGATGGAGAAGGCATCCCACTGAGGAGAAAAGCAAGAAAACTTTGCTCAGTTCTGTTTTTTCCTTTTTAATTGATAAAGTATATGTCTATGGATGATGCTTGATAGTACAGTAGGAGTGGTTATTTCTCTTTTTATGCGTAGCATCCATCTTGGGATAACAACAATGGCACCTTTACTACTTTTTAAAAACACGTTTTTTAAAAAGTTTGTCGTAGAAGTTTCACTAGGAAAACAATTCTTTTTTTTTTAAATAGTCAGCTGCTAGGTTTGAATATAGAATGATAACAATAATGTACAATGATAACTTAAAGTAAAAGATTTAAAAGGAACGGGGAAAAAAAGACTAGGATGGTGATTGCCAAACACTGTGGCCCCCTGTTGGGCTGTAAAGGTACTACAGAATTAATTTACAGTCACTTTCTTTGCCAGTTTTTGTCATTTTTGCTTAAAAATTGCGATTGAATATTTAAGTCATGGGGATATATAAAAAAAAAAAAAAAAAAAAAAAAAAAAAAAGGTACTTGTTCATTTTCTGCCTTTTTAAAAAAAAAAAATCATAAACTCATAGGTTTGTTAAGAGCAAATGCTGGGAGATACTTGAGATCAAACAGTTTATGGCAGGTCAGCCTCAATAAGTAAATCCTCAGAAGATCTAAATCAAATGAAAACACAAAAGAATTGTGCATTAGAGTTTAAAGTTTTGAAATGGGCCACAGCAGCGTCTCGTTTGGGAATGGCTGAACTCGGAGACGAAAGAGCACAGAGGCCAGGAAGATGTCAATAAAGCTGAAATGTGGTGATAATCAGTGTTACCATGACTTCTCCCGTCTGCTGTTCTTTCAGGACAAAGCTGAGCAGGTCTGGGTCGGGTCCCGCCACCAGGCGAAGAAACAACGGCTTCTCAGCATCCGCCAATTTGCATGTATAAACTGCAAAACACACACACACACACACAAACAGATTTAATTAGTCTGTACAGTATGCACGCTGCATGCAACCACAGGCAGCTGTTCCTCTGTGCACATATAAATGGATTTGGCAAAGGATGAAAGGATGGGAGCGCCATATTACCATGCGGTAGTTTACAGGAACAGACAGTGAGGGACAGATTCTGTTATTGCCAGCAATGTATTTACATCTGCAAAAGATGTAGAAGGTGCTAGAGGCTTGATTATTCTGACATTCACATATTTCCAAACCTCAATCTGAAAACTCATCGGTTTGTCTGCTGACAGCAACCGAGGACAAAAGCCGATTTTTCAGGGCTTACGGTGTAATTAGGATGTCAGGGTAGTGTGTATATTCATTTACAGACCTCCTGCTTCATCAGTGTGTTCTCAGCCCAGTGACACTTTGTGATGTTCCTTCTGCAAGGTGCCCTTTAGCCCTCTGGCCCCAAAAGTATTGCTCATGTTTAACAAAGATGCAAAGTCCTTGTAAGGAGGTTGGAGAGTGCTGGGGGCATCGTTTCTTGGGTTAACAGCCAGAAGACTCTGGTTTCTACTCCTTTTGAGCACTTTGTGTTTTAGAACTACTTAGTTAGGGTTAGGAAAAGATTGCAGTTTGGGTTAAAACCCTCACTGGCATACCAGTAACCCTGCTCGTTAACAAAATCTCAAAGGAGTGACCAATCAGCATCACTTCTGCCTTAATGCATGCCACAGCACACACAACAAAGACCGGTTTTCTGACAAAGCAGTACTAACCGACAGCGATGAAAACAGTCTGACTCTGTGTGTCGCTTACAATTGCATCTTTTGTCTCTTCCTAACAAATTCTGCATATTTGTATGTTGACCATCATTTATTGGTTTAGAAGATTTACAATTTAAGGATTTCTAACTTTCAGAAGGGATTAAAATAAAAGCAAAGAGCTAAAGAAAAAACAGTGAGCAGAAGCAAAACAATTGAAGGAGATGTTTCTGCACCCTGTACATCCCTACAAGCTTTGGTTCAAATGATTCTCTTCTTTACATATCCAAGTTCTCCTCGACCACATCGTGAGTCGTCTCGTCTCAATTTGAAACAAAGTCGAAGATGTTTCTACATTTCCAGACCGCAGTTAAATCTCAGACACTTAACTTTTCTCCTGAAACACCAGACAAGTTCATTAAAAGTCCTCAAGTGTCTGCAGTCAGGCGTCTGTCTAGACTCTGTCTTTTATTAGCTGTACGTCTCCAATCATGAATGCAAACCAGAACAGGAGCGTTTAAAGAAGGGGGAGAAAACACACAAAAACACTCTAAATCTATAAAAATTTGAGTTGAAATGACTCACAAGCTTCAAACAAGCATCTGCAGGTTGTGTTTATAGTTTTAAATCAATGCATAAGGTTAATAAACTGTCTTCTCCTCACTGAAAGACATCGTGTGACACCCAACAGCCTGTAACAGCTGCTCATTCACAGCATGGATGTGCGCTGTATTTATATCTGCATGTGTGGGTATCCCTGGTGAGCTGTTATAGTAGGGAGAGCCTCTGGCATCCAACATGAGGGTGAGGCCCACACACACACACACACACCTCATACCGAGCGTGGCAATAGTGGCATGAAACCCCGTCTCTCACACCCAGTCTTACCCTGCTCCTCCCGCCGGTATCTCTTGTACAGGGCATATTTAGCCGGGTTGTCTGCAACTGTGAATTTGCTCAGCAAGCCGACGATCACCTGAAGACACGCGAGAAAGAAAAACACCCGTCAATATTACTTTGACAGCTCTTCTAGAAGATTTTTGTGTTGCTTTGTCGTTAATTTATTGCTTAAAAGGATAAAGAACATACAAAACTGAGTGAAATCAATGAACTTAGCCCTGTCTGTCTCTCGACTTCAACCGGTCTGTCATCAAATCTTAATTAACCTATTAAGCAGGCTGCAGTGTGTTCACATGTGTGTGTTTGCGTGTGTATTAACAACCTCTTTGACTGTGGTTTTAGAGCTGACATGAAGGGTGTTGGAGACTCCTTGGGGCAGATAGAAGGCCTCCCCAGCTCTTGTCTGACTTCCCTGCACCGTCATTGGCCTCCGCAAATCCATCTGGACCTTGATGAAACCCGTGTACACACCGCCCGCACCCTGACAGAGACAGAGTTAATGTTTTAATGTGGCCACTATGGTAGCTGCTACATGATCTCTCTAAGTGAGCCCAGTTCACCCAATAAGCCCAGTGTGACCTGCAGGACAGATGGCCCCAGATGGAGGAAGACTATCTTAATCTCATTACTCCATATGGGGCTGGGAGGAGTGTGTGTGAAGGTCACGAGTAGACAAAGAGGCCAAGAATGAAGAGAAGTAAAAAAACAAGTAGACGTCAAAGATGGAATGATAAAAAGACAAAAACGGGATGAACAAGAAAGACAAATCCTAAAGAATGAAGACGGAAATTGGACAGAAAAGGTGTGCTGAAACAGAAACATGCAGGCTTCTCATAGTGAAACTACCCATTCATCCACTCACTACTTAAAATATGCAGAGCAATCGGCTCTAAACTGTCCTGATGATCTATTAACTGCAAAAGTAACAAATATTCTCAGTTCTCAGTTTTTTTAAAAATATAAATGAAAATAAACATTTAGACTTTTTTTTTTTAAAGGATTGAATGTGAGCTCTGAAACCCATTTACAGACATTATTATAATGACTGTGGAACAAACTGACTGTGAAAGTTAAAGTTTCACGATGAGCATCTTGTGAATACACCCACTTTGAGTTATGACTCATTTCAGCATAAAATATTTTGGAAAGTATCATCATTATTTCCTTAATCAGTGAGTTTGTCTTTTTTCTCAGTTATAAAAAAGCAAAACAATGACAAGTAATTAACAATGGAGTGTTTAAAGGTAGCTCAAGTTCCCAACAGACTTTATTATCAACTGGAAAATTGCACAGATTAGCCTTAGACAACACTTTGTTTTAATCTTTATATAATGCTCTAGTAGTATGGCATTTGATCTCATTACATACATGCTGATTTGGGCATGAGTGACCAATATAAGCTGATATTATGTGTCTATGCAGCTTTTTTGTCCATTTATTGTCTTTATATTCTAAAAACTCATATATTCAAATGTATAAATGAATGTAAACTTTTTATTGGCCAGTTAAAATGTGATTTTTAGTGGACAGACTCAGTTATTATGTCTGGGCTCCCCTCTGAGTGTCAGACTAGAATCTACTGGCCTTTAGATGTGCCGTTTCCCATCTGTTAAGAGTGCGGTCAGCTTAACTCCTTGTCTGAAAATAGATGATTTTCCATGACTAAGGGAAAAAAACCTCAGGAAACATCCTCTGTAACCTGCCGCTCCTTCAAAAATGCTTGCATTCTTTCATGTGGTGCTTTAACGGCCAGAAAACCCCAGTTTCACCTGACATCTCTCATTTCTACTGAAATTCACTCTGAGTTGAAGTGGAGAGAGACAACTTCAGACACCTGTCACGCTGCCAATGAAAACACTGCGGGGCGAGAACAATAGCAGGAATAACATCACATCACTCTGATGCGAGCACTGAGGAATGCTGGGAGCAGGAGGGAGGCAGAAGTAACACAGCAACATTATAAACTTCAAAATCTGAGATTTAGAGCCTGCACAGCTCTGCAGGAGTCTGGAGCGTGGAACCATTAAGACAGCCCTGGTTGATGGGTTTTGTTTTTTAAAAAGGTGTGTTTGCGTGAGTGTGTGTGCGTGTGTGCATATTATACTCACCAGCGTCATTTTAAGGTGGTCTTTGGTTAGCAAGTTGTACTGCTCGATTCTCTGCCAGATTTCCTCTTTGCTGAACTCTGTCCGCAACTCTCTCTCCTTCTCCACATCCTTAGAAGAAAAGGGACAAAGAAGGAAAGGAAACGCAACATGATAAGTCACAAACCAGCCAGGACTATTAAAACAATACATCCTCTGTTTAGACAACAGCGGTGGGACACAAAAACGAGGGAGGGAATAATTCTTTCTAATCCAAATCAAGAACCAGCGTTTTATTTTCTGATTTTACAGGATGATACACGGCAATACTACAAAGCTGTGCACATTACTCTGACATAATGTACTGTATCTCTTGTTGGTTTCAAGTGGGTGAGACAACTTTAAAACCAAAAAGATCTCTTTATAAACAAGCCTTAAAACAGATAACCAGAGCTCCAAGGTGCTCAGGGTGAGTGTAGAGCTGCCAAGAAGAAGCTCTGCTTCTGCACAATCCTCGTTTCTGTTTAAGTTCATTAAGGAAAGCAACGAGCACCCCGACAGCTCGAAATGTGTAGAGTTTCATATTTTTCTCATCATGCAAAAAAATTAAAAAAAAGGATTCGAACAAACAAGTCATGCTAACATAAATCAAATCAAGCATTTTTTTAACCTCTATCATCTGATTTTTATACTATGCTTATTAAATTTTGATGATATAATCTGGTTATCCGGTGTTCCCAGGCAGAAAATGGATGGATAAATGAATAAATAAAGCTATTTAATAGTATTAAACCCAATCATATTTAGCCCAGTTTTATACGTGCAACAAGCCAGCTTTTTTTTTTATTACATATCAGCTTGAGAAGAGTAAACTTGTTAAGATCATGTTTGTTGATATAAGTGCTCTGCAACAGACAAAATGTAATCCCCACTTATATTTGTCATGAATATATTTTGTCAAAATATACCTTCCTGTGAATATAAACAGGAACAGGTGTCAAGCGTCTGCTTTTTTATTTATTTTTAAACTAACAGCTCTGACTGGAGGGCGAGTACATGACAAAAACACCTTTTTACATCAGTGTAGGTCTCATGATAAGCGACTGACTCCTAATTTTAGACTAAAACATCCTGGAGGAAAGAGCTAACACTTCATGAGAATTGCATTTGAAAATATAACAAAACAGCACAAAAAAAAAAAGAAAAAAAAAAGTGTTTTTAAGGAGAGAGACGTCTCGTCTGACTGACCGGAGGCCACGTGGACTTGAAGAGCATGCATAACCGATTCAAACAGCCTGTGATGTGTGTGGCATGTATGTTTGACAAGTCAGCCACACAACAGACCTCACTGTGAGAGTCGCAGATCACACATCAGCACTGTGGTTTTATAAATAACCCTAGAAGATAGGGGGAGGCCAGAGGGTGGGGAAGGTCCAAACTTAGGTCAGCTGATAGGAAATGTTCACAATAAAGACAAAAAGAACCAATATGAGAACACAAACATACACATCCAAACCCTTTTAATGAATCCTAAATGAGAATGCATTATATGTAACTGCAGGCTACGTGCGTAAAACTGTAATTCAGGTCACATGAAACAAATACGTTACATAATGGGTTGTAAAGTCAGGGATGTTGACCTCAGAGCCAAATAAAATGGTTTCTAGAAGCCTCTGAAGACACATGGCCACTTTTCAGAGGTAAGAAAGTGATTCATATGTAGCTCAAATAACAGCTGTTACCCACTTTAAACCTGAATACTGATGTTTTGGAGTTATAAATGACCACGAGGAAGGTTTAAATGTTTCCTTAAACCTTTCAGGAAAGCCTCCATGTGTTACAATTGGGGCTCAGGGGAAGTACCCAAGCAACAACTTACATATAAGGGCTATAGACTGCAGTTCCTCTAGTTGCCACTTTAGGATAACTCTAAAGTGAATCAATATCCAAAGACTCCCATCTTAAAATGGCAAAAATATTTTAACATGTAAAACAAAAATCGTCTTATCCTCTAAGAGCAGCATCCTCCTTTATAAGAACTATAAGGGGGTAAATCCTATGGATGTTCTGCCTGGCCTTTGTGGTCTAACCGCTTTGACTTATCGAAAGCTCACTGCAGCTCATCTAAACTCTTTAAAAAGCCAAACATTGTCTTCCTATAATAAAACCAATTAATTGTGTGGCCGAGAACTTGACATCTTCAAATTTTAATGTCAAAAAATTATCAGCAGATTATAGAACAACGGAGTAAATAATCTGCTCCTCTCCACAGATGTTGTTTTTTTACTCCAAGTCACATAATTTTTTAAAGCTACAACTTTAAGTCTCAAAGCAGTGGATTCCAGATGTTCAAAGCAGAATTTAAACCCGATTTCTATTATTTTCTGTTTATATATGAGAGTGCCAGTGCAGATGCTCTAGACAGACTTTAATTCCCCAGCAGTCTGAGCTTACATGGGCATAGTGCAGCTCTCCGCAGCATCTATTAAAAACCACATACACACACACACGCACACACACACGCACGCACGCACAGCAGAATCTAGGCAGGCTTTGAAGGCACATACACCCTTATATGGATAACACACGCACACAGTGCTCAAAGTAAAGACAAGGTGCCAATACAGCATGTGCAAACACTGAGGTTTATGGCTCTGAGAAAAAACAGCAACGCCAGTTTAGGTCCGCGCTAAAGTGCTTTATGTTTAAGGATAACACTAATCTGACAGATTTACTTCTCTGCAGCTACATTTACTTTACTCTTCTAATGCATGCTTACCTGATTACAAAAGAAAATATGGGGATCTTTTCAGGGGGAACTTGGCGGTCACTGCCTGAAATTATGAATCCCGTGCATTTATTGATGGTTTATGAGTTGAAGTAGGTCACTAAATGGATTAAAAGAAAATTTAGCTTGTTTTTTAGCTTCATTTGTTTGAGTTCTCAAAAGTAAGAAATTACTGTTTTACCTTTTGAGGGTTTCTGGGGTTTCAAGTTGTTGCATAAAAATAAGCAATTTGAAATCACTGCAAACAACAAAACAAGATAATAAAAATGATCATGCATGCATGTTTACTGAGCTATTATTCAGCCTCTATAGTGACACCTAAGTATGTACAGTTTTAGCACTGTGGTACTGCTATAGTCCTTCATTAATTAGTACACTATGATCAACACAATCCTTAATAATAATAATTAGTTTTTATTCTTAAATCTGTGACACATAAAATAAACCTTTATTTATTTATTTTTATTTCTTTGCCCAACCTGATCTTTCAATTTGGTATTTTTGCTGAAAGCTCCAAATACTCAGTTTTCCACCTCAGTCAACTCCTTTTGTGCTGTGAGAGACTTGACAAAACCTGTTTTAGGTTTTGTCAAGAAAGCCTGGTTATGTTGAACTTTACAGTACACGCCTCTGAAGTCACCTCCTGACACCCTGTTGATCGTAATCTGTCTGTGTAATAAGTCCAGACACTGACTCATTGGGATTAAAGCAGATCTGATCAGTCACACAGGCACAGAAACAAAGTCACAACAGTTCGAGTCCCTGTTTCACAGATGCTTTCATCTACTTGGTAATACCTGTGTCTACCTGAGTGTCGTGACGTTGATTTTGACCTGCTGGGGTTTTTCCACCATCGGTCTCACCTTTAAGTGGTTGCTAGGTTAGACGAGTCAAAGCTTATTAGCAGGAAGTGACAGATAAGCAGATTATGTGCCATCTCAATGTGCACACGGAGAGGACAAAAATGAAAGAGAAGGTAAGATGTGAGTGGGGATATGATAAGAAATACTTCCTCAAGGGGAATCCTTCCTTCCATGACTCTGCAGAGTTTGTGTTCGTTTGTGGGAGATCGTGTAGGTCAGTAGATAACCCTGCTGATCTACATCAGCTGTCCTCACCTCATCTTAAATAGTCAATTCAATGCTTCCACACACCTTCCCTCTAATGTGTTTCCCGATAAAAGTCCTAATTAACCAGTTTAAGCAGAGAAACAGCAGGATTAAAGTGACATTAGTACGAAGCAGGCGTGTGTGTGAATGTGGGCGTGTCAGCTTCTCCACTTTGAGCAGGGTAGACGGGGTTAAAGGTAACTGGGAGGGAGACGGTGACCACAATCCAAACAAACAGGACAAGCAGAGCACAGCGGAGCTGCAACACAATGAGGTCATGGTCCAATTTAAGCCTGCAGCGAACACTCCCACCAAAGCTGGAAGAGCAACGCTGCACTGAAGGGACAGAGGAGAACAGAAAGAAGGTTTTTAAAAAGAGGTCTGCCATGACATTATTAATCACAATGAGTCAAAGAAGGACAAAAAGGCCTTTAAACATCAGGCTCCACCTTTATCACTTCACTGAAGTCTACAGTTGGTATGTGTGGGAAGTGATTTCAGTGTTTTCTAGGGAAGTCTTGATTCTGCGTCAATTCAGAAGACAGAAGTTTTAAAGAAGTGCTGAACTGCTTCTTTAGAAGTATTGATTTGCACTAAAAGCTGAATATTTTCCAGCTTTGTGGCCAAATTTGTTGGAATTTTTTTCAGACGAGTGAATCCTAAAGTCCAAGATCCTGCATTACTTGTTTAAACAGACAGGGCACCAATATATATTATTAAGTTTGTATATCAACATGATATGTCTTATTAATACTGTGAGTATGCAAGACAGTGTATTCTGTCCACAGGTTGAAAAAGACAAAAGCTATATAGAAACATGCTGCTAATGGAGCATAAATGAGGTTTGAGTGGTGGAAGGTGATAAAGGCAATAATATGCTCAGTTAAACCACCGAAAAGTTGTGGTTCTTTTAAGTTTATTGTATCAAGACAGGTGACGTATTTCATTCACGACAGGCTATTAAAATGCTTTCCAAGTACAAAGTGGCAGTATTTATATTTGAAGAATAATCAGTGCATCAGACCAAGTGTAAAAACAGAACTGAGTCAGCAGGGAAAAGGAAGAGAAAGGCTGTATAAAAGTGAGGAGACAGAAAACGAAGCGCGAACAGAGGAAACCCTCAAAGGGGAGAGTCATATCAGGCTTTATGTTGAAGTAATCTGAAGGAAAACTGGTCTTTTGTTTTCTCTGGATCTTATCGCGCACACACCATTTGTCTCTGTTTAGCACCGTCACGCTCGTCTGCATCGCCTGTCTGTAAACACATGACATCACTGTGTGCATGTGTAGATAAAACACGCTTAGCTCAGACTAACACTGTGCACTTGTGTGTTAAAGGTGCTACAGGCAGACTAAACACAGTCATTCACCTAAACTGAACCTATATTTTAAAGGACAACAAAGACACTTCGAGTACAGCTGGGTAGTTTTCTGCCCTTGTCTTTGACTCAGATCTGTATGTTTGGGATAATTAAAGGCAAGTCCGTTTAGCAAAACATTGACAGGAGTTAACACCGGGACACTCCTCTATAGGTGCAATATATTACATCATTCTCTCAACTCTATCCCTCCTTTATCTTCAGTGGTGCTGGCGCTTTCATGGAAAGCTCTTGACTTTTTCCAGATTCTAGAAGATTCTCCAGTATCTGTGGTCTAGTTTTAATGTCACCTGTGTTTTCCTAAACAAATTCTTAAAACTTAAATGAAAAAAAAAAAAAAGCAATAAATGTTCATTACAAGCTTTTAAAGTCTGATGGGACATCTTTAAAGATTTCATTATCATCTGAAAATCATCATGAGACTAAAGAAAGCGCCAAGCGTCACTCTGGAGAAGCTTAATCATAGATTGTTTGAAATTCTGTTTTATGTTATAAAAATGAACAACGAGCCTTCATTTCTTACTGTAAACGGTGTATTTTAAAATTAATTCTGCCTGCTTCGAGGCCAGCTTCACATTTCTGTACTGACTCGATGACTACAAATCATGTTAGTTTCCCACTAAACTGAAATAATTAACCAAAAGTCCACACGGTGAACACGTTTATATCAACTATACTTGGCAATAACTTTGCACACACAAAAAGAAAGAGAAACTAGCAGCAACTACTGAAATTTATTCCCAATCTCTCTTTTAAAGCTGAGGCTACTTTCTACTAGGATAACAAAACAAAACAAAGCACCTTTTATTAATTTCCCCCCTCCACAGCCTCCCTCTCTCTGTTACTTCCTGCCGATCCATGGGGGGAAGTCGAGCCCAGCCACACCTTTCCTCTCAGCATTCCTACAGTAATGCACGTGCACATGCATGTGCAACATCACTTAAATGTCCCACAGACGTCCTCATACTGTTCTTCTGTAACAGACAGGTCGTACGCACACGTTCCAGAGTTACTCGTGCATCTATACATGTTGAGGTATTTTTCTTTTCTTTATTTCTGTCATGTCTATGTAATATTACATTGTCAGATACTTATATTAAACATGACCAAAGCTTCAAGGTCAGACGTATGCAGAAGTAATCCCAGTAAGGGTTGGGGAGATTCAGACTGCTCTAAACAGTTTTTTTCTACTCTTGTTTTTATATGATGTCATAGAGTGAGGGGATATCCCCGCCTACCTGCTGTTCAAATCATCCGTTTAAGAGCTGAGATGATGAAGATTTGAGAAGCTGCATCAAGGCTACGTATAAGACAAATAAGGATTACTTTGAACACTGAAACTTGCAAAGCTGCTCCAGCAGAGTAGCTGTAAACCACAATTATCCATTTTCTATAACCACTAGCTATCATTCATTCACACTTTGGATGATTTCCAGAGCCTCGAGGCTGACAAAGCTGCTAGATGCAGTCTCTGAGCTGTTATTTTAAGCTTTGTTAACTCTTCAAAAAAAAGAGTGAAAATATCCAGTGTTACTCCTCAACACAGCCCAAAGCTAAGATATTATGTACATGATTTATAAAGGGGAGGGGGAGAAGCTGCAAATAACACAGCTACCCCCAGCAAACTTTAGCAATTTCAGCTTAAATAAACAAAAACAAAAGAAACAAAACTGAAAAAGTAAAGTTACTTTAAAAATGCTTGCCAGGTGATTAAACGTGTATCACTTTGACTCTCAAACTAACCTGAGCAACATTAGCTTTTTGTTGTTCTTCTGATATCATTAAAGATATTATTGCCTTTTTCTTGAAGATTCAAACGTGCTCAAAAATAATCCGCATTAAAATGAATGTAAAGATAATTACAAAACCTCATCAAAAGAGAGGAGAGTCAGAATATCATTAAATACAATCCAAACACTTATTTATAGACCAAAATCAAGTTGATAATAAGTAAAATATTCAGCTTTAACCTCAAATATAAAGTTTAAAAACAGGCAAAATATGAAATAAGTCAGAAAGAAGAGAAAATGATGTTATTGTCTGCATGCCAAGAGGTAAAAACCTGCAGACTAAATCAGCAGGACCACACAGAGACATCACTTCAGCACAATGATGTGAACCAAACTGGACCGCTGACAATGCGTTCTGAGTGCGGTCAGGGAAGTACACCATGAAAACATGTTCAGGACACACAGTTAAGCCTCAGCTCAATCAGCAGCCTGTGAGGAGACCACCAGGCCACCCAGAGATGGAGAGCGCTCTGCTCCCAACACCGACAAAGACGTGCAGAAGATGGAGGAGGAACAGGGTTAGAAGAAAAAGCAGGGAGTGAGGAAAAGAAAAAGTAGAGAAAAAAATGAAATAAATCAAAACCGTTTCTGTCGTTAGCAGCTGTCATATTCTGACGCCACGTTTAATAAAGCCGAATCGCTTTTCTTCTCAGGCTCCGCTAACACTCAGGCTGTTGACACAGTTGCGTTGGAGATGAATACAACATTGAAAGCATGACGCCGCTGCTGTCTAACCGTTTGGGTCATCAGCCCAAACTGCTAAGTGCCTGCTGAGAAATGTTCTCATTAGCCTGAAAATGGCTTTCATTAACACAGCTACATACAGGGGAAAACACACTGCTGGGGAAAGACTCACACAAGCAATCGTGTCTATAACAAACCCTCGATCGATACAAATTAAGACTGATGTTGGAATAATGCATTATAATTTGGTCTATTCTGGTCTTGCCACACATGACAGCACAAATAAAATATATTTTTAGGACCTTATTATTCTTGATTTTAAGACCGTAACGATTCCCAGGAACACTGGCTGAAGTCGAGGCTTTGCACAAGAAGAATTGAGCAACAGACCCAAAGAGGTGTGTTCATGTGTGTGTGTTGGGGGGAGGGAGTGAGTAAGCATGTGTGGGCTGAGATTTTGAAACTTCATAGTTCTGACCTTGGAGGAAGGCAGTGAAACAAACGAGGTGTGTTCGAGCCAAAGATAATGGAGAGATCCCCTCGAGACTTTTATTCCACTGAAAACAAACTGCAGATTACTTTCAATATCATTTTCAGTTATTATTGATGACTGAATAAATCATTTATCGCCTGACCCATGAACCTGATCAATATGGAGGGTTTTTTTTGTCCTTTTTTCACTGATTTGTTAAAATGTACTTCTGATTACTGATTATTTTATTATTTTTTTGTCATCTATTGGCCAAGACATTCACTGAAATGCCCAATCTGACAGAACTTTGTGAAATAGTCATCTATTGATTAGTACGTCTGGACACTTTTCATGTTTTAGGACATAAAAAAAAAAAGAAAAGAAAAGAAAAGCAAAATGGGAAAAAAAACAAAACAAAACAACCCCCCCCCCCCAAAAAAAACATCCACATTTGGAAGCTGAAGGGTTGGCAGTGGTGTGAATGGTCTCACTGCTACAGTTTTTTTAGTGGAGTTTTTAACTGTAAATTAATTGGGTAGGTTTAGGTGATAAAAAAACAACAAATTATTTTTTCAAAAATGTTCAAATGCAATGGTTATCACCTTTTTCATAGGGTTCCAGGGGACTTGTACTCCTACGCTGTGGGTTAAACCTGATGTGCACCATCGCATCGACATCAACAGCCCAACCACAAATGTCCCATAAATGTAAACTTGCGTCCTAAACCGCAGTGCTAGAAATGAAGCATAAGGGTTGGATCCATGCTGCAGTTACAAAATATGCTGCCTGTGTAAATAAATTAGTTTCAAAGTCACGCTGATTACAACGAAAAACAACAACCAGAGGACAATTTGTGATGTTGAACACAAACGGAGCGCTTTTTCAGGGCTCTCTCACATTTTCCCAGGGTTGGAAAGACCTTAATAGCTGATAGTTTTGGTTAAACTAATATAATCTCCTGTCACATTGCTTATCCTTGATTTGAATCAACAGTTACAGTACGGCCCCAAAAATAGTGTTATTTCTAAAAAAAACAAAAAACAAAAAACATTTTCATCCTGATGGTCATGAAAACAAGTTACTGACCGACAATAACAAAGCTAATGTGAGGATGTCTGATGGAGTTAAAAACCCAGACACCAATAAGACTTAAAAGTTTAAAGTTTACTGAGGAGCTGGAAGACTACAGGAACCCCAAACCAGTTTTCCAGAGTCCTACATCGCCAACTCTCATGCAAAAGAAACAAACAAAACAAACAAACCAGCCTCATTAAATCCTCTAATGAGATGTTACAACCTCTCTGAGAGCCACAGTCATAATTTAGACAAACACGGCCAAAGAAAGCAAAAGCAAACAAACACAACGCTGGCAATGAAGGTTTGTGGAACAAGGTTCGCTGCTGGCAAACCCCCCACAGCAGCCTCAGTCGAGTCACACATGAAGCAACAGGACAGCGAGTCAGTCATATCTGAAAACATGAACACTAAATCAGCCTCAGGCAGTCTAACACTCCTCCTCCAGGAAAGTTATATTGAGCCCCTGTTGGGTGTGTAAGCACACATGTTTATGACTTTCTGAAGATACTGTAGGCGTCAGTCTAATTTATACGCCCACCACGAGCACCATGTGACCAGGTACATTCCCATCACCACAACTGTGGTTAGCTTTGTGTTGTACTGTTGATAAGATGGATTAAAGTGAAAATGAAGCATGTTAAATAAAGATCCAGCAGCCTTTTCAGTAATGCTGTGCTGAATAAACAGTGAGATTTTTAAGCAGTGACACAAGCCAGAGTGTAGGTTCGCTGGATTCAATTTTAGTGCTGCAAGTGTGCTGGAGACCACCATAAATACAGGAATATAAACAGAGTTGGTGGGGAACAGGGAAAGCATGCTACAACCTGATCATGTTGGACACAGTGTTGGGACGATGCTATTGTTTTAGTTGTTTTTATTTTCTTATGGTATTATTCCTTCTCTTTTATATTTTATTCCATCATTGTTGTGCATTTTACTTATTTTAGTTGCATTTTCGTTTGTAAAGCACTTTGTGCAGCATGAGCTGTTAGAAATGTGCCGTATAAATAAACCTGACCTTGACTTTGATTAAAATGGCACAAAAGTCAAATGTGACGCTAACTAGCAGATATTAAGCCAATCAAACATGCGAGTTGTGGTGAAATTAGATTAGAGACAGAAACGAGGCAAGTCTTCGATGGAGCTACTTCAGATAATAAACAATAACAAGGTCCAGGGCAGACTCCACCAGATAACACTAACAGCTAAGCTCATATGAGAACAAGGAGTAGTTGAGTAGTTGAATAGTTGCCAGTGAAAGGGTAAAAGTATACAGTCTTGTAAACAATGGTTAAAAACAGGCTAATAAAGCTAGCAAAACATTAAAAATAAAACCCCCACTGAAATCCTTAGTGCTTAAGGCTAAACTATATCCATAATGGCTGTGCATATATTATATATTTATTTTATTTATTTATTTAAATACCAGCACACAGTGACTCACCTGGTTACACAAAGACTTCCAATAGTATAGAAATCGATAGGAAAATGTCATTCACCTTCGCTTCACTGTGACCCTACTAAACATTTTATGATGATGTCCAATGGCTCATTGGCAGACATGTCAACCACAAGTCGTTCAAGCTCACCTCTCCCTGGTCACATCCAACACTCAGCTTGGGTCTTCAACTGTAAAACATCCTAAGCCAATAGGTGCCATGGCAGAGGCTACATCCATCTTTAACGCTTCAAAAGGTTTGATTTGATTTCCAACGAATAGCTGAGTTTTGGACAATTTTGGCACCACTACAACTTTGCTGAAAATTGGTTCAAACCTAACAATCCAAACCTGCGAACAGTTTCGAAAAGTTTAGGAAATCACAGCGATTTGCTGCCCTGACACTGACCTGATCATTCAAGTCTGGCCATGTTATACGAGCGTCCAACAAAAGTGCATATCTGAAGGAAAATAAGGAAAAGCATATCACTATAATTCCAGTTTAAACCAGTTACACAACCTAGGTCAGGAGCTTGTTGCAATCATATCATTTACTCATATTCATAGTCATTAAACTGATTCATAGTTTGTTTTATTATAACAGTCTTAAATTACATAAAGTAGTGCTAACAATTGTTGTGGCAATACAATGGAAACAATGAGCTGGGTCTGGATGGGCATTATAGTGAAAGCAAACAATACCTGTGAGATATGCAACTCCAAGTGGATGTTATGATGGATGAAGAGTGTAATGTTGCCCTATAGTTAGACCAGCCCTACACCAATTACACTATGGTGGAAAATCCTTTTTAAGAGTCTGAATAGCTCTCCACCTCCATACAAGAGTACACCAACGTTAAATCAGCTAGAACACAGGTTCGGTTATAATCAGCAAAAACCCAAATGTTGAAACCACACACACCAAGATAATGATCACCAGACCATTAAAAAAAAAAAAAAAAAAAACACAGACCGTGGAGGTTTTCAGTGTGACAGATCCAAGATTACTCTATTTCAAATGACACACAGGATGAAGGGTTACTTCACACACAAGTCTGTGAGTCTTCATACTGTCATCAGGGCTAAACCTAACGTTATGCATGTTATGGAGCGATGAGTGGGGCATATGGAAATTTACTGACAGACACACCAATAACACGTCTTTTTTAATGAACGGATTACTTAGGTGAGGTAGCTCGTCTGCCAAGGATCAGTGATGAAGTAGTACGGCGTTAATTTACTTCAATACTTTAACGGCAGCAAGAGGAGAACTTGTTTTTCTACTGTACCAAGGGCAGCAGATGCAGATGCCGCAGGTCTGTTGTTTTGGAAAAAGAAATGAAAATAAGGACAGTTGTGCATGAATGTCTTGCATTTCACTCTGATGATAACGAGCAAATTACAGAGAATCAAGACACCGTATGCAAACAATGTTACAGTGCAGCATAATAAATAGAAACCCAGACTTTTACATGGAATTCAAAATTCAATATGCTTTATACTATGAAGTAAACACCCTACAATAATACAGAGAAAACCCTTTCAGATGGCCCTCTATGACCAAGCACTTGGTGACAGTGGGAAGGAAAAACTGCCTTTTAACAGCATCAGGCTCAGGGAGGTTCAGCCATTTGCTGCAACAGGTTGGGGGTGAGTTTCAGTTGTACAACACAACATGTTCGTATTAGGAAGTACAGCTAGTTGTAAACCACTCTAAGCTTCAGCTGTCTCAATATCTAAAATGTCTCTGAGGCAGCCATGATTCATAATCATTTTTATGTTGCACAAAATGTTTCTGATGGCCTTATGGGTTCAATTGCCAGTTTCTTATCACACACTGAATAAAAACAACAAGTTCACCTTATACATTACGGTCATTATTAGGGAGAGTTGGTCAGGTAGGTTCACTGGCTAAAAAGTCGAGCATGATGTTGGTCTGAAAGGGACATCTTTGTGTAATTACTCTCCTTTGTGCAGGGGACTGTTTCCATGCTGTGCAGAGCTTGGCTCAAAGAGAAATTCAATAAAATCCAATACAAAAAAAGATTTCTTGCCTTTAGCAACTTCAAAGCTTTATACACAACACTTGATCTGAAATCACAACCAACTAAAATGCTGCCTTTATTTCTGTTATATAAGAAACAACACTGCTCACTCATCCTGTCCTTATTCATTACCCGCCTTTCCAAAAGCAGCTTCTTCTTACCAAAACTGTAACCGTTAATTTACCACAACATGTGCAAACAATAAAAAATAAATAAATCCTTGTCGACAAGAGAACCTTCAAAACCTGCAAGAGAAGGCCATCTTCATCACATCAGCACACATTCTCTGAAGACCTGATACAATTTATCATTATTTGAGTCTCACTTTCTCCTTCTGCACATCAAAGAGGGCTCCAGACCACCTCAAAGTGTGCTGTGGTTTGCTGATAATGGTGCCCCGGAGATCGCAGCCGGCGTAACTACTCCCAGATGAGCTTGTGTGACTGAGGGGTGCTATCTGAGACGGTGGTAACAGCAGGGACCAGCCGACGCATGCTTCATTACTGGTCATATAAACACAGAGCAGACAGGGCACGAAAGCCCACTGCTCACTTTCTCACAAACAAGTATAAATAACGACATATTGTCCTGTTGCTTTTGCATCGTGTTACATTGATTGTACACTTTGGGATCAGGTTTAAGTTCAGGGGGAAGTGCTCGCATACCAATCCCCTGAGTTAAGAAATGCTTTTGAAAAAAAAAATAAAAAATACACCTTTACATTGTAAGATCCACGTTCCATCTGGTGCCCTTTGACCCTGTAATGTGATGCTACAGGTGGCCAGTCTCTTCGCAGAGAGGTATGATAAATTAGTGGTGGCGGTGATAGTTTGTGATCCTCTTGACCACCTGTTCGGTGAGTTTGGATGATAGCCGTGCAGCAACGTGTCTGTTTCAGGCAGCTGGTTGTGTGATTCATCATTAGCCATGAGCAGGCTCACAAGTAAAGAGCAGGGTGAAAGAGTTATTGTGCAGCTGCAGCAGCTAATGATTATTTTTGTAATGAAAAAAAAAACATATCTTGAAATTCAGAGGACTCATCTATTTTAGTTACTGATGCACTAAATATAGAGAATAGAGGAAAGTCCTCATTTGAGAGGATGCATTAATGCTTGATAAATGGTAACCTCAGTAACACCGGTTTTGTTAAGGGACACTTTATGCCCCCTACAACATCTGAGGGACAACAATGGGAGAAGTTTTTTTTATTGCATAGTGCAGATGGCAATAAATAATGTGCTTTATTGCACTCTCCAATATGCTAAATATATATAAAGTCATGAAGACCTTTTTCTGATCCTTTTCCTCTTCCACTTTGTCTCCAGCATGCACGCAATCCTGACAAACACCTCATATTCTCCATGACGCAGGTGGTTTGATTCAAAGGCAGATTTATCTTATTATACAACACTGCTGTGCAGAGGACCTGTGTGTGCATGTGTCTGTGTATATAAGTGTGTGTGCTTCCAGGAATAAAAGCACTCTGGTTCTGTTTGAAGAGATAGCGAGGGCCACGCGGCTGAGAACAATATCACTTATGTTTCATTTGGAAAAGCAGAACATAAGAGAGGGCAAAGGCAAGAGTCTCATAAAAAGCTTTATATAACCTGGAGGCAATCAACAGAGATTGATCTCAAAGAACAATGAGCTGCAACACTACAACTAGTGATATCTTAAAGGGCAGTTTTTAGAGTTGAAGCAGTCGATGTGTTCAATTTTGAAACTACTCTAAAATAATTACAAGGCCCTCCTGCAGTAAAGTATGCAGAAGGGCCTTGTCAATTTATTTCTGTCAGTGTTTAAAAGCATCTGAAGCTAAGAATTCACCCTGAGGGGCCATTTAAACATAAAAAAGAAAGTCAGACAAATGCGAAGCATGGTGAAGACAGGTTTAATAGCATAGCTAGCAGGTCTCAAAGGGTTCACCATGTAAACGAAGGACATGGATTCCAGGTCTAAGCTTCCATAAAGTATGGGAAACCTGCCCTCACTTTATAATCTCTGCAAACACTTTCCACACAAATGTATGCGCTCAATCTGTTGCTTCAAGTCATATTGAATAGAACACCAAGGTGAATTTTTATGCTCTTTACGTCTAGTTTCAGCAAGCCCCGGCTCAGCTTGCAGCTTCACAACAGTAAAGATTAACCTGCTGTGGTCCTGAGGGAAATCATAAAAGTCCTAATGATAAACCCTCTGGGGAACATGAACCCTGTACATGTTAATTCATGGCACTCAATGCAATATCTGGTGGGACGTTTAAATCAAAACTGTACAATTTAAACCAATAATGCCCTGAAAGGCAAAGTCTGTAGATCCTGAAAGTCAGAAGAATCAATCCTCTGGGGAACATGACTGCCTGTACAAAACTGCATTGCAATCCATGTAATAGCTGTTAAAATACTGCACTCAAAACCATGAATATTTCCATTATTATAGCCTTGAAAGACAAGGTCAGGGGATCATGAATGTGAGAATGATCAATCCTCTGGGGAACACGATTTTGTAATTTTGTAATTTCTGTACAAAATATTATTCCAGGCAATCTAATAAGTTATTGAGGTACTTCCTACCCTGCAACTACATCATATAAAGGATTCACTGTGAACTTTACGACAATCAGCTACAGTGATAATCTTAATATCTGTCAAAGTATCACAAATAATATTCTGATCTCATGAAGCAGCCTTGAAAAGTTAAACATCAAGGTGATGACATTCTTCTTGGGCATGTTGAGCCTTCATTTACCAAAAGATTTAGTTCACTGAGATAGAAACACAATTTGCAGTTTAGAAACAACTTTCAGCACCTGGTTTTTCAAGTTGTATGAAAGCTTTGAGGCCTTCAATGTCAGCATTTACAAAACTGAAAGGAGACCTTCTGTTAACACCACCTCAGTGTTTACAGTTGGCATGGCAAAGCTGTGAGTCTAAACACACTAAAGGTTAACTGAGAGGACTTTAAACACAACTGCAATTCACACACAATCACATGATGCTTGATCTGCCAGATGACCAACCTGAGGTCTCTCACTGTGGCAGCTGAGGAAGTTATAATCACAGACTGACGAAAGACACGCCTGAAGTCCTTGTTTGTCTTTTTTTTTTTTTTTTTTTTTAATAAAAGGATGGACAGGGCACTGCTTTGCTTTATTACTGTATTTCCCCAGCCCTGAATATTGATTAGTGATCAGAAAAAATCAATAATTTTTGCAGCTTGCACAGAAATAATAAATGATAAAAAAAAAATAATGGCAGCCTCATTGCTATCCAGAGTTATTCCTGCCTGTTTGTGGGGTAAACATAATCATTATTGGTCTCCATAGTTAAGATTGTGTTAACTTGAGCATAATTTGGTGTTTTCACAACCACGGATGAAGGACTTTCTGAGAAAGCCTAATGACATGCAGGACATTGAGGTCTGCTGGTAGGTGGGGGTGGAAACGGCCACCAATAGATCGTTAGCAATGACTAAAGTTTCAAAATAAGAGCAAGGGGATTGCTCACTAGTAATATGGTTGTCTTGTTCTTTTGAAGAGATGAAAAATAAAAACTACAAAATGCAAAATGACTTGAAAAACAGTTGGCCAGCCTTTAATATGTATAGCCAGGCAGCACGCCAAAGTAAAGTCTGTGTGGGAAACACTAACCATGAGTTTAATCTGCATCTATTGATGTGGCCCAGTAGTCTTTGGCACGGTTCAAAGACAGCCAAGGACAAACCAGCTCTAATTCAAACTAAAACCTTTAGGACTTAATGGTCATGATATTGGACAAGAAGCTTAAACTGGGTACTCGTACTACAAAACCAAGAACTAGTACAAGCAACTGTCTGGACTGTGACAACTGTTTCAAAACCAAATGTGACAGCAGCAGAAAAAAAGGAAGAAGGATTTGCTGATGGTAGAATGACCTCTGCTAGAAAAAACAATTTGACATTACAATTATTTATGATGCAGCATGCCACCAACTCTTGTGAGAGGTGGACAAGACAGCAATGCCAATGAAAAGAATTTAAAACAATCCTGGAGCAGCGTCAAGAGAGAAAGACTGACACAAACAGAACAAGTCAAGACTAAATCTGCAATATGGCTACAGTTAGTGAACTCCAACAAAACTTGGGTGGCCTTGTTATAGAAAGAACAGGATATAGAGTTGAGAACAGACCACGGTGACATACAACAATGATGGAGGAAGGGGTAATGGTTGGAGGAGGTGAGAACATGTTGGACAGACAGAGGAAGGAAATCTAGAGAGGGGGAATGAGAGAAAAGATGGATTGGATTCACACAGACAGGAAAGACAACACAGGATTAAAACAAAGGTGGCGTTTTAAAAATAAATCAGCGCTGGCCATCCACAGCAGAAATCACTGACTCTGTATACACGTTTTTATAAAAATCCACTGGTTACACAGTGAAAAGACTTTAAACTGAAATTAGTGCAAACAATTCAGACTTTTTACGCTGAAAGAGAAGTACGGCTATGATATAATCACTTCCTCTCTTCTGGTCGCTCCAGCTGACTCTAACCACAAACGTCAAGTCTTTCTGGATGACATGCCATCGGTCATCAAGTCAGGTTTCAAAGTAAACAAACAATTTCCAAAGAATTACTTTCTTCCCTAAAGTCAAATCAACTGACTGTGAAAATCCAAACAAGGAAATACAGGACGCTACATTTCAGACATGCTCATGTTTAATTATCAGTATGTTAAAAGCTGGAGTAGGCAAAGGTTTTTGGCATAACTGGAAAGAAATAGTCATTTTATAGCGATAAGGCCAGGAGATTGGCCGAAGTTTCCACTTCAGTTCACTTTAGCTTTCTTCTCTCTTTTTTAATTTAAGTGAAAGTTCTCCTTGGGTTGATGACAACTGAATGTTACCTGCACTATTCTCAAACTGGGCAATTCGGCACAATCTCACATCACATGGATCTTATACTACAAAGGAGGCTGGCTAAAGACCGTTTAATTTGATTAAACTTGAGTCTGTTGGACATTTGTTTGTCATTTTTCATTCTATGAAAATTCAGGCAAACAATGCGTGTGTAACAGTAGTTTATAATAACCTCTCTGTATATAACTATATTTAAGAAGTCTGAAAGAGGAACTATACTCCTGCACCTGAGATCTGGGATCTTTGGCCAATCAGAAGTGTTAAGACCACATCTGTTGAATCCAAACAAGTAAGATATAATGGGCTGATTTGTGAAATTCCATCTGGAGAAGCTGGGTTCAAATCCCACATGAGACCATGTAAAACCAAATGACAGCAACTGTAGCATGTATGCATGTACATCTGCCCGTCCTCATCTGATGGGAAGATTTTAGAAGAGATAACAAATTATATTTAAAGTTAACTAAGACAAAACGTATCTTATTATTCTTTGTTTAATGTATAAGGTACTCATAAGCTGAAATCTTAAAGGAGACTATTCTTTAAGGCCAGCAGTCCAAAAAATGTGGGTGATGTGGATCTGAGGCAGCCACCTCCTTCAGCTCTTCCATGGGACACCGAAGGGTTTTCAATACAGCTGCGAGATAAAATCTCTCCACCTTGCCCTGGGTGTGCCCCGGGGTCTACTTCCTGTCAGACATGCCTAGAATATCTCGCTTCAGAGGCCTAAAACCAATATAAATGTCTCATTCAGATGTGAGAGCAACATCTCTACTTTGAACCCCATTATCCCTGAACAGATATTCTAATTTTCCATCTATGTAATTATTTGACCAGTCATAACTGCATTTTAGTTATATTTGGCCCGGTGAAGTAAAAAAATGCTAGGAACCCCTGCTATTAGACATAACAAAAACACAAATGTTCTCCAATAGAGGAAAGGAAGTTCAGTTTGCAGGTAAAAGAATGTAAGAAGTCTACAAAATAAAGTGGGAATAATTTGCAATTTGGGCTGTGGCAGCAGGAATACTGGTCTAACCAGACATATGAAGCAGGAGTTCACAGCAAGTAAGAGAGAGAACGAACAGGAAAGATAAAATCCTTATCTGTAAACCTCTACAACAGTCAGTCAGTCTGTCTATCAGGTACCCTTGAAGACAAAAACCATGAGATTCAACCCCCCCCCCCCCCCCACACACACACACACACACACGCACACACGAGATAAGGTGGTTAAAATCTAAGCTCAATAGCAGAAAATGGCCTTACTTTAATGTTTACTCGGATTCCTGTAGAAATTCCCATAAAAATCACATCTGATTAGAAGGTAAATCCAGCAGGACAAATACTGGTCTAACCAGACATATGAAGCAATTGTTACTATACCTGCCATTCTAAAGAAGATAGAGGGGGGAAAAAACAAAACACCTGGAGAAGGCTACAGGGTGCGGTCCGGGAAAATATACTGGACCATAAATCTATCAGCAGGGGAAGTGAATGATCAACAGTAGGGGGAGGATCCACAAACAAATACTATTCTCTCACACCGTGCTATACAAAGTCACGTCAGGCTCATCTGATGGGCGAACACGCTGACACAGGCTGGATGTAGCTCATACTGCTGAGCACTGTTGTCTTTACCTCCTTCAACAGTGTCATATTTATCAACACGAGCTGAGCAATAGCAACTTCCTGCTTCTGACTGGCACATTCAAAGATTCAAGTTCCTCTCATGAGTCTGAGTCTAACACTGCAGTTGTCATGTAGTACTCATGATTTATAGGCTGGGAATTCAGGCATTAGGAGTGGTGATGAGTAAGTAATGAGGTTAATTCTCTAAGGTATACCTCATATCTCTTTTAAGGTTTTTTTTAAGTGCAACATTTACAAAACCAAAAAGTCCCCCCCCCCCCCTTTATTACACAAGAAAACTGAGCTTCAAATAATTTTCTGTAAGCCAGGCTTGTGCTGATTGGCTGCCTCTCTTAAACAAAAGGTTTAAATAGCAGGTGGGCAGAGCTGGGTTCCAATGATTATTAGAACAAAATAAGGTCTTTATTTGCCATTTTGGTTTCTTTTACAGCAGTAGATGGTTAACCATCCTCCTTCACTGTTCATTAACTGAACTAACAGGGAGCCAGCAGTAGGGCTGCCACGATTAGTCGACTAGTCACGATTACGTCGACTATCAAAATCGTCGACGACTGATTTAATAGTCGACGTGTCGTTTGAAGCTTTGTAAGATCCTGAAAGACGCAGGAATAAGTAGCAGGATTTAAGAGTGTAATAACAGACTGAAACAGAAGATGGCAGCACTGCATGTACAAGGATGCCAACTGCCGTTAAACCCCGAAGAAGAAGAAGCTGTGTCCCAGAATTCATAGCGCGGCCCAGCTCAGTTTCCAACAATGGTGGCAGCTAGTTGGTTTTACTCTTATTATTCTTTCTGGGTCACAAAATAAATGTTTAACATATTTTTAGGCGAGAATGTAGCTGTGTAAACCTCAAATATCTGCTCAGTTTATCAAGACACCACATATTTTCAAAAGTGCTCCGACGTTTTCAGAGACGTCTGTTACCCACTAGCTTGATAGCTAGCCGGAGGCTAGGCTAGGCTAACTAGAGCCGTGAGAACACCGGACTCCCGGCAAATCGTTTTCAAACCGACCGCCGTCTTTCGCTACTCAGGTTAAATATATATATAAGTCACTTAGATAACTTCAAAATGTTATTGTTTGGCTTTTTTTAGTATTTTATTTGTTCCTGAGTAAATCGGTTTGGCTGAGATTAAAGTTTTTACACAGCTGAATAAACGTCAAGCAGACAGCTGATTATCAGAAGTGTGAGATGCTCAAGAATTTACTCCGGTGTCCTGTTATATTTTAGATAGCAAGGAGTTTATTAAACCACAACAATCTGCAGATTTCATTAAAATTTAATAAACTATCATCTTGTCTTTATTTTTAGTTAGCACATACCTTAAACACTTAAAGCTGTAAGCTAATGATAGTTATATAAGAGCAGATGCTGCTGGTGCAATAAGCTGTATGTCCAATGGATGATGATCTGATTAGTCGACTAATCGCAAAAATAATCGGTGACTAGTCGACTATCAAAATAATCGTTTGTGGCAGCCCTAGCCAGCAGTAATTAGGATCTAGATAAACCATCACAAAGTTTGATTGGGGTAATCTGTGGAGAGATTATTAATGTTTGTATGTTGTTGTGTTTGTTTTCTATTTAAATAAACATTTAATAATCAAGGAAATCCCCAGTTATAATACATATTTTAAAATGTTATTAAATTAATCACACAGTTATCATGCTAAATAATCAGGGCAATATTGAATGAGACAACTGTAATTAAGATTTTTGCCATAACTGAGCAGCCTCAGGGGTGGGCGGGGCTTCTGTGCTCATGACCATACAAGGATATGCAGTTTCAGTGACATCATATAGATCCAAGAGTATAAAAAGTTGTCTCATCCTGCTTGTTTATGATTAGTTATTCATTATTTGAAACTCTGGCCATGTTTAACCTATTATACCAGTATACATAAACCACAGAAAACAAGGTAAAGCATAATAGGCTCCTGCTAAATGAAATGATTTAAAAACTACAGATAATGAGTCTAAAAATTTAATAAAAAGGTTTGAACTTGGATTCTAGAGATTTCTTTTGCTCACATTGGGTAAGCTGTTGTGTGTTCATATCATGTAGAGGATGGAAAATTCATTTGATAAAATAAAAGTTAAAAAAAAAAATCGGGCAGAAAGACGCAAAGGAAATCTGAATCAACTGCAACAAAATGAATCAGTGAAAAAACAAGTACCTACTTCCTTCTTTGTTTTTTTAAGATTTCAGATGGATGCAGATTTTCAGAAAACCATTTGGATCCCGGCCTTTTCCAGTTCGGGAATAACTGATCTAGTCAAATATCATATCTCTGAATTACCCCCCAATTCTTAAAAATGTGGAACTTCCATGTGGGAGCGCCTACTGATACCTGACCCCACAGGATATTAACTTATTCATGGTCAGCTGAAACGGGTAAGTGAAGACCCAACTGCTGACATCCATCCATGCATTACTCAAGCACAACGCTACCACTGTCAGAGCAAAGTGTATTAGATCATCCGTACCATCAAGACAAACCCAAAGATGTTCCAAATAAATATGACAGCCTAACAGAAGCAAGCATAATCCAGTTATCTAAATGACAAAACCATTCACCCAACAAGAACTGGGAGCCCTTCTTCACATTTTCACCTTTTTTGCAGCTCCATAGTGTATTTATTTCCAGTCTCAAAGGGACATGACGTTCAATAAATCAAGTGATATTCCTGCAGTGATGTAAAGGTTTTACAAAACATTTGACGGCAGCTCATAATCGGACTAATTATGGAAGAGTCAGAAACTGCCGGAAAACAGCGCACAGTGAGCCTACAGTCTGAAAGCATGATTTGAATTAAAGATGAGCTGCTTTAGCTGTCCAGTGTCAGCGTCCTGGGGGCTGGGGTGGGATTAGCCTTGTGTGTTTTTTGAATGAGACACACAGAACCACTGGTCAGCATGACATTTTCCCGACAGAAACGCCATTCACACACTGAAAAGGTGGATGTGTGCAGGCGTGGGTGTAGAGATAAAGCTTCCTCCGGCCTGACTGCTACATCTCATTTCCCTGGTTGGCCGTCCAGAATCGGTCCATCACTCTTTATTTGTCGTCCTCCTCTCCGTTTAAACTCAAGCTTATTAAACTTCACTTTGTCGTAAACCAAATGAAAAACGCCACTCTTGATTGATCACTATCAATGGGGAGGCTATGTAGTGCTGCTACTGTTTGTACTGTTACTGTAAGTATCACACTTGGTGGTGGAGCTGAAGATAGAACTGCACTCAAACTGGACTTCCTCGTTTTCTAATTCATACAAACACACATAAATGTGGCATTCATTTCAGCTGCTATACAGCAGATTTTAAAATGAAAAGGCATAGAAAACATAGGAAAAGCAGAATTGGTTCTATTGCTGCTACCAGCAAAAGAAGTACTTTTTACACATAAATAACATTTTCAACATAACAAACCAGATTTAGGCTCAATTGGAGCTATACTTGTGCATCATTTTGGCCAAGATACCAATTTTATGGGCCACTTTATGTCTTTAAGCCTTTCATTATTTCATATATTTTGTCTCCAGAAAGTAACGACATCTTAGATGGTGATTTGAGCTGGCTCTACGAATAAAACCTAGGAGCAAACAGCAGCCTCCAGGACAGAAGTAAGGCATGATGAGTCACGGGTGCAACACTTACAAGGTCGTGCAGGTCTGGGCCAAGTATCACAGTACTGTCCTGAGGCATTTGAGGGAGAACATTTGGAGTAAAGGACCTGAGATGCGGTGTAATGAAATTTGGCACTCCGCTGTAGCAGCTTTTGTCATCAGAGGTGACTGTGCAAAATACACCAACTACACATGAACCCTCCTAGCAGACTTAAGGGAGGTCTAACAGGAATGACCTGCCGCTTGCGTCTGAGGCTGAGGAAGATCCCTGCCTTAGGCATCCTCCCCAAAATAAATGCATTTGTAGAACAGGACTTGCAGGGAGTTGCCACAACTTAGAAGAGGGTGGCAGCCACGTTTAATTTGATGACATATTTACCAGCATAGTTTAATTTTTTTCATTATGTGAGTGTCTTTAGGTCTACCTCAGACACACAGGCTTCCCCTGGGTATACTGACATAACCCCAGTTTCATACACTACCGTCTTTACTGCAGTGAGCACATTCCCCAGATTCTTTAGCTGTAACCATCGCCAGTATTTAAAGTAATCAATTACTACCTCCACACAGCTCAGCGGTGAACACAAATACACATCTTCTCTCAATAACCATCTATTCTCCGATACACAACCAGCAATTTTATACAGAGGTCGCAAACATTTTCCTCAGGGGACACGTCCCCGCTGTAGTTGTAATTACTGTTGGCATGTGGGAAACCGCCACACAGCAGCCAGCGCCCCCTTTTCGAGTCCAGTTTAAGACACCACAGGTCCCAAACTCTCTCGCAGCGGTCTGTGGGCCACATTGTGCATCCTCTTCTCACTCCACACACACTTCCATGAGGAATGAGGGCTTGTGTTAAAGGCCTGTTATGGAAACGTGAAGGGTCATGCATTGCTGGAGAATGTGCAAGCTCCTCATCTCTCACACACACACTTTAAGTGGGCAGACAAGAAGAATAGCTCTATTATGTTACAGTATGCTGAGTGTGGAACAAACCAGCTGTGTCTGCAGGACTGTCTGTGATACTGTGTGTGACTTTAGGAGTGCAGTAAGTCAAAGATCTGAAAAGCGACCTTGTTTATTAAGTTCCAGACATGATAAAGCTGAATGTTTATGGTTGTACTTCAATCCTGAGCTCAGCCCAGCCCTAATTTATACAATCTGCAGGGAAAAGACTTGACTTGGGGGTGTGGTGGTCTCATCTGACACCATCTAATCACCACTATGCTGATTACAGTCCCACACTTATGTATTTTAAGAGTTGTTTTGCTGAAATAATCTCCCATATGCAGTGATTAAAATGGATACAATCCTTGAAATTATACATGTATTTTCATTTTAATGACCTCCTGTAATATAATAACCAACAAAGGACACCTGTTATGAAATCTAATGTAGGTTAAACCTGCTGCTAAAACTGTCAAAAAGGGATTAAGCCACAAATGGGAGGTTGTTATGCAAATATCCCGAAAACTTGCTTGTACACTGACAAAACCCCATTAACAATTCTGATGATTTTATGTTTTCAACTTCATAGCTCGAGCTAAAGGGACACTACAGGGACAGCTCAACATGGTAAAATATAAAGTGGAAACTTGCTCCCGCTAACAAATTCAGCATAAAGAACAATTCACAGGATTGCAGGGTTTGAAAGGGTCTCTGCTCCTTTAAGCTAAAGGGACACAACAGGTGAATAAAATATAAAAGTGGTGGATAAACTTTGAAGGGCTACTTAGTTTTACTTTGGCTATATGCCGGATTTAAGTAAAGCTACGTAAGTGAAAAATCTGTTTGTTTATTTTCTTCTTCATATGAGCATCTCTTAGAAATAAGGGAAATGTAGGTTTGAGAGATTTTTTTAATGCAGTACGGAACGACGCCCATATCTGAATGAGACAGCTGGACTTTAAAGCTTCTCTAATACAGAACAACTTATTTATAAGGAAAAGCAGCGTACAGGGAGTTTGTGTAGACAGAGTGTGTGTGTGTATTCTTAATCTTTACCTTTTTCTCTGTGATTTTTCCGGAGGGTTTTTTGAAGAAAGAGGTCCTGGCCGTGAAAAAGTACTCTTCGGAGTCCTCCTCCAAGCTACTGTAGCCACTGCTCATCGTGCTATTCCACGTCATTTGCGGGAAAAACTTCTCCACTGAGAACCGGCCACATCAAAAAACCACCCAAAAGAAAACAAATATCAGCTCTAAACAAACTCCAGCCTCAGTAAATGGCCAAACCTCCCTCTGTTTCTGTCCGCAGGCTTCGCTGTTCGACCAGCAATGAATGATTTCCTCTTTCAAATCCGCTCAACTCTCTCCCGTTCTTCCCTTCCTCTTCTCCTCCTCGCTTTACTCCACCGGCATAGTCAAAACAACTCAATCAAACCTCTCCATTTATAAACAGAAAATGAAGCTAGTAACTGCTACGAAGCAGAAATGTCAGCAACTATAACTAATAGACCAATTTCGAAAGTGCTAATGAAGAAATCCCACAAGTTCCACTCACACGCCGTCTGTTAAATGCATGAGTCTGTGTGACAGCGAGGCGAGGCTACAGTAAGACCACTCCCATTAGGTGCGATAACTCCAGCCAGCCAATCCCCTGCCTGACAGTTAATAAAACCTCGCCCAATACAACAGGTTGGCCAATCAGCGCTCCGATGCCCAGTTTGAGTGGCGCGGATCAAAGAATTTGGCCAAAAAAAAAAAAAAAATATATATATATATATATCCTCTCTTGTATTTCAAAACAAGCATATTTGTTCTACACTTGGTAATTTTTTTTTTATTTTATTTTCCTTTTTTGACAGTTGTAAGTTAATCTGTGAAAGGATGCTGCATATTTCTAAAAATACTTCAACACAGAGAGCAGATTCCAATTTGCATTTTTTTAGCCTCTTCACTACCTGCTGATATTCAAAATACCCAAAGGCAAAGATAGAGAGCCTTTTTACAGTCTCTCATTTGTTCCTGAAAATGTCACCTAGGAAAACTGTCATTGTGAACCCACAGACTATGCAAAAAAAAAGTCTTAAAAACCCTTTACAGAGAAGAATAAAGTTACCTGCATTCCTGCAGCTGGAGCTTTTACATTTTCCTTTCCTCGTTAATCTACCTAAACACTAAAAATAAATAAGAAAAACCCTGTGTCTTACCTCAATCAACAGGTAGAAAATTAACAATAGCTTTCTAAGCATGCTTCTCATGTACCAGCTAGTATCTAAATGCAGGAGAAATAAAAGGCCAGTCGTCATTGGGTGGAACCAGTCTTTTCAGCCTTTTAACCCTCTCAGGCTCAAATTAAGTTTTTGTTGCTAATGCACAAAAGAATATCTACAGTGGTACTTCTGAGTAAAAAAAACATACATAAAATATGTATGTGAGGTAATCAGGTTGTTAGCTTTTACTTGTTGCAAATCTGCAACGCCTGCCTTGAGAGGGTTAACTGATTATCCAGAGATGATTTTTCTTGTGATGAATGTTCTAGAAACTCAGGGGGTAGGTATCCTAGTTAAAAGGACATTTATCCCTTCTGCTCTTTTTCTAATTCACTTGAAATAAGGCTGCAGGCGAGAAGATGCTGCCTGACAGCTTTTAAACCCAGTTCAACATCAGTTAAGTTTTCCATTGCAATTACTCTCACTTCAAATTCCTTGAAATACAACTATGATGGCAGAATCCTAACTAACTAAGTTGCTCTAGTATTATCTCTACTAATAACTGTAATATGTAAATTGTATAAATCTGTTGAGGCAAGATGTGATTTGGGGTCAGGAAAAAGTTTGCCCCAGACAATGAGAGGCTCAGAATAAAATCAGCCAAACCCAAATGAGAAGGCTCTGTGGGTGTGTCTTGGTATTACCATAAGACTTGGTCTTTGGTGGAGAGATGGAGCCAGACATTTAATCTTTCACAAAAAGAGTGGATTGAAATGTCACTGAAAAATAAAAGTAGCAAAAAAGTTCCTGTGTTCAATCAGTGTTGAAGGTTCGTTTCTGGAGCCAGAACCTAACAAAGGTCCAATTACAGCGCACCAAAGACTTTTCTACTTTATATTGTTATAAGCTACTCCATGGTCTCAGGATTTTAGAAGGATTTGTGGTTGTACCATACCTATAGCGTAGGTTTATTCCACAGGCAGTTATCAACAGTTATCAATATTTGGTGGCTTCCTTTTTTATGAATTCAGATAAATCTGAAGTTGCAACATGCTGTGGTCCAGTGTTCAGCACCTCCACACTGTATGAAGGTCCTGGGTTCAAATCCAGCCCGGCCTTTCTGTGTGGAGGCTGTATGTTCCTTTTGTGACTGCATGGGTTCTCTCCTGGCATTTCTCCCACAGTCCAAAGATTAATTTGTAATTTTAAGTATAAAGTGAGTGTGAATGGTTGTCTGTCTGTCTTTTGCCCGGTAATAAACTGGCAGCCTGTACAGGTTAGGCTCCACCCTCCCTTTTGTGACCCTGAATTGGATAAGCAGAAGACAAAGGATGGATGGATGGATGGAATCTACTGAACGGTCATCACATGATTACCAGTGTTTTGCTTGCTTGCTTGACCACAAGTAAATTATAAACCAACAGGCTCCCTACACCAAAAAACTCTTTCCTCTTTCCTACAACTTCTCCATGTTCACATGTAGGAACATGTTTATTCTACAGCTATAACCTGCAAGCAATATTAAGGTATAGCTATTTATAGCATCCTTTTTGGCTGTGTGTTTTTAATTAAATATGAGTTTCACCAGAAATGAAGCTACAGCCTGTATGCTGCCGTCATTCAGCGTCATAAAACATGTCAGAGAGTAAAATCGTTTTATACATTATGTTCCGCTCAAAGGAAACCTGACCGACAGCTGAGTTTATGTGCTTGTTAAATGGATGGAGTTTCACTCATGTTTTGAGCGGGTGGTGTTAAAGCTGCTTTCATCACCCTACAACTGGAAACTATTATGGAGCAGCGGGGCAATTAATGGGCTATGTACCTTCTGTTTTGGGGAGTACCTCCTGGGTACTTTAACTCTGCTGCATGCAGAGTTAAAGATTGTTAACTTCATGCTGTACATTTGTAGCCCACCCAGCTGCAATAAAGGTGCAAAACATCAGCAAAGCAGGTTAAGCATCAGATTGAAATCTACAGTACATCTGCACTAAATCAAGCCTAACCCGCTCACACATGGGAAAAACCAGTGGACAGCTGGGAGATTTTTTAGACATACAGGCTCTAATTTAAAACCAGCGGAGTTAGAGAAGAGACCAAAAATAAATATGGCACATCTGGAGCAGCCAAACCAAAAATACCTTTCAAATTCTGTAGAGATCATCCAAAACACACACAAATACACACAGATAAGCAGATTTGCCACCATGCTGCCATTTACTTCAGTGTATTGGTGCAGAACGAGTGTAAATAAAGAAAAACATACTTTAGATCAACTTGTGTTCTAATCCTTTATGAATCAAATCAAACGGCCTTGTGTTTTAGCCTAGTCGAGCCGGTCTAGAGGTTCAGGGATTTAATTTCAAGGATTTTTGTTACATGTCATTGTTTATCGCACTTCTTTCCTCATACGATGATTTAGTGTTTTACTATCATACAGCAGGTGTGCAATTTCCATACTGAGTCATATATGTTAATAAATGCATATATGCTACCCAGCAAAAAACAAACTAAAGAGACTGAGGCGTTGAGATTTGGTAAAACCTGTGAGGTCTAAAACACCATCAGTGATAAGTCCTTTAATCCTTAACCCTATCAGAACATGGTTTGTTCTGGCAAGTAGATAAAAAAAACAACATTTTAAGAAAAAGATCAAGTATCAAAGTCCTTTTTTCTTTCTTCAGAATGCACAAAGAGGTTTGTAAAGCACCAATGTACTCCTCTTTGCATCTAATTACACCTAGCAACGGCCAGAAACCACTTGCCAACCCAAAAACACAATTAAATAAATAGTACAATAGGGTAAATTATATTATTTAGACAGAAAAATAAGTTTTAAAAATGTATAAATAAAGATTAACAAAGTAAAAAGAATACAATAAAAAAAACTTTGCAAAAAGTTGACTATAATACAAATAGAATAAAACAACGAGAGTTGAACTGAAAGCCACACCCAGGACAAACACTCACAGAGCTCTGTTTATGTGCATGTGTGCGTGTGGTGAATGGTATTAATCTGCTGTCCAGTCACTTTGGCCTGGAGCCAGTCTGGTTACACATTACTGACATTCCAGGAGTAGGGGCAGCTTCTACCTAACATACAGTCACTGTACTGTAACTGTGTGGAGCGATTAGGAGATTAAAGCTTTCCCACAGCACCAAAACGGGCACGGCACTCAATCTGAATAAAAACGCAAGACACAAATTTCTCCAGGACTCAAATACCTTAAAAATACGTAAATATCAGCAAATGACAGTAACATGAAACTGTCCATATATTAGATTTCCCGATACGTTTATAATATATTTTTGGCAATTTTGTTTAGATTGCGCAGTGCGCATTGACAGGAAATGAGGAAGTGGCATGCGGTAAAAAAACAACAGATTGGGAGTCAAACTGGGAATTCAGCTGTTATTATGCAGCATGCATAATACTGCCTCTACTACTGGGTCAAACCAATTACTAGATAAGTTAGAGGATTATGTACTCCTTTCTGGCCGTCAAGTTAAATCCATGCTAAACCCTTCATAAAGAAATGCATCCTCTCAGCAATTTAATGTTTAGTTCATGTAAGTGTTGAAAAATTAATGAGAGAAAGAGAAATATAATTTGTTGCGTGTGCACAGTGGTCTGTTAAACTGGTTTCTATGTTCATACATGACGTGAATGAAAGGTTACAGTTATATAATCATGGACAAGATAAAGCAGAGAGGTTTTGGTGGAGGAGTGCTATCAGCTGGTCTGTGAGATGGATGATCTGCAGCACTGCAGGCGTAGTTACACTACATTACATACAGCCTACAGAACTAGTCAGGAAGTATTTGAGGTATTCACTGTCTCTGCATTAATTCAAAAGTAAGCAACAGTAATATTTACATTTATATTAAAACCAGCGTTTATGAAATGCTTTGACAGACAGTTACATATTAGGGCCAAATATATAACAGAATAATGTCAAAGAAAGTTTTTTAAAAAAAGAGAACAAAATATGCATATTTCCAACATAATTAATAAATCTGTCATCCTCAGATTTAAAATTTTATCCTTTTGAATAGCAGGACCCCACCTGAGGATCTAAGCCTCTGCATGGCTTGTGGCCAGACATAGACTTCTTTAAAAGTATGAAAATCTTCAGATCAACTGGGTCAGTTCACATAGGGAGCCAATGAAGAAAAGCCAGGATAGGTGAGATGTACCTACTAGAGATGTGTCTAGAGTAAATAAAAGCATGAATTACTTTCTCCAGGTTGGTTCTTCAGAGCATCCATTTCACTTTAGATCTTATTTGGAAGAATCTGGGATGGACAGCTCTTCTTTATATGTTGCTCAAAGTCTAAATCTACTCTGAAGTTTCTTTCATGCATGTGCTTTGATGAATTAACTTCAATATTCTTTCCATGCAACCAAATTCCACATGTTACATTCATTTAACACTGCTACCTTTTTCTGTTTTCATGTATTCACATGACTTTGAGTCTGAATGCAAAGCATGTAAAGCTTTTTAAAAACGTATAGATAAATATTAACTTAATAATAACTGGTTAAGGAAGTGCTGCTTATGTTGCAGAATCACATATTTCCTTTAAATCTGGTTTAAAACACAGTTTAAAGTCTTGATTTTATGTTTTTAGGTGCAGTTTTCTCTTCTAGATGTTTTTACTTTTCTTTTTTGAACTAGACCAGAAACATCTACAGCAAAAGGTTAATTACCCATTTTATCAAGCTGTTACTGTAGTTGATAGCATGTAACTGGAGCAGAGGCTTGGCTTTTGTATTTGCATGTTTCATACAGAAACCTGCTTTTTTTTTTTTTAACTCCATGACTCCAAAGATAAGATGAGAAAGTCTGTTGTGCAGCTGAATGTCAAGTTAAACATTAATCCAGTTCCAAAGTAGGAGCAGGCTCTTGCAGACCCCTGCTTCACCCAGTACCCACATCCCACATGTATCCTGGGTGCTGAGATAGAAAGCAGCACCAGAAGATCAAAGGTGAACTGAAGGCTTTTCATCTAAATAGCAAAGGTTTGCTTGTACATTTGAGTAGCTGTCACTTGATCCCTTGACAGTTAAAATCACAATGCCAGATGACGGTGGTATAAACTCAGAGTTTTGGCAAGCAGCTTATACCACAAACAGCACATTTACGTTGAAATGATAGCGCCTTCTAGTGGTTTCATGGCATCTACACCTGAGTACAATCCAAGCCTTAGGGAGGAGGTTGGAGAGGATGGACGGGTCAACAAAATGCTACGGGTTTTTTTTTTTTTTTTTTAAATGGTATATTATATTATATTACATAATATTATATATATTCTTATGTTAAATTCTTTAGGATTTTTAGCCTCATAGACCAGAAAAACTCACAGTAAATTGCCTTGGGGTTAGCCTTGAACATGGGCCTCTGCGTTAGCCTTGAGGCACACGGGTTCGCTGCTGAAAACAAAACAAAAACTGTTCAACAACTTTAACTGCATTGATTCCATTGCCAGTAAGCAGCACTATAAAATACTGTGGAAGTGTAAGTTAACGGCTATTGACAGGAATTTGGAAGCAGATCAGCACAACTTCCTGAACCGGAAAAAAAACTTCCAGAAAACTGGATATTGAATGTGCATAGCCATGGGAGCCTGGGGAAAGTAAGGATTCCTTTACGTCTAATGTACAGAACAATATAGCATGGGTACTGACTGCTAATGTTGACTTCACAGGGTGCACGATCGTTGGTACATAGGCTAGAAATCAGGGCACCAGCAGGTAGATGAAGGTGATAGGTCAAACTGTGAAGAGTATGTCATATTTAGAAAACCAAGGTGGAAAGAGACAAAGACAAATGAAGAGAGAGGAGTGTTAAAAGTTCCCATGACCTCATTGAGTGAAGATGTCGTCACCTTGTGTTATTTGCACAAACGTCCAGGTGTGTGCTTATTGGTTATTTTTGGGCAGGTGGTGGGTGTGTAGCTGTTTCCTAATTTAAAGGCACTGTGAGTTTTAAAGGGGGTGGGCGTGTCTGCTGTAAAACTAGAGAACTTCTGTAAAAGGGCAAAATCACTGCTAGATCAAAGACTAACACGTTTAATTTATATCCCCAAAATTTAAAAGGCAGGAGTGACACAAAAGCCTCATATTTTTATGTAAATTAAGTATTTACATAAATTCTTATTTTAATTTTAAAAAGCCTCTTTAAGGAGAATGTGCAGGTTTTGTTTTAACGTGACAGAAATCGTGCTGAAACCCATCTGAGATTTTAAAGTTTAGGGTTATTAATCCTATAAATTATCCTTCCAGTGATCTCTACGGGGTGTCCTGGGTCCGGCCCCGGGCCTCCACTCAGTTGCACATGCCTGAAATACCTCACCTAGGAGTTGCCCAGGAGCACATTGAGACTTATGAAAGGGATAAATCCAAAAGAATAAAAGTTAAGTGGTCATGAGACCAAAGGGCAGGCCGAGCATTTTAAAGATTTTGTGAATCTAATTGCAACTCTATGTGCCACGATGATGAGAAAAGCCCCACATGCAGGTAGAAAAGTAGCTCAGATCTGCAGTGAGTCAAAAGTGCACTTCAGTATCCCGAAGAAGGAAGGGTTTGTGTTAAAGGTTTTCCACTGTGGTCTGGGAGCGCTCAAACTGGTAAAATACAGGATATAATCAAGCCAAAGCCTCAAGGTGCAAACGTCTTACATAAAAGGAAGGAAAGGAAGAAGATTCACAGCTTAAGGGTGCAGGACAGTTAACATTAATGTGGCATAGCGTGAGGCCTTCCCGGTACTTTTTGCTTTGGTGTCAAAAGGTGTTAAATATCCAGCCAAACTCAATGCTGCCTCAGGGACTGTGAAACTAATTCACAAATGTATGAAAGCTTTAGTGTAAGGCACACTTCACGACTATCATCCATAGAGCATATACATATGAGAAGACTGAGTATATTTTTGTGTGGATTTCAGTGTTTCCCAGCCTCTTCTGTGTGCATGCGTGTGTGTTTTCCCCTGCAGCCACAGCTCTTCATCCTGACAGACAAAACACCGAGAGTCTCGTGATCAAAGAGCAGAGGAATGCTGCTGGAGGATCACGAGACTCTCGGTGTATCACATAATCACTGACACACAGCGAGAGGAGGGATGCAGGCTTAAACTGAAACACAGCAGCTGTGTAGATTACACTGCAGCTGGATGATCCGAACCACACAGCAAGGTTAACGCAGGTCAGGCTGGGAAGGGACATGAAGGGAAGACACTAAAAACGGAGACACTTTTGCTTATTTGCTTCAAGTTCAGGCTATGCTAGTTGTAGCTAAACAGTGTTCTATGGTACTCTACGTGGTATTGAGTACCATGGTATTCAAATACACATCTCATTGTACTGACTCCAGCAAATATGACATGTATTTTTCAAGGAAATCTCCTCAGAGCTGTCAAGTAGTGCCATCTTTCATCCAGTTAATTACTCAGTTTTCATCAAATATCTGCAAAAATGACATTCCCATCAGCTTCAGGCACCTTCAGTAAAATCACAAGCTTAGTCTAACTTTTCAGTTCAATTAAAGACCAATAGTTGTTGCCACCTTCATTACAGCTGGATGGTGGGTGACTGGACCTGTTGACTATTTTTGCATTTTCTGGAGGTATTATTAATTGAATTATCTGAGAAAGAACATGGACTGCGCGTAACAACATCCATCTTTTTATACAGTCTGTGCATGTGAACTGTGCAATAGCTTAAAAACCACACAGCTGCTCTCTGACGATATGAACTCTTCCTTACACGTAAGCACTAAGTGAGCATTAATACAGCACAAATCACAACATTTTCATGCTGCTGGCAGCTGTAATAGCATTGGTTCAATCACAGGAAACAGAGCTTTCATAAAAAATAATATTTTTGAGCTGGATATTAAATTAAATTACTTCACATCTAACACGATAAGGAAAAACAGAAGGTCTAAAAGCCAGACTTCGGAAAGAAGCCGCTTTTCAGCAGCAGCAGCAGCATAATAAGAGATCTGTGAGAGTCACAAGTCCAACACGCACACACACACAGTTTAATTCAATAGGAGGAGATTCATCGGTACGATAAGAAGTTCTGACTTTGCCAACACAATGTTTCTCCTGCTTTTTCACCATCCCTCCTTCCCACAGACGTCAGCAGGCACTCAGATTAAAATAATAACCTCCACTCAGACTTTTCATATAAATAAATGAACGAATATAATCTTGCATTCATTGTTTAGTTTTAGAATTTGTCTATATTCAGGGTTTTTTTTAAATGATCACACTAACAACGACGCTTCTGTTTACTTTAAATGCCTTTTTCTCTTTTTCTCTGTCTGTTGTTTTAATCTGAGTTTGGTCGATTAACAGCATATCTTCCTTTTTGCTGGCAGGAGGGTCACCGTGCCGCTGCTCTGTGTGGCCTCTATGAATGCTGAATGTGGGTCATTTACAGTGCACTCTCCTCTCGGCCCGTTGGTATCTTGGTTTGAGATCGTCCGCCTGGATAAGGACAGATAAATGCAAACAAACACACACCAACACACTCAGGAGTCTGACGTTGAGTTCCACCCTGATGCAGATCTGTGTTTTCCTTTGAAACGCCCACAAACTGAGCAGAAAAATTACTTCCAATGGGCTTCGGTTTACCCCTTGATGCTCTGCCACTGACTTCTGCGCACACGCACAAGATAAAACTGGGGTTTATTTTGTGATAAAATAGCTGCAGGCCTCTCTTAATAGAGTGTTGGGCTTGGGTTGGGTTCATTCTAGGCTGACACTATCAAACGTTGGTAATTCTGTAGTTTTTTTGTACCTCTCCACTGGATGAACATTAAAACATCAGCTTCATCTTCAAGAGAAGATAAAGAAATCTGCTGGGAAGCCGACTTTTTGGACACTTCCAATTCTAACAACCTTGTTCCCGAGTTAAAACATCCTGGCACCGTATTAAAAGCTGCAGGCTCAAACTTATAAACCAGTGGGAACCACTTTAATGTAATTTCTAAATACACAGGTGAGTTAAAGAGAGTGCTGTAGAGAGAAGAGATGAGGATAAAAGGTCAAAGTCTACAGCCACGTAAAGTGGTCACAGAGTACAGTTGGTAATGCAGAGAGGACCCAATGGTTCGAAGTTTAGAGAAAAGAATAAGAAAAGTGAGACATTTAATGGCTGATTTAAAGACTGTGTTCAAAAGCATGAAACCCAAAACATGATGAGTATATTTATCATTAGATCTAAATTATTTGGTAAAACAGAAATCCAGACATAGAAAAAAGGCTGAGAATCACCCACAAAAACACAGGAGCAAAGGGAGGCTGTAAAGAGGGACACGAACATACACAAGAAGGAGTGATAAGGAAGAAGATGACCTATTTATACACTGCAGGCAGACTGAGGGACAAACAGAGGACTGAGACACTGAGACACACAGGAAGATGCAGCCAAACACTGAATGAAGCAATAATCACAACACCAGTGACACGTTAGCTCATCGGGCTCACTACAAGTCACGGTTCATAGGTTAACAAACGTGAGCAGAACTTAGGTTAAGATAGATTTTCGTGCATTTGTGTGCGTGTCTGTGTAGATGAATGTGTGTGTATGCTCGAGCATGTACACTTATTTTTAACCCATGACTTGTATTCAAACTGTGAAGCAGGTAACTGTGTGTTTTGAAAAGTGTCATACAAATAAAGTGATTCTTATTATTCTGGCACCAATCACCCATGATGCTCGTCTCCACCCTGCCTTCACTTTCTTCTTTACCCGTCTTGTGTACTTGTCTGCTTGGCAAAAGAAAGAATCCCAAAACTGACATTAAACACATAAGCAGAAGCAGCACATAGAGAGGCACGCTGAGCTCTTGCTTTGTATTCAAATAATAGCTTGAAAAGGGAAAAAAGGTCAGTGCTCTGTTAGTCGCAAACATAACACGGGGTAACAAGAGAATGGATTCACTGTCAAAACAAGTTTTACCTGCAGGATAAGAGAAAAAGCAAACCACAAGCAACATCCTTTGGTGGCTGTGTCAATAACAGAGTTTGAATGGGTTGTGGTTAATGTCCCGTCACGTTTTCATTTTTATTTTCTCTTGCTGTGGGTTAGATTTTCATGACCTGGTTCGGTATAGAAACAGATAATGGTTTGGATCAGAACAGCACACACCCTGCACACTGAAAGATGAGCTTAGCCTGTGCATTTAAACTTGATGACACCAACGCCAAAGGACAGACTGTGATGCCTGCAGCTTGGATAAAACAGCAATATTTGACACCCTTGGAATTAGATCAGAGTGGCCAGGCAACAGTATAAATAAAAAAGCAGTTTATATGTTAGGGTTGGGCAGTTTGGGCTTTTTCATGGATGGAAATCACTTTGAAAAGATCACTTGCATAAGGGTTGAAACCACTAAAAGCAGAGATTTTTATTTATAAGAAAAGCATGTTATTTGTAATTTGCCACCTTTGCGCATCTTTTAAAAGCTCTCTGAGATGCATTACCAGAAACAGTCCCCACAGAGCAGCGCGGGGCTCAGCTGGTGTTCTCTTTAACTTGGTCTAAAATGCATGAGCTGCACAGTTGGCCATGTCAGGACACGCTGGGAGGCAAATATGAATGAAATCTCTGGGACTCGTCTGTTGTTGGGTCTCTAAGCTGTCGACTGGTGTCCTGTTTCTGCAACAGGCAGCTGATGATGGGGGAGCTTTGTCTGTCAGACCAGTATCCGACTGTGGAGTTAATCCTGCACAATCCACAAAGATTACAGAGCGACGTTGGCTGCTACAGTTCACCCCCCACTGCCTCCATACTGTCCCTGAGTTTCTTTGTCTCTGTGTTTATTGATCTAAAACCCTCATCATCGTTTTTAGACTGATTTTCTTTGCATCACCTTTGGCTGAAAAAAAAAAAAAAAGGTAAAATAAAATATTAGTAGCAACCATTAAAAATAAACCCCTTATCCTTAAATGTAAAACAATTAGAGCAATTCTTACAAAAAATAAGTGAGAGATGGTTTTCTGTAAACTTGTTAGTTAAGAATTGTGAATTTAAAAAAAATAATCAACAGTCTACACGTGTTATCATGTTATCACTGACTTCCAAGAAAAATGAGCTATTAGCTTTATTTCATCCACAGGCCTCAGTAACAGAGGCCTAGAGACCGGTTAGTGAATATTCCCCAACTGGTTGGTGGTGCTTGCTGGAGGTTGCTGCCTGTCTCTAAGTGATTTCTTTCTAAATACTACACAAAACCTCCTTTCAATCACTTTGATCGCTAACAGATTTGCACCCTACACTTAACTGACACCTTCCCTTACAGCTAAACCAGACCAATCACAGCGCAGTTGTTACTGATATTTAATATGAGCAGCAATACTGCTGTTATGGATGACCTGTCCACAGTTTACCTCGCCTATGATAGTTGGAATAACGCCCAGTCTGCTCCAAGCTCCCCAATCGGATAAGTGGAAAAGCAACAACTTGATTCATGCCACCACAGACTCCTCCAGCCTCCCGATGTCTTTGTCACGCGTTAAAGGTTCACTTGGACAGAAATCAGTACTGATGAAAATTTGTGCTCAGAAAAATTTAAAAAATGTAAAATATGTGTATAGAAATATTAAATGTCCTGAGTATTTCACAAACCACCATTATAATTTGTTTTGTGTTTGTAGGATAATGAAAATGGTATCCAGAGCTCAGCGATTCAGGACCTGTGTGACCCCAATAGAAGACAGAAACTGAAGGAAGCTGCCATTTTGCTGTGTACGCACTTCCATTACAAATTAAGGGACAATTGTCCCTGCAGGATTAGCATCATTAAAATGTTTATATTGTTTGAATCTGAAGGGTTTGTGCTTCCAAACAATGTATAATTTGTCAAATGTGATTCAGAATGAGATGATGTGATTCAAAGGATTGGTTTGTCGAATCTTTGGATTCTTCACCCGACACAGGTTTGCAGTATCTGTCATTTTATTTTTAAGTCCTACAGTTGTTCAAATGTATGATTCTTTGAAGTTTTTCGACTTTGATTAACGTCTTCACGCTTGCCTGCATCTCCCTGCCTGCCTCATTCTTCCAGCTGAAATGGCAGTTGCTTATTATGCAAACATATTTTATCTCAACAGGTTTGACCTTTTCTCAGGCTCTGCCTCCATCTCCTTGTCTCAATCTGTTTCCAGGTAAGCCTTCAGATCCGTCTGTGTTTTCTTTAACACAATAGTTGTCTGATTAGAGGAGAGGAGCCGAGAAAAGGGAAGATTAGGAAAGATACACGAAGAGGAAGAGTGGGATGATAAGACGGATTGTGATGATGTTTGTTTACAGGGACAACTGCATGAATCCAGATGTGAGATAAGGACGGGGTGGCTGAGGGATATCCTGAAATTCAAGTCTTTCATTGGCCTGGAGAAGAAACACTGAAGCAGCTATGTTTTTAACTGATTGAACAACTGCTTACAAGAAAAAAAAAGGAGGAAATTTTCAGCTTTGCAAGATGAAAATACTTTTTTGACGTTTTGTTTCAATGCTGCACTTAAATGATTTGGCTTCATCTGGACTACCACGATACCCCAACAAGGTTTAAAATACCGTTTCAGAGGTTTAATGTAACAGTAAACAAGTTTTGGATGTTTATTCCTCCTTTTTCAGTGATTTAGAAGACAGCTGTGATAGTTCCCTGGTATCCGTACGCTAACTGTGAATCTGCAGCCAGGGAGACAGTCGGCTTAGTCTAGTCTAAGACTACAAACAGGGTAAAGCAGCTTGCCTCTGTGCAACAATCCAACTCTTAATCCTGTCTGATTTACACAGTAAATCCCGATTCAAGCATGAAACAAAATGTCATTGGAGAAATGAGCTTCTTATATTCCTGATATCTGAGTGCAGATTTAGGGAGCGAGCATGCGAGTGAAGACCTCACACGTGTTTTATTTATATTATTCTTTATATTTTTGTGCCGGTTTATCGTTGTTTTTCTAGTTTCTCTTGCTTTGTGTCTCTGCCATCACGTTTAGCTTAGTGTTTGTCTTCGTCTCTCTGAGTTTACTTCCTGTTTTACTTTGAACATGAACGTGAACCGTAGTTCAGTGTGCTTCCTTCCCTGTTGTTTGTGTTGGCCGCATTAGATACAAAGGGGTGGCACTGGCAGAAAAGCCTGTGTATAGAGAATCTACACAAATGTCCAAAAGTGCTTAAACTTTTTGTAGACAAGTGCACATTTTATAGCGGTAACTGGGCTTTAGCCATTTCTAGCTTTCTGATTTTGAAACTGATTTTTCCACCACATAAAGACTCGTCTAAGTTTTGTTTTAACCTTCAGATGATTGAAAAAAAAAAAAAATCTTAAACAGTTGCTAAAGTTATCATTTCTCCATTTTTAACACAGGGCATTAAATCCATTCTGTAAATTGAGGTATTCTAAGTGTCCGTAAAGACGATCATCATTTATGCTCGGCAGCTAACGTTTTTTGACTGGCAATTTGTTCCCAGTGATTGTCATGCCCAGTTCCAAAAGATGGCGATGATGAAAACTCTCATCTTGAGGCTTCACAACACGACTTTGCTCACCAGCGATTGACGTCATGGTTGCTACGTCCGTATTTACGCTGTCTGTGATTGTGTGAGGTGTCCAGACTGGGGGCCATGGGCACCACACACTAAAGCGTGCTCCGCCCATGTTTTGAACTCCTTGTTCAACAGTGAGTCAACAACATAAAATGAAGTAGCTATTAAAATGTAACAGTTTTAGTGGTATTTTATTTTCTTAAAAAAAAGAATGAAGTCTGCGTACTCTGACCTTTATCTTAAGTGATGATACTGCAGTAAAAAAAGGTGTGTGTGTGCTGTTTTAGCTCTGCTGAAAGGTTGTGTGGAGGTGAAACGTCTAGAATAACTCTGAATAACTTCTTTTTTTTCTGTCTCAGATGATTTAGTTGTTGTAGTTATGAGCTTTATCCACATGTGTTTGTGTGTGTCCCACCCCAGCAGCTTCTGCTGAGTTTCCACATTTTGGTGCCACAGTGAATATGTCAGTTTAACATTTTCCATACCAAGAAACATCAAAACTGTTGAGCAACTGTTTATTTATGTCCAGAAACACACAAACACACACTTCAAATGAAAAATGGTTACAATTTCTCAGTCGTCTGCTGTCTACATAAAATTGTTTGGCACTGTCTGTTAATGAAAACGTCTCCACAGTCGACATACTCAGCTTTTTATGACAAAAGTCATAAAACAGTTTGGAAATGCTGCAAGTTTAAATCCTCTGCTCATACTACAAATGTTGAATTGAATTGCATATTAGGATTTTTGAAGATCGTGTCACATATACTCTTCCATATCTGCAAAACAGTACCAACATTTGTCTATTGGTTTGGACTAAAATATAACAAAGTGTCTTTAGTACGATAGCCAGAAAAAGTTCACTTGCATCACAGAATCCTTCAATCAGCAGATACGTGAATACTTACACTTCTGTCAAATTATATTTCATATAGTTTTATCTCATTTACTTCGCTCTACAAGTTGAAGACAAACACTTTTGCAATTTAGATTAATGCAGAGAGTGTTTTATAATTCAAGTATCCAAAATATGTTACCTGAAATTTGTTTTTGTTTTTGTTTACAGCTGTTTGTGGAAGTCTTTCTTCTAAATGATTATGGTAACCACTGGTTACTGGGGAAAATGTGTATCACCAAGTGGCTGACAGGTGGTCGCTGGAGGCTGTCACTAGAATAAGTCACAGAAAGGAGGCTGCATCAATAACCTCCCTGAAATTGCTTTTGTTTGTTAGCACTGCTAGACTTGCCTGTAGTCTACATGACATTTGGAGTGCAGAAACAGAAAATTCTTGTGTAAAAGTTTTGCATTAGCGCACAACCAAACAATGACTGTTTGTAGTTTTTACAGTTTCACTACTGATCAGCTACTTTTTGCAGAAAAGCCAGTGTTTTTCACAAAACTACGGGTAACTAGGGCAATCAAAGTTTTTTAGGGCAGTACCATATACCTCTTTTGAACCAATTTCTCCTAGCGAATGACAGCAACCTCAAGCAACTGCGCACCAACAGGTTGGGGACTCATCAACCAGTCAGGAAGGCTGTGTTACTGAAAAGAGAACTGCTCATTTCCAGATCTATATATTTATATTTTATTTTTGGACTCTGCCAGAGGAGCTTTACATCTGCAGATCTGCAGGATCCTTAATTATCCCTGACACAGACACAGGAATGGTCAGGATCTACAGGTCTCACCTGCTACACATTTCATCCTTTAAAAGTATTAAGCTGTTAACCAATTTCTGTGAATCTCGCTCCAACTAGTATCTGAAGTCGGCAACAGTGAACTATAGTTTAGTTTTGTCCTGACTACAGGCAGGATAATGTTCACAAAATGTGCCAATACACCAAGACAGTAGTAAAGTAAGGTCAAAGCATAAAATAGGATTTCAAACACTGCTGTGTTTCAGGTTAAATCTCAACTGACAAAAGACAGACAGAGAAACAGAATAAAGCCCCAAATTAAGCAGCAGAATAAACTCTGGGAGGAACAATGTAGAAAAAAAGAGCAGAAACCTTTTCCCATGCTGATTTTACAGCTGCTCTCCACTGGTTTGGCTTGTGTGTGTGTGTGTTTGTGTGTATTTACTTTAATGTGACCTCACCCCGGCTCTAGCATATAGCTGTTAATGAGCAACCATAAAACTCAGAGGGAAAACCCATTAAAATTCCTTCTTTTCTTTTTTAAAGTTGCCTTCCTAACTTTAAAACCATTACCTTGAGTTTTGTTCCCGCTCTCCTTCCTACTGAGTTACAATATAAAACCCTTTCAAATAAATATTTGCACACTGAGATTCATGCTGTTTCTCACTGTTAACTCTGACTTTGTGACGTTGTGGCGAGGACTACAGTGCTGTGAAAGTGTTTGCCCCTTCCTGTTTTCTTTGTTTTTGCATATTTGTCACACTTGTTTCAGATCATCAAACTAATTTTAATATTAGGCAAAGACAGGCCGAGTAAATACAAACTACACTGTTGAATCCAAAAATCACTTAAATAGAACCCGTGTGACAAAGTGAAGCAGACCAACACATGAAGCCATGATCTAAAGAAACAGCTGAAAAAGCTGAAAGTCACTGACATCCATGAGTCTGGGAAGGGTTGCAAATACTCCAGTGAACCATGGTGGTGGTAGTGTGATGGTCATGAAACCATGAATTCTGCTCTCTAACAGAAAATCCTGGAGGAAAATCTCTCACCATCAGTTCATGCCCTGAAGCTCAAGCACCCTCAGCTAGTCCAGCAGGACAAGGATCCAAAACACACCAGCAAGTCCACTTCGGAGTGGTTCAAAAACAGCAAAATTAAGGATTTAGAATGGACTAAAATCCTACTGAGATGTGCTGGCGTGACCTTAAAGAGATTGTTCATGCTGGAAAACTTTTCTGTGTGGATGAAATAAAACAATTTTGTAAATTGGGCAAGAAGTCATCTGCAGCAATGCTAATCGCCTCATACTATTTCACACCCCTAGAGACCAGACATGGTGTCTAACATGCAGCCTGCTAAATGATCTTTGCAGTGTTTTGGGAGGTTCTCTTGTTACCTTATAATATGAAGCACCTTGAGGATTTAGGCTTTTTATACAATTAATTAAGCAAAACAAAAAAAAATACCTTCTTTTGCTGAGAGTTTTCGGTAGACTTGGGTAGGTGGTTCTACTTTTCTGGCACACTTGAGATTGAATTGAGCTTCATGTGGCTCAGACACTAAAAGGAGTTTGACACCCCTGGCCCTGACGCAACTTTCACTTAACTCTGGAAGTCCTCCTGTGTGCAGAAATATTTCCCACGGTTTCCAGCTCCTCTAAATGTCGGCTTCATGATCTGTAAACAGCTGTTAACTGCTGGGACTCACTTCAGGGCCAGAAAATCTGTTTTTCCATACAGTGCCATATTGTGTCTGAGCCACTACGCATCTGCTAATTGTACAGTATACTATGAAATTTAGCAATCATTTTTCTTTCTGCTTTGTTTGTGGTTATTTTATTAAGTCAGTGGGAGTCACCAGTAATGATCAGGGACAGCAGCACTGGAGGAAAAGCTGAAGGTAATGATAAGAAATCAGTGTTCCCTATCATTAATGGTCTTTACAGTAACTCCGGCTATTTTCCTGAAAACCCAACGCGGCAGTTAATGTGACATCAGGCCCCAATAAATCATCCTCCACTGACTGGGTGGTGTTAAAGAGGCTCCATTAGAGCCAAAGATCAGTCGCCTTCCCTGTGCCGTCTTGGTTTCCTCTCGTCTGCCCATGTTTGTCTTTCCCAGCACAGAGGAAATAGACCTGATTCCCTCTTTCTCCCCATCACTCATTAACTGTCTCCCCCTTCAGCTAAACCTATCACATGGCAGGACTATAACTGGTACACATATTGTACGGCCTCTCCAGAGGAGGTTGTGTAAATGTTATCTCCGGTTACTAAAGTTCAAAGCAATAACGGGCTTGTATCTTTTGTCAGTTTCAAAAATAACTAAAGTTTTGACGCCCCTGCAGTTGACTGGAACGCAAACCCGCAGATGTTTCTGCAAAAGTTTTACTGAATACAAATCAAATGCAGGAGAATATAAGTAATAATTTTCAAAAAAATGACATTTGTATTGGAAAGTGTGATAAAGGAAAGAGGTCCAAGAATAACTAAAGATACATAAAAAAAGAAAGAAGAACCATTTTTAGGCCTCAAGGGGGAAAAAATAACTTGTTGTGGTTGGTCAATATTTATTGTCTGTTAAGAGTTCTGTTAGGACTAGAGGTAATTTAGGACATACGTTAATCTACTGTACAGAAAAAAAAGCACATAGTGACAGTTGTTACTTCTATCGTTTATAGATATTAGCTTTATTAATCCTATACTTAGGAGATTTCCTTGTTACAGCAGTACAAGGATTATAAAGTGAATCAGTAAAACTAAATTAGAGATATTATCAAAAACAATAAAAATAGAAAATAAAAAGACATAAAAATAAGATACAACAAAAAGAAATTGATAAGAAAACTCAATAAGAAAAGAAATCAATGAGTAAAGAGTAAATTGTACTATGTACAAAGTATACTACAAAGAGTAAAACACACTAGAAGAATTAGCTTATTGAATTGACCGTTTACCTAATTAAACACTCAGTAGTTTAACATTAAAATTTCGAGTGTTTCCTCTCAAGCTGTTTGAGTTTCGCGTGCGGTGTTTGCACTGTTTTTGATGCCTGCTGACCTACTTCTTGATACGCTGTTCTCACGGGACGCTAGTATTACACTCTTGAGTAAATGCCTCCAAACACTGGCTGGCTGCTGTGTGAGATCACTGTCACTGTGATAACTAACACAGGTGTGTGTATGTGGGTTTGTGTGTGTAGCTCAGCTATTGCTGACAGGCATCCACATCTACACTTCCAACTCCAATAAACATTACAAGAGCGAGAACCCGGAACAGAAATCTAATATGGGAGGGCTGTTTTATTCCTGCCCCCAAAGAGCCAATCAGCAGCTCTAACAGACATGATTCACGACAACTGCAGCTGTGTGGTAGTACAACGCAAAAGGTATAGCATACGTACATACAGGTAGGTGGCTGTTTTTCTGTACCTGTAACTATGTTTGCATTCAGCTGTCCAGGATGTTACAAACCAGCTCTAAATGATGGATAACAAGTGACAGTGAGATAAGATAAAGATTTTCACTGCTATGCAGATGATACCCAGCGTTATCTATCCATGAAGCCAGATGACACACACCAATTAGTTAAACTGCAGGCATTTCTTAAAGGCATAAATACTTGAATGGCCTCTAATTTCCTGCTTTTACATTTAGATAAAACGGAGGTTATTGTAGTCAGACCTAGGGCTGCTCAATTAATCGAATTTTAATCACGATTACGATCTGGGCTTTCAACGATCATTAAAAATGACTGAGCCGATTATTAGCCCCTCCCTCCCTTAAAGGCCGGTCCGTGAAAATATTGTCGGGCATAAACCGGTCCGTGGTGCAAAAAAGGTTGGAGACCGCTGATTAAGAGGACCCGAGGGAAGCTCGGAAAGCTAAGCAGAAGTTATTTGGAGAGGAGAGTGACTGCTGTTGGTTGAAAAGAGAGGTAAAAAAACTTCAGTGGTGTTGCACACTATTTTATATTATTTTTTAAAGTCATTGTTAACCCTTTAAATCCGGTCAGAGCAGCACGCTCCGTGTTGTGTAACTATTTTTAAATCCCTGTAGAACCTGAACCGTGTAAGCTAGCGCAATAATTTGTTTTGCATATGAAACCGGAGGAGTTGTACTTACAACTTATGCCATCAGCTTGTCCTCGGTCACGGTTTCCTTCCACATATAGCTTTGCAAAAACTGCATAAAAAGCGCTTGCAGGAACAAAAACATAATACTCCAGAAACACGCTTTGCCGATCCATCAGCTGTTCGTAACACTTCCCACAGTGAAATGATGCACCTGCTGTTTTCTTTGCAAATTTGCATCATAGGATTGTTTTTTGTTTTTCCTGCAGTATATAAAAACTGTATCTCCAAAATAAAACTATGAAGACACTCAAAATAAATTTCCTGTTGTTGTAAACTATTTTTTGCAACTTTATTGTATTTAAAGTTTTGAGGGATAAACCTCTTAACTTTCTCCAAGTAGAAATATATGTAAACAAAACAAAAGCGATTTTCAATTTTTTTTGTAGTTTATTGCACTTTTTTGCAATTTATGTAATTACTATGGACTTAATGCATACATATTATTAAAATATGGGCTATAACAGTTGTATAGCAACTTGAAATGCTCCCACAAATGGCACTACAGCATGTAAAAAAAATAATATAAGCTCTGGTGGACTTGGTTCTATAGTAGGTCTTAAAGGGTTAAATAAATATCGTCAAATAATCGTGATCTCAATTTCAGTGAAAATAATCGTGATTATCATTTTTGCCATAATCGAGCAGCCCTAGTCAGACCTAAAATCTTAGAAACATGGAGTCTAACCGGATGCTTACGCCTTGCGGCTTTACCTTGTCCTTCAGTAAGACTGTGAGAAATCTTGGAATTCTTTCTGACCCGGATGTGTCCTTCAACGTGCATATTAAACAAATATGAAGGTCTGCTTTCTGTCATTTGAGAAATATCTCAGAAATTAGATATATCCTGTCTCAGAATGATGCTGTAAAATTAGTTAATACATTTATTAATTCTAGGCTGGACTTCTATAATTCATTTTTGTCATTGTGTTCTAAAAGCTAACTGCCTCCAGTTCATCCATAATGCCGATTTCCTGGGAGTTTTTCCTTCCTACTGTCACCAAGTGCTTGCTTGTTGGGTTTTCTCTCTGTTATTGGATCGTGATTGGCACTATATAAAGAAAACTGCCTTGAAAGCCATTAGCCAATGAGTTTAACCTGGATAAGCTAATACTTCTTTCTGACACTTAAAAAGGCGAAAATTTAGAAAATAGGGCTTGAAATCAGACTTCTGTGTGTAGCTTGCAGTCTCTCAGTGTGTCTGTGTGAGTTCTCTGTGGCTTCCTCGTACAGTCTTTGGACTTTAGGAGGAATTGGTGAGTCTAAATTGGCTGTAGTGTGCCTGTGAATGGCTGTTTGTGGTTAGGAAAATGCATGGATGGACCTGAAACGATGGAGAAATGACTGCAGGTTCACAATCCACAACTGACTTGATCACATACACAAAGACACACTCAGACTTCACTACTTTCTCTAAAACACGAGCACTCACGACTGCCTTACGGCGGCATATCACGCCGTTATCTCAGGCATTCGGTTTGTAGCCGACGTCTCCGCCACAGACCTCAGACAGACAGTCGCTCTCTCACATGATTCAGCTGTCTTAAAAAACCTTACAGGCAACATTGCATTTTTGACACGTTTTCAAAAACAACAAAAAAAGGGGGATTTTAAATGTATTATTAAAAGAAAAGTACATGCTCATTATCAATCAGTGACTCAGCACACATACAACCCGTTTAACTGAAAACACATGCATGTCTGCTACACATCTGTGGCCACACATCACAACCACACCAGAAATGTATTTTTAATAACTGACACCTAAAAGCCCACAAAAGCTCTTTACTCAGCATTACTCAGCACTATTAGAAAGCAAATGTGCTCAGCATTGGTTTGAAATTATGCTGAGCTAATCCTCCTCCTCCTCGAAGAATAAACCCACACCAGTGTTGATGAACACGAGAGCCAAAACCACTCTTTGAAACTCAGTGGAGTTTACAACAATGTCACTGCCAGATGGGATGTAAGCAGTGAGGTGTGACGTTGGTTTGATCAAGAACATGATGGGAATCTAAAGAGGATATAATGGAGTATATTATCTTATACTTTGTCTTATCTATCATCCCTGATGTCAGCAGCCTTGTGACGTGCTGGATTGACCGTGTAATCAGTGGGATCAGAAATAGGCCCTAGAGTGAGAGGGCGGAGTCTGAGGTATCTTTGCAGTGTCCGCTTTCCTGCTAAAAGGCCTAACAAAGGTCTGTGTGCTACTGTCAATAAGCAGCTCGAAACAATGTTGAGGTTCTGTCTCCGACATCAGCGCAACTTTTATTTTGAAACTAACACCAGCAGCAGATTGGTCATTCCACGTCTAAATGTTTGCTGGGATCGGTGGACGAGTTTAAGTATCTCACGCTCTTGTTCACCAGTGAAGGGAGACTGGAGCAGGTGAGTGATGGATCGATGGATCAGTGTGGCATCAGCAGTGATGTAGACACACCAATCCGTTGTGGTGAAGAGAGAGCCAAGTTTGACGGCGATGGTCACTTTACGGAAAGGTTCCCATTCCAAAAGAACTCAATCGTGGATACCAGTGAGCATTTCCTACTGGGAAGATGCCAGGAAAACAGCCATGACAAGATAGAGAGATTAAGCCTCTTGACTGGCTTGGGAATGGTTGTATGTATGGAGGGATAGACGGATCAAAAACTCAACAAGAGAAAAACTCAAAATCCAGAAGCATCACATTACTTCCATTTAATTCCCAGCCATCTTTTATCAGGGTGGGACTTAGAGACAGCCATACTTCTATTTTTGGACTATCCTAGAGCAGCTTTGCATGATTCACACAGTAGCCAAACATAGAGAAAAATATCTGAATCTGAACATTTAGAGCAATCTAAAGTCCGAGCTGTTTGTTCACAGGGATTACTTGTACATCTTCATTAGATATATTATATCACAAAAGAAGAAAAAGCCCAATAGGACCCCTTTTTATGGATTCAGGAAGAATATTTCATTGATTATTACACTTAAAACACATTTAAAAACTAACTTTTAGTGCTGTTATATCACAGCTCCTCTCTGTGTTCTGTTCATTTGCTGACTCATCATTAACTTATCTGTGCATATATAAATATTTATCCACTAAAATGTGGATTAGTGCATGAATACAATAATGGGAGGGTTTTAACTTGTATAAAATGGAATGTGACTGTTGACCGGAGAAAGACGAGTGGTTTATTTATTTTAATAGAAGTGTTGTGATTCGAACACGTGAGTGTTTGCACGCTGATCTCTCTCTTTTTGCCAGTGTCACACATCCTGTAACTGTTTCCTATGAAGGAAATAACTCTAGCTGGCTGTGCTAACACACACACACACACACACACACACACACACACACACACACACAGTTAAAGTTATTGAAAGCCTACAGAGATACAGTTGTATGGTGTTGCACTACAGCCTCATGTGGTCTGCAAAAACACTTTACATGAACCAGGCCTCCTGCACACCCAGCTGTCTTCTAGGAATTACACACAAGCACGCACGCACACGCACACACACACACACACACACACACACACACACACACACACACACACACACACAATTCTTGGTGAGTGATGCACGATGGGTGTGTGCGAGTGTCAAAAACAATCAAAAACAGACTCCAACATGTTTTCCAGCTCAGATAAATATCATTTTATACCACATCCATCACATTATCAGCTAATTAACTAATCACTTCATGAACTGGGTCTCTAAAATGCACTTTAGGAATAGACTAGACTAGACTAGAATAGAATAGAATAGAATAGAATAGAATAGCCCTTTATTGTTATTGTAGATGTACAACGAAATTGTGGGTGCTCCACACCAACTGTGCTGGAATAAAATATAAACAGACAGCAGACAGGAGAAACAGAAATAAAACCAAGAGAGCGATATACAAAAATAGGAGAACGGCACACATTAGAGAACAAGTAGCAAAGCACTTACAAAACAAAGTTTCTTAAAACCTATATTTATGTCAGAACGTTTGTTTTGTCTGATCAGTGACTGAAAAACTATAAAATAATTGATCTACTTTATTTTAGGGATTTATGAAGTCGTACAGTCAGTGTTTGTCTTTTTTTGTCATTTTAAGTTTATTTCTACTTTTAAGATAATTTGTTACAGGTTGTGCTTAAAGTTTTGGCTGCTGAAGCAATAATATCCTAACTTTGGTAACTACGGTGACATTTTGAAAATATATATTTGTGCCCATTTTAGTTTTAAATAAATGTTTTTCAAACTAATATTTGGTTGTTATCCTTCAGTAGAGGGTATCTCTACCAAAGGATGAAAGAGTAAATACTTTCCCGTCATGCCTGTAATCTGCGTGTCTTACTCTGCCTGTACTGCCAGGTAACGAGGCACAGCACTGCATTAACACCATTCGACAAAAGATAATGAAATAAACTGTTAGCTTCCTCTTTTCTCTTGTACTGTGTGTGTGTGGATAGCTCAAAAGTGGTAAACGGCAAACTGCACCAGCTAAAAAATGAGCCTACAGCACAATCCAGAGGTGATCAACAGCATTACAGTGACAAATAAACCGAAATTTAAAATAACCTGGGTTTTACAACGCAGGAGACTTTTTAGACTCCTCTAGTATAACAAATAAATGTATGTAGTTTTTGTTTCCACAGACAAAGAAGATTTCGGAGAGAATAACAGTTTACATAATAATAATAAAACTAACTGCTGTTACTGGCTAACAATAAAACACTAATCTCTAATCATCAGACAGCACAGAGGGGAGGTCACTGAAGTGTGTGGTTCCCCTTAAACACTATTTCACCATCACATAACACTAAATAATCTTTTTTTTTTTTTTTTAAACCACACTGTAGTACATATTTGTGGATAATTGGACCACAGTTACACACAAAGAGATTCTCGTGAGTTGGATTAGACTGAGCTGACTGGAAAACAAAAGCGAGAAATCCCAGTCAGAGTGTTTTGTGTACTCACATGGAGCGGCGTGTTGTTGTTGTTGAGCTGGTCCTGGCTGACGGGCAACACTGGAGGATGGCAGTCCAGTGCCACTTTGTCCCGACATGCAGTGTGGCACGCGTACTTGCAACCTGCAGAGAAATGACCTGATTATAGATTCATTCACTGGTAATAAAAGTATAAATGATAGGGTTAGCAGTAAGGAGCAGATATGCATACGGAAAAAAGTTTCTGTAACGTATATGCAAATGCTCTTTTGATAAGGGCAGCGTGTCGGTTAAGGTTCTTCTTCTGCAAATGGAAAACAACAACATGCAAATGATGACATGGAGGAGGGAGAGGTTTCAGAATAAAATCCGGTGAGATTAAACTATGTTTTAACATTGAAATGCAAATAAAGAGGAATTAAATATGACAATTTCTTTTCCAAATTACCATTAAATAAAAACAAAAAGTCAGTGAGCAAGATTCGGGCTCCACATTCAAGGATACTTCAGATGAGCAAAGCCTGTAGGAAAATTTTAAAATGACATTTTCTGGATGATACTGATTGAGTCAAATTCATCTTCTTTGCAAACTAGTGGTGGCTCACAAATACAGCATCATTTCTTTGATTATAGAAGTGCTTTTTCTTAATTAGAGAAATAAGTTTGGCTTAAAATCAAACAGCCATCCACTTATCCATGTTCTTCCACTCATCACATTCAGCGTGGCAGGCTGGAGCCTATCCTACAGGATGGTCCTATCGCCACAACGTGAGAAGCTTTAGAAACAAAAATGTTTCCATGAACTGAAAAAGTTTGAGAATCATGGGACAAAAACACTGAGCAGCAGCTTTGAAGCTTCAGCTTGGCTGAATGAGCTCATCTGATCCTCCAGTGTTCATGTACCATTCTTATATTTTAAGGAATAAACATGATCTCATTAATGCAGTTATCTAATTGTAGACAGCTTACAGATTCTAACACATCAATCACCAAAGCAACTAAAAACATATTTAATTCAGACAAACTGTTTGCTACAGCTTTAAAACTCCAGTCATTTGATAGAAATTAAGCAATTAGTAAGAATCATCTTTTTATCCATTTATCAAAGAAAACATGAAAATTTTGTTCCAACAACGAAAATATAGATTTCCTCATCTTTTTGATCACTAAGTCAATCATTTTAGGGATTTCAACTTTTGTGATTGGACATAAAAACCCATTTTAAAAACAGTCTTAGCCTCACAACAGAGCTTATTAAGCAATGTTTACAGCTTTGTTCTCATGACACAGGAATATATAAAAAATATTTAAGGCTAAATCAACATGAAAACAAGTTAGCTGCAGACTAAATGTAGCCACTGAAGTCATATCTTCTTCTCTGTGGTGCCCAACTTTTGTTATAACTTTAAATTAAGTGGCACACACACACACACACACACACACACACACACACACACACACACCGAGCTAGCTACAACTGGCTACAACCCAAATGCACCATTAAAACAAATAGAACCGAGGAGGAGGGTTGTTCATAGTCACTTCTTGTAATCAAACAAACATTATTCACCCCAACACAACCCTACACGAGCCTCGCACGTGCAGGTGTGTGTGTGTCTTTAGTCCCATGATCCTACCTGTCGACTTCTTTCTCACGTGCTGTCCAACTTTATCCGACAGTTTGCACATGGCTGCTCCCATCTCCCATCTTCAACTCATACACTCACTGAAATCCTGTCTACGAGCCTCAACATGACATCCTCCTGCACACACACACTCGCGCTGAATGGAACCACACATGCCAACACTCTCTCCTCTTTCCCTTTGCGGTGTTTCTCGGCCGTGCTTCAGATGCTGATGTGCCATTCTCCCCCGTTTCCCCGTCTGCCTCTCTCTCTCTGTTGTTGTGCTGAGTGGGTGATTTAACAGTCAAATGGAGGCCACAGTGAGATGGGCACACAGACAGGAGAGGTGGAGGAGGAGGGGTGGCAGTGGTGGATGGATGGATGGACGTAGGACTGCTGACTCAGCCATCTGCAGTCACTCTCTCCTCCCCTCTCTCCTTTGCTCTCTTTCGTAGCTTGTTATGACTACAGTTGGGTCGGCCTATCCAGTTTCCTGCCCATCCAGTCATCCGCCTGTCCAATCATCCACCTCAATCCCTTCTGACAATGAACCTGATCCACAGAGGAAGTCATAAAGAGCCTTGTACATCCATCCATCAATACAATTATGCAGCATGCAGGGTTATTTTTGGACATGAAGAAGATATCAACACATAGCAGGTGCTGCGTCAAACCAAACCACAAAAAAGTCAGTGTAGCACTTTAAACCATGATAAAGATTTTGGTTCCGCCATAAAGTTGCATTTTCTACTTTTAATTGAAACGAAAACCCCCAGAAAAAAGATGGATCTAGCTTCTAAGTCCTAATTGCCCCTTGGGGATAAATAGTCTTTCTGATTCTAAAATTAAACGTTACAGTGTGTGACATTTTTCACCACTAAATGTTAGTAGATTGCAGTCAACTGGGTTCTGTTGTCTTACCCCTTCCAGTTCAGGTGCATCACCCTAGCTACGGTGTCTGCTATAGGACAAACATGTTTTAGTCAGGCATGAGAGATCAAAAAAATAAAATTTAGATTGTCCACGAGGCCGCGGCCATCTGGCGTGTTCACATTTGTCCAGGACTCAGCTGTTAATGCTGGGTGAGAAGTGTTGCATCTTTTTTTAGTCTGGAAGATGCTGTGAAACAGAAACAGCTCACTTCTGTTACAATTAATTTAGTAAATTATGGCAAAATAATTAGTGTCAGAAAGGAGGATTATCAAGGGTATTTTGTTTGCTATACGCAACTCATAGATCATTAGCCAATGATGCCATCATCCGCTCGTCGTCATCGTCTTAACTAACCAATGGGTGAAGGCTACATTCATATTTTATTCTGAAATAATTAATGGCATGTTCACACTGTCTAATAGCAGCCTGTAGTCTAATAGTGAAAAGCACCTATTAGTTTGTGTTCATGACTTTTAAACCACTTCAACAAAGTGAAATGTTCTCAGGAGTCTTCAGTTGTTATGTATCACTCGATACTGATACTGGCTTTGGAAAATGGAACAGATGGATGAATGGAAATTTGTGTACAGGAATACCAAAAAATGTCCTTGCATTTGCAATATAACTGACAAAAAAGGTAAACATTCATCTTCAGTAAGGAATTGTTAGGGCTGTTCCAGTGATCTCCATCATATCTCAGTTTTTTGCGTTTTTTTTTCTTCCTCCTTTTTCATCATCTTCCTCTCCATTTGCCTCATCTGCTGTCTCAGGGATAAAAGCATTTCCCAGACTCCACAAATCGATCAGACTCAATCAGCCCGCTGGAGGAACGTCTCAAACACACACACATAAACTCTGTAACCTTTTCTTTTTTTCAGTGCAGATGCAGCGTGAATGGTAAAGTTTTTACACCTAACTTTAAGCCTATAAACATGTGAAAACACATTTTGAGAAAGGGCTCATTTACAGTGAGTTGTCACTGTATTAATATATAATAAGTGACTGAATTAAAGATACATAGAAACTACTTTAAAAAGATAAACGCGACACAATTTTTTAATAGAGCGAAAAATGTACAACTTTTGTTGAGATTTTAATAAGTGAGCTGTATATTAAAAGTATTTGTCTCGTTGTATTCTTCTGAATTTAGTTCTGATTCAGTTGGTTAACACAGCAAATGCAAAACATAATAGAAAAAATTCTCTCAAATATGAAAATCTTGATTTAGGAAGGTCAGATTGAGGAACGTTTTATCAAAAATTAGAATTACATTTGTTGTATTTAACGCTACTTTTCTCTTTATTTTGTCCAAAATATAATAAAATGCTTTGATGAGTCTGGACAATCTGAAACTTGACTGACTGCAGCCAAAACTACCATTTCAGTTTGGCTTTTAGCATCTTACATTAAAACTCAGCAGGGTCTCACATCAGAGGTCAAAGGTCAGAAATCCAAAACTGGCTAGACACTATGGATTTTTCACCCGTGTGTGAAAAGTGAAATGTTTTTTTAGCACGAGTTCTATAATTTGTTCTGTGTGTGCAGCGAGAGGGACCATGAGGCTCCGGCTCCTTTAGCACTCATGTGCTGAAACAAACACACACACACACACACACACACACACACACACGTCAATCATAAAGTTGGGCTAGCTTAAAACATCCCATATGGAAAAGAAATAGTAAAGAATTTTATGATTTACTCATGAAAGTGGCCACTTTCTCATTACTTTCATATATTGTTAAGTATCCAAAACATACAAGTTTCATTATATAATTTTTCAAGGGATCTTATATGTGTTTTCACTCTTGTATGCTTTTCATACAAGTTTCACACAAGACAGATACAAACTTTATAAGATTTATATATATCTTTTCCATATGGGATGCCTTACTTTGTCTTCCTTTGTGATTCTAACAGGGTCATTATTTATAAAATAATCTTCAATTTTTATTAAGACTTAAATCAAGTCTGGGACTATAAACTAATGAGAAAAATGTTTACTTATGCCATAAGTAAACATTTTTCTCAAGTAAACATGGGCATAAAGGGCATCTGGTCAGTTGCTACAAGCCATTCGGTCCCTTACAAATGCAGTGAGAGCTTGGCCTGCATTAGCAGCAGTAGGTCAGATTGTTCCCAGTGAGTGTTGGACTTTACCTGGGTAAAGTGTTTACCACAGATTGTGTTCATAATTTTTATGGACAGAATTTCCACTTCATCCAACTGCCGAAAGGCTTCCACTTTGGCGGCCTCAGGATGGGAGTGATGGGAATGCAGCCTGACTGCTCATCGCTTCTTTTTTTACCTGTTGAAGTTCAGAGTCTAGCTGCTGGGATGGGGTTGGCATTCACTCAGCTTTGTCATGACTCTGTGCTCCTGGCTAGCTTAGCATTAGGATGCTGTCTGTGCAGGTGCTTAAAGGACCTGAAAAATGCAGTAAAATGCGGCTGTTTCTGTCCTGGATGCAGCTTCCCCTTTACCATCGTGCTCCTTTGTGTAATAAAAATAAAAGCAATGTCCTTGTGTATCTCCACTTCTCAAAACCGAAAAAAACAGAACCTTTTTAACACAACTGGGGACTAGTAGACTGGGAGGTAGTTGCTACTGCTCCACATCCATGGATAAATGGATGGATAATAGAAGTGACTTTGGTGCATTAGGAGTTAAAGAGAAAGCATTAACAAGGAATGTAAAATCAGACAATGCAGTTCCTGCAGAAAGGGTTAAGTATCCGGCGTGAAATATGTAGGTAGGACTACATATTGTGTCCACTAACTGCAAATACTTGTACACAAGTTAGAAGACAAAGACAGGTGCGTGAATGAGGACAGGTGTGGGCTGAATACAGCAGCCATCTGCTATCCCCTCATTATCTTTCTAGTCTTGTCTCTTTTGTTCCTGTCAACATGTCTGGACACGCGCTTGGGCGTATGTAATCAAACCTTGAGCCAGTCAGCGTATAAAAAGGATAAAAGTATAAGAGAAAAATAAAGACTGAAGAGGTTTGACATTACCTCAGCACATTCACACACACACTAATAGCAGCAGAAATGAAGCAGGGCACTGACATTTGAGGTGTGTTTGTTTAACAAGTTAACAGGTTAACAAGTTATTTTAATTTTTGTTTCCACAGCATAATATTTTAGGTTTCTTCTTACCAGAGAACAGTTCAGTTTACTGTAAACTATAGGATACGTTTCCACTAACAGACGAGGAGAATGGAAAGAAACTGCATAAGAGAAGTTGACCGTGGTGAATACTGGCCACCTAAATGGTCTGTCCTGTTCATCGCTCATAACTCACCAGAGCTTCTCCACAGCAGACTGACTTCCAGGCGTCCAGAACGTCGCATCACTTTTGGAAAGCGATAGAAAAATCTGGACATTCTCCTCAGAGGTTTCCCAAAGTTTTTGGTAAACCCCATTGCACACACACACTCTGTCTCCCCCCCACACACACAAACACTGTTTTGAGGTTTTCTGGGTTCCTGCAGGCTTCAGGTGGTGATTCATATCCAAACATAACTTGATATAATTCCACAAAATAGTCATCCTTCACTCCCATCCATGATGCGTCTCTGTCTGCAGTAACTGCTCTACTCTGGTCCGTCCTCCCAGAGACACCGTCACCCATTTGTGTTTGTAGTGTGTGTGTGTGTGTGTCATTAGCCACAGGCTAAAAGTGTCTTGTGGAGCCAAACTGTCACAGTGTCTGAACAAACAACAGGACAGCAGCTGACTCTCTCTCTCTCTCACACACACACACACACACACACACACACACACACACACACACACACACGGTGAAGGCAGACTACACTGAAGAGGTTTGAACAATGAGCTTTGGTATTTCTCACAGTGCTTCTAAATGACTCTCTGAACTATGAAACCTCTCCACTGTCTCCGGCTCAGACGCCGATCTGTTGATTTTTATCCTCGCCTCTTCAACAAACCTCCATCTAGGTATTAATGACTAAATGTCAACTTTTTTGCTACTTTTTAAATCATTTTGATCATACTTGCATGTTGTTATTCTTATGGCACAGCCCAGTAGTAACATGAGGAAATGATGTGGAAATAAAAAGGAAGTAGCTGCTAGATATCAAATTATAAGTAAGTAATAGCTTAGTATCAACTGTAGTTTTTAGCTGAGTAATATTGGACTGAAACTTACATAATGTGATAATAACTAGGAGTGATAATGTGAAAAAATGTAGCAATACCATCAGGCAGAAACAGTGTGAGCAATAAAAATCATCATTTCTGTGTAGTATTTGGAAATAAACATTCTTAATATAGCAACAATGTGATTGTATTATTACCTTATAATAAAACACTAATATAGATTAATGTTTTCACTAGTTATAACACTATACTACAATGAAGAAATTAATCCTACCCCATTTCCTAAAATCTCTCCTTTGTTTAAAGGTAATGTCATTATCATTTGCTGCTACTGCTTATTAACTGGAAACATTGTTTTTTTTTTTTTTATGTAATAACCATAAATAAGAGCTACAAAGTACAAATATATATCTGTTTCTAATATATTATGTATGTATACACAATAAGGTGGCACTATTGTGTGACATATGTTGAAAGTTTCCATTAACAAAGTCATCACTTTGTTAAATGAGTCTTTTATCTTCTTGATTAGTCATGAAATAAAAAACCTGCACTCGGCTAAGAAACTTGTGTGTTTCCTTTTGAGCTTGTGAAAATGGGACCGTGTAAACAACAATAAACAATTAATGGGATATTTTAATTTGTTGGTATTCTGACAGCTCTTGTGGCTTCATATGGAGTACGGATGTCAGCAGCCGTTAGCCTGAGTGCTTCATCTATTGGCTAATGCTAAGTAAGCTATAGAAGCACTTGGCTTCTTTAAAAGGAGCTCTAGATCTGAACAAGTAGACAAAAATAGGAAGAACAGTGGGTTAAGCCATATTTAAATGTAGAGGACAAGCTTGAACTGAAGGATGCAGAAGCTTAACAATAAAGAGCCATTTAAAGAAGAAGAAGAATCACACTGAGGGAGGACAAAGTGCTGCTATTTCTATTCTGTCACATCAAAAATAGAGAGCAAACTGACTGGAAACAAGCTGCAGCCGCCTACAGAAATCCCTTCTACAGAGCCGACTAATGAATACACACACTAATGCAACATTAAACCCAATCAGACAAAGATCCCCGGCTCTCTTCGGTGGTTCCTGTTACTTCGGAGAAAGAGCCATAGGATGACAGACCCACAGGAAGAGAGAGAGAGCGTGAGCTAAACCGCTTTCATACAGAAGTTGAACCAAGGACAACACGTTACCTTTCTGTAGCTCATTTCACTTTTCCCAACTGAACCAGTTATTGTTTAAAAAGCATAAAATATTAGAGTACACTGGAAACTCAAACATTTTAACAGACACAGAACAACTATGGACAAAACTTTGAGTGCTGTATGATGTCAAGCATTTTAGCTAACTTTTAAGCTAATATTGACTCTTTTCCATGAATCCTCACCCAACAACAGAAACAGAGAAACAATAGAAATCAGTACAGTGAAGTTTATTTTTAAATACTGGTTTCTTAATCTGCAAAACTGGTCAAGTTAATCAAAGATAACCAGTTTACTTTTAACTTAAACAGGTAAAAAAATGTCAGAGAAACTCTAAATATTTAAATTTAGATTAGGTAAAAATATTGAGCTATTTAAACTCTTTTTATATTAAAAAAAACTTTGTTTTTTATTATATTACAGTTTCACATTTCTAAATCTTATTCTTTTTACTTACTTTATTATTTAGATTAGTTTTTATAGCAATAACAAATGGACCCATAACATTGCAATCAGGAAGCTACAGCTTAAAGGTGACATGAAGTCTATAAATCAGGGGTGCCCAATCCCGGTCCTCAAGAGCTACCGTCCTGCAGCTTTTAGATGCATCCTTGTTCCCACACACCTGAATCAAATGAATGGCTTGTTATCAGGCCTTTGCCAAACATGATGGCATGCTGAAGAGATCAAACCATTTGATTCAGCTGTGTTGGAGTAGGGATGCATCTAAAAGCTGCAGGACGGTAGCTCTCGAGGACCGGGATTGGGCACCCCTGCTATAAATACTCTTTAAAATACCAACCTCTTCCTCAGCAAAGAAAAACCCCCAGCAAGGACTTGGCATTGTTTCATTTACAGGCTTGTCATGGTTTAATAATTTTCTTGGAAGTTTCCTGGAAATTACTCTATTGGTACCAGTTATGGGTGTAATGGAAAACATGCGAACAGTGATTCCTGTTATATTACCTTTCAGCAATCATTATCATCACAATGATCTTCAGTTCTCTCTTATGTTGCTGATTTACTCTGGCAAAACCATGAGCATGTATTCCCCAGTAAAAGCTATAATATTTCCATTAAGTCTTTTTACCGAACACTGTGTTGTGCGAAAACTTTAATTTCAACATTCAGCTGAAAAATTAACCTTTGAAAGAAATAACTGAACCATGCTCTTGCAAGGCTCGGATGCCTTATAAGTCACTGTTTCTGTGTGTTAATAAGTGAGCGAGTGACAGATACGGATATTAACAGTGCTCTGTAGAGGATTGCAGGACAACTGCAAGGCATAATAATGTTGGGGGGTTGGGTTTTTTGTTAAAATTTAGGTGAAATCATGGGTCTGTAACAGACTCTGTGAGTGGCTGCTAATAGAGAAAAGCCATAGGCACAAACACAAACTCCATCAGCATGGCTGATTAAAGTGACAGGAAGCCATAGTGCACATTGCAAACTCATTATCCATTAAATGTAGGCTAATGAAGTTAAATAGCTAAAGGGAGAGAGATAGAGTAGTAAAACAGTTTGTGTTGTATCTGTTGGGTTTCTCAGATTTTTATGCAGTACAATATGTGGTTTAAGTATAATATTACAGAAGATTAAATGCATATTGATATCAAAATCAGGCCTATTGAGGGAGTTTTGGAGATTTGCAAAGCGTATTTATTGCTGCAGTTAGTGTTTTAACACCAACTTCAATTTTATGAAGCTAACAAATCAAATATAATGTTTTCTTTTCTTTTCATATTTAGTTGTTTTATTTTATTTATTGTTTTATTTGCTTATCAGAATTGTTTGTGGCTGTCCCAAAGTTATGAATGCTACTATTTAAAGTAGCACATATTTTCTTAATAAAATCTGAGTGAGTATTTTTAGCTAATCAGAATTAGCAGGTCAATAGTTTTATAGCTAAAGCTAGCTAATGTCCTTCTTTGATAATATTTTTTCTAGCATTAAGTAGAAGAAAAATTGAAAACATAGTGCATGAAGGAATAAAACGGAAAATGTTGGATATTAAAGGTTTTCTATGTGAGACGTTTTCAGCTAACCGGGATAAATAGATCTTGAATTTGTTAATCCTAGCTAACATTAGCATACTTTAGCTAATATCTAGCCAGTCTACTATAGGAGAGGAAACATGTGAAAAGAATGATGATACGCAATTGAGGATGGTATATTTTATAAAATAAAAAGTGTTTATTTGACTAAACTTTTTTCTGTCTCTAACATTGATACATATATAGATGGGCAAATGAGTATATTTCAAATATCTTCACATTTAAATTGATCCATCCTTATAAGATGAAGTAAATGAGTACAGTGAGAACAAGGTGAATTGTGGTTTAAAATTGGAAACCTTTCAAAAAATCAGAACCATTTGAGTCTCAAACTCCTGAAAGGGTTATTAGTTCACCTGTTCAGCTTCTCTTTAATCAGCTATCTAATCGGCCAATCACATAGTAGCAACACAATGCACTAAGGCAACTGCTACCTGCTGATGCTCAAACCAGGCTTTAGAAAGGAGAAGAAAGATGATTTAAGTGACTTTGAAGATGTCGTGTCTGTTGGTGCCAAACGGGCTGGACTGAGTATTTGAGAAGCTGTTGAAATAGAGTTCAAACAGAAAATGTCTGAAAAAGATAAAATCCAGTGAACAGCAGTTCTCTGGGCAAAAATGCCTTGTTGATCTCAGAGATCAGAGGGTAACTGGCTTGACTACTTTGAGCTGATAGGAAGGTAAGAGTAACTGAAATAGCCTAACCACTTATCACAAAGTCTGAAACTTTGAAGCAGATGAGCTACAGCAGCAGAAGACCACACAGGGTGCCACTTCAGGAAAGGAAACTGAAGCTACAACTAACACAAAATCACCAAAATTGCACAACATCAGAGTGGAAAAATCCTTCTGATGGGCCCGATTTCTGTTGCGGCATTCAGATGTTATAGTCAGGATTTGCTGTAAACAACATGAAAGCATGGATCCTGCCTTTTAGTTCGAGCTGTTGGTAGTGTTATAATGTAGGGGAGATACCTTATTCCTTCATAACAACTGAGCATTGTTTGAATTCCACAACACAACTGAGGTTGAAACAGAAACTGAAGATCTGACAGAAAATCTTAGTCATGACACGTTTTATCATTTTATAAAATAAGTTAGGAATTTCTACAAGGACGATTATGTAGTTATGCAGTACAAAGGGTTAATGTATTTGAAGCAGATATTCAAATATTCAAAACTTCCATCTAATTTCCATCGAAAAACAAATACTACTGCAACCATGTTTGGAGCTCTACACATTAGGGAAGAAGAAATTGTTTCTAAGGTTCCTATTTCTATTGTTTGCTCGACAGAAGTGGACACACAGGGAGGTCCAGAGTTTGCCCTTGAGGAGTCACCCAGTTTTCATTTACACCTGAACCGGTCCTTCTGGATGCCAACATGCATTCCAGCGCTGGGCTTCTTTCGTAGCCCTGCCTATTTAAGTCATCACCAGCACAGAAACAAGGAGCGATTACTACATATCAGATGGCGCTACCTGAAAATGCTGATGTCACTGATAGAGTGTACCTGTTCATTCAAATCAGTTAAACTTCCCTAAAAGACCTGATGAACAACTGGTTCATTGTTCTCTAAAAAAAAAAAAAAAAAAAATCCAAAACACAAGCCAAAAAATAACCCAACCCCAAAACGGCAAACTTGTACCTATAGTGCTGAAAACCTGCATGTTTCTTTCATTTATCCACATAAATATCATGTAGGACTGTTGCAACTGTTTTACCTCTTTGGTCAGCAAAATAACTGACAGTATTTCCCAAAGCATATGTAGATGGATCATAGACTTGTGGTGGAGTTTGTGTGAAGCTCAGCAAAAGGAAATAACTGGATATTTGGGAGATCTTTTGCATTAAATGCTTCAAGCCGCTTAGATTAAAATCTCCATATCTTCTGGGATTCCTCCACCTTCTATTTAGACCCCTTATCTTGTGGGCTCCCCCACACCCCTGACTTAATCACATGCACCCTCACCTGCACAGGTGAGACCATTCTCGAAGATGTACTCGAAGCACAAATCACACCAGTTGCTCTCCCCTCCGGGTTCGAAGGCGTGTCCCTCTCCGGTCTCCTCCTTCACCCTGGGGTCCTTGTCCTCGGGGGAGAAAATGGTCTTCACATGTGGTTTGGATGCCTTCTTCCTCCCACGGGGTGGCCCCCCTTCGTGTCCCTCCATCCCGTTCCCAGAAGCTTCTGCCCCGTCTCTCCCCTCAGGTCCACAGTTCGACAGCTTTCTGTCGCTCCACATCCTCTCCAGACTGGACGGCTGAGGAGACGCCTGCCGCCGGACAGCCCTCACCACCGCCGCGCCCTTGTTGGCCTTGGAGATCCGCATCTTGGCGCCCGTCTGCGGCCACGTTCCCTCGTTCAGCGTGTCGTGGTGTTTGCTGACATGGACAGCCTGCAGGGCCAGCGGACAGTCATCTGTGACCGATGAGCGCGGGGGGGCGTATTTCCGAGCGTGATGTTTAATCATTACGCACACTTTTCATAGTCCGCCGCTGCGTGGAAGTGTATTCGCCAGAGTCACACAGGTGATGTCTTGTTATGTCTGACGATGACACCGTCGATAACGTGCTCGCAGTCGGAGAGCAGGTTGAGGCGGTCGGAGGTGTGCTGGAGAACGGGTTGGATCTCATTTCACTGGGAGACATGAAACACAGGCGCTCCAGGAAGGACTGCGTCCCAGACTTCGTTTACAGACATGCAAATTTAAGCTTTCTTTCTCGTTATCATCACACATCTCCCTCCCAAGCAAGACCTAAACAACTTATCCAGTTTCTCCGGTTGGCCCTTTAATTCGTACCTGATTTGAACTGCCTGTTGCCTCCTCTGTCAGATAATTTTCTCCACAATGCAAACCAAATATGTCTGCAAGTACTCTGAGCGTAACCATTTAAAATCGGGGGAAATATAAACAAATCAATATAATGTGTGTCAAACTGCTGCTGCATCACTCTGTAGTCCCTCTTTTGACCACAGGATGGTGCCATTCCACTCAGTGAACAAAGATCAGGTGTCCGCAGGTAGAGGACAAAGAAAATGTTTATTGGCAGCGGAACATTGGTAAGATAGGGTCATATCAAAGGCCAGACATCTGGATTTTGTTTTTTGTTTAACTGAATACATAAAACATGTCCTGGACTTCTTTACTACACACTGAGTGGCTGAATCCCAACAACCATAACATTTTCATATATTCTAGCTTTAAAAAATAATCACACAACTTGTGCATGTAACTCTTGAACTGCAAACATGTTTTCTTTCTTTAGCAATTTTTTTGCTAAGCTTTATTAAAACTAGCTGCCCTGGGGCAGACAGAAGCGAGGCTGCCATATCGCACCATCGGCCCTTCTGGCCAACACCAGTAGGCGGTAGGTGAAGTGTCTTGCCCAAGGACACTTTTAACTGAATTTCTTTGTAGTAGTTTAATTTTTTTTTCTTCACACCCAGTGAGCAAAAGCCAGACTTTAGTAAAGCGTCCAATTTATGGAAGCTTGCTTTGACTGTCCACAAGCCTGTTTCAAGTTCCTTATCTCATATTTGAGAAGTAGAAATCTTGATATGCCTTTTTATTTTGAGGTCATGGCTTTTGACATGAATATTAATAAAAGGCTTTTTTAAATTTATGGTCATTTGGGTTTTGGTGAACTATAAATATGCACATTAAAGTGACCAGGAAGCACTTAATACAAACAAAGACTGCTTTTAATTAACCTGAGCTTTTCCCCCCCCCCCTCCATAGTCATATTCCCTTTACATACTGAAAATCTGTTACAGGGCACAGAAACAAACTTTCTTTGGCTGCTGCTTTTCCCCCGGATAAGCAGGGGCCTTTCTTCACATGTTTAACAGATATTTACTTCCATACGAAAACGCCACAGGGATCCGTGTCTCCTCCTGAGTTCTTTTTTTGTGTGCAAATATTAGAAACAATAGTAAACAACATTAGAAACACATGAATGCTTTGTCACTGCTGTTCAATTTGTTTGGGGGCTTTTTTGGGGTTTTTTTTTTTTTTTTTTTTAAGGGAAAAGTGCAAGTGCTTCATTATTCAACTTTTTTAATTCAATGTGATGGTCCATCAGATCACAAGAAAAAAAAAAAGAAAAGAAAAAAATCAGTGCATAAGTTTGCAAAACATGTAATGCATTTATACAAAATTTAAGACATGTAAAAAAAACAAGAAATATCTTATTTAAATCTCACTGAAACTTAAATATAAGAACTATTACATGATCTGTGAGAAATTGGCTCTGATGTTTTGCAGTCTGTAAACTCATTTTTATTCTCTGTACAGTTCCAAGATGTCCTGTTGTGCTGTTAGAGTTCATTGTTAATGTTAGTAGCTCCTGAAGCTACAGTCCGTGCAGGTTTTGGCCAACAGGGGGAGCTGTGGAGCTTGTAAACCACGTCCCTTCTGCTTTCAGTCGACTTCCTCAGTCTCATCAAATGCTGCATCCTGCAAAATAAGCAGATACTTGAGTGTTTTTAAAACTTCAACAGGTCAAGCTAATGGTTTAATTAAGAAGGCTTTTGTTTTAAACGTACATATCCTCCTTGGTCCTGCACCCAGGATGAAAAGTTATTCTGTATGTATTGAGCGCCATGGTTCAGCAGGCGGTTTGTGGGCAACGTTTCCACAGCTGACAGACGAGTGGTGACCTGAAACAAGAAAAACAGATGTCTTCAGAGGTTAGCCAAGACAGTCATGTGAAAATGAGTCAGCAGACCTGCACATGACTCCCAAAACTCAGCAAACAGGTGTCCCTCACACTGCCACACCTGCCCGAGTATACACAGACTCATTTCAAGTTTTTTTTTTGTTTGTTTGTTTTTGGGGGGTTTTTAAACTGTTTTTATCCTGGAGTGAACCTGATTTATAAGTGAATAGTCTTCTTGCTCCTAGGTTTACTTACTGCTAACTAGGAACTGACCTGTTGATTTTTCAGGGCGTATATCACTTGTTCGTAGTCAAGGATACCGATAAACGATATGTGATTGTTATTGAAACTACAGCAATTTGTGCTACCTGACCACAGCTCCTGCAGCTCACAGCCACTCTTATTTATGCCCGCCGTTAAGGCACAGGAAGCTGCTGTGGAGACAATATCTCCACGTAAGCGCTGATATAGGAGAAGTCTTCGAACAGTTCCAACATCTCCCTCTATATATCTGCATACCTGAGCATCTGTACTGCAATGTCATTAAAATGGCAGTAAAAACTGACAGGATCATACACTTGCACCTTTAACCCAGCTGCGGTGGCCAAATCAAGACGTGCATGTCCAGCCGCCTCGTCACACCAGCGACATGGAAAGCATAAAGGCCCCTTAGAGTTTCCTACTCTGGTAACTCCTCCAGCGTTAGTCTCACTAAGATTCATAGTTTCACTGATAGCTTAAGCCGCTCTTACCTCACACATCACAGCCATCTGGGTTTTTTGAGACGCCTGCGGCCCTGGAGAGTTGGGCGAGGGGCTCCTGAGGCCCACTCGTATCAGGAAGGTGTTTATTAACTTCTTAAAGAAATCGTAATTCCAGAAGAGCTCTGCTGCTATGTTGGCATCTTTCAACACCTGACAAGGCACACACACACACACACAGAGAGAGACAAAACAAAGAACAAAAAACAAATAAAGTTCAGTCACTAAAGATGAAAAAACAAACAAAACACCAACTAAGTAATAATGAAGTTTCTGATTTGGAGGAACGTGAACATATAATTTTTTTAATTATATGTTCACAAATAACGGAAATATCTGTGACCTGCATGTGAGGATGCGTGAAAAACCAAAACCACTCAGCAGAAGCGCGATCACATGACACAAACTGGTGGTAAACTACTTCCTAAAGGAAGATATTCTGTTGTTTTTCACATCAGATCAAAGTTGTTTTTGTACCTTGCCGTCATATTTGTCTCCAGTTTCTCTCAGCAGCAGACCAATGATCTTCTCCACCTCATCTAAAAAGGAACAGAAGACCCGATTATCAGCAGCAACAACACAAGACAGACAACATTTAAGGGATTAAAGGCGCACACTTTTATCTATATATATGAAAAAACATATTGCAATTGCTGATTGCTTTAATAAGGCACCAACTTCAGCTGCCATGATTACAAAGACGGAAAAAAAATGTGTTGGGCATGTAAACAACGCTGAATCTAGACCCAGAACTTCGCAGTGCCTTCTATAAATGTCTGTCGTGTAAAACTAGTAAAACTTGTTTGGTGGCGTCTCGGCTATGAAAACATGAAGGGGTATTACTGGTGGGCACATTTTTTTTTACTGAACCTGGAGAATCTGCTGCTGTTGGGGATCTTAAACTAAACTATTACAGCATTCATTTAGAACCGATTGTTCTCAGTGGGTAATCAGTTTCTACAAGCTAGAAAACGCTTTTCAGATTTTACTTTTCTACCAAATTAAGGTGGAAATGGACGCCTTATTAAAACACCATCTTTAAGTCATCCAATTACCCAAATATTGACTTAACTTCAGCTAAACTGGGCAAACTACAATGTGATGTGCAAACATTACACATGCATTACTCAGGGAACATCTGATCTGCCCTAGATGCATAAAGTGACCCAGCAGTCAGCCATCTGAACCCAGACGGGGCCCTTTTGTTTTGTGCTGCATGTTCCCCCTGTGCTTGATTTGTTTCCTCCAGGAACTCCTGTTTGTTCTGTTACCAGAGAACCTGCTGGGTTAGCGCTGCCCGTCTTGACCGAGTTCACAGAAGAATTTAACTTCCTTCTCCTAAGGCTGCATACCATGTTTCTGTTGGCTCTCTAACAGGCACCGCCTCAAATGTTTTACTATTCCTGGGTAATTCTTTGGTTTTTCCTGTGAGAGCGTTCACATGTGTATTCTGTGTCACTCATCAGGTTAGTTTTAATCCTTTTAAGAGATACAAATGAATCTTAAAAGAAGAAACTCACCATTTTCTGGGCAATCCGACTCTATATTTGGAGGAATTAATTGGATTTCATCAGCAAGCTCCATCAGTCTGCTCGCTACCTCACTCGCCTTCTCGTCCTCCTCCTCCTTTTCAGGCTCATCTGGAAAAATGGAACAAACATATCAAATCAGACCCTAAAAGGACGGTGTCACAGTAAGCGGTGGCTGATCGGCCGGGTAAAATATACGCCTGTATACGCTTGTGAAACAGGAAAAACGCAAGAAACCAATAAGTCTTATGGTTAAGTGAGTGATTCAGCCCAGTGGTCCTCAAACGTTTTCTGGCATATCCCAGTGACTTTACAAAGAAGCTCAAAACCTTTTAGGGAACTGCGATGACTCAAATAGTTGACTGACCTTATTTAACTGGGTGGAATATACAAGCACATTTACTGGGGTTAAAATGTCCCATTCATAAACTGATTTTGTTCATTGCTTTGCCACAAGAAAACCTGACTAACAAAAACATGTTAAAATTATTTCATAAGCTCTGTCTAACTTTTTGGCTCCGGCAGAAAAATCTGTCTATCAAAAACAAAAAAAGCAAGTTGAACTGAAATAAAGTAGAGCATTAAAGTATTGGGCAGCACTTTGCATACACTTAGCATAGTTTCACTTTCTGGTCGTCCATGCTTTTACATTTCGAGAACCTCGAGTTGGTCTTATCTGTAATTATGAGCGTTTATGAGAAACTAAAACCTGTCTTCAGGTCACCTGACTTTGCAGAATTCAAACTGGACTCAAACCAGTTTAAGCGTGAAACCAGCAGGATGTTCACCCGTCGCACTAAAAAGAAATAAAAAGGGCTGAGGTCCACAAAATTACCTTTGTAATATTTTTATGGCATGCTGTTGACAGTCGACTCAGACATTTTTTAAGACAAAAAGTTCTGCAACAAGTAAATATTTTCTGGTGTTTTTGTCCTCTCGCACTTATAAAAGAACACTTTTTGAGAGTTTAGGACTCTTAGTGTGACATCTTCGACCTGGTATTGACTTTCACCCATTTCTAAACAAAACAAGAGGATCTTCTTCATTTTACCCGCCTCTACAGCACAAAAACTTTCTTCCAGTTTCCATAAAAACTTATAACGTTGTCAGATTTTTCCTGTGAACCTTACACCAATGTCAATGCCCCTCCCTACAATAAAAATCATGACAGTGTTGATAAAGTTGTCAATGATTAAGTTCCAGTTGGAGCTGGTACTTTTCCTGCCTTACTGTTTCAATAAAAATCCAACATGTTTAAGATTACCTCGGGTTTTTATCACTCTGCTGATTTAAGACTAAAACGTGTAACCTGGAGTCTTTATCGGTGAGACAGTGCCGGATGTCAGTCTTCTAGTGTATTTCAGGCATCAGTTTCACAGTGAATGATTTTATTTGCATGTTATGATAGTGAACTAATATTTTATAAACAAAACTATGGTGCACATTAATCAGCGAGGCTAATTGTCGTGTTATCTAAGGCTACACCTTTATTCTCCTCACCTGTAGCAGGGAAACATCTGAATGAGACTTCATCAGCAGGCTCCATTGGTTTCTGCTGCTGCTCCTCCTCGTCGTCTTCTTCATTCTTCGTCTGAGGCCTGGTGCAGCTGAAAATGCTCAACATGCGTTTCAATCTCCTCCCCTTCTTTCTGTTTTTCTTTTCTGTGAGCTTGTTCTCAGTCTGTGTTGGTGTCTTTAGTGGAGTTTTGACATGTCCATCTGAGTCATCCCCACCACTTTCCCTGACCGGGCTCCTCTGTGTGTTTGGTCGTCTCCTCGTCACGTAGGCCATTAGGACTCTGAACTCCACTGTGTCCTCCATGTTCGCCACGTTTGGGGTAGACTCGGGGTCGTGGTATGTACCAGTGGAGCGGCCAGCAGGGCGGGGAATGGGGTCGTAGATTTCGATGTGTCCGTTTGTCATCTTGGCTTACTGTTACGAAAAAAGAAGAGTCAAACTGAGACCCAGCCATCATGTGAGTGGTAGTTTTCTTCATGGAAGTGGGGGTTTCCTGGAAAAATTACCCAAATAGCTAAAGAGATATCTGAACTATTTTCTAAGCATGGTTTTACTGTCTAAAGGCAGAAATGAAAGAAAATGCACTGGTTTCTTTTAAGTGAGGCAACAAAGACTTGTCTCAAGTATTAGCAAGACAATGATGCTTTCCTGAGAAATCACATCCCATTTTGAGCAAGGAAAATTCTTCCTTTAAGCATACATCATGTTATTTGTGACAAATGCATGACTCCGCTTGTTCGTGTTATTTTGTACAACCTGCCGGCTGTATAATTAATAAGTGTGCTCAGTGTTTCTGGCACATGAAGTGTCTTTAATATTTAAGGTAATGACTGTGTAACACAGATTAAACTGAAATCTGTTCATTTTCCTGTTACTTTCATCCATTTAATGAACAAAAATATATTTTGTGCTCGACTAAAATAAACCCCGAATCCTTTAATCATACTTTCTTTGTTCACTTGCATCAATTTCATATTTTAAAATGTCAGATGTGGTCAAATTTACATCCTCAGTGATTAATCTCTCCAATTAAGGTTGCTGTAGTTTAGTCTAAAAAGTTTTAATCTTGCCTATTTCCAGTTTCTGTTTTTAGCTTAGCTGATTTGAGTCAGTCTCCAGAGCTTTCAGTTTAGATTTGGATAAGAAAAGTTTCGTTTCAGTTTCGTTTTTGTTAGTTTATAAAATATATTTAAATAAACGAATTCTGACTCGATTGTTCCAGTAAGTATTATAACATGAAGGGTCTTTGTCAGGGGAAGAATTTAAGAAGTTTAGATTAGATATTACAATTTAAAATAGACAAACACCTGGTTTCACTTTGTGAAGACAGGTGACTCAGTCGTCATCCGCACTCTGAAATAAATAAATAATACACGCCAAAGAGTCATCCGGCAATTTGACCAAACTGAACCATGACCTAAAAAAGTATTTCTACTTTAGTTGCTAAAAACGACTTTAACTCATAGTTTAGTTTTTAGCTTTAGTTAAACATAAAAAAATACATCTGACTACAAAAATATACAATAAAAAAGGTTTAAATTTTAAAATGAGAACACTGACACACTTGACTGGATAAATCACCCTGACGTGTTTAAATGTAGTCTAACTGGTACCTGTTAAATCCTCATGTCCAAACTGTGAACATCTGTAATATTCCTGTAATTAAAGTCAGCTTAATGTTAAAGTGTGGTTGTGTGGCTCCTCCTCTTGACTTCAGGACTTTGTCGAGGCGTGTCTCGGCAAACAGCTGATAGTTTCACCAAACTCAATGAAATACACCGGGAACTCCTGAAGCCACAACTAACCGTGATGCGCCGTGTTTCTCTGGGTCAAAGCCGTCATAAATCCGTGTAAAGACGACCTAGCTAGCTAGCTACTCTACGTTAGCCATGAAAGAAAAACTTTATTGTATATCTTTTGACTTTGAAACTTTAGCCGGTGAAGTTGTGTAAAAGTAGCTGTAAACTCGAGCCGCCATTGTTTGACTGAGCTTAAGTGGCTGTAAATGTTAGACAACAACAACCCAACCGAGACTGCCCCTGAGTTTAACAACACGATAAAAAGAAGAAGAAGAGTTAGAAAGTTAAACTTAATGTGTACTTTATGTGAGTAAAAACGACCTGTCAGCTACACGGAAGCACTTTTAAATACTTCAAGTAGTTCTAGAATACACAAAAACAGATATACTTACGGTCCGAGCGGTCAAACAGACGCTAAACGAAGGAAAAACACTTGCCACACCAACTCGTATAGTCACTGAGTGAACTATGCGCCGGTCGGAGTCCACGAGCCTGTTTAAGTATGGCGACTTTGTCACGTGCTGACGTGCTATGACGTAGCTCCAGCTACGACGAGACAAACCGAACAAACTTTTCTTCGGATTACATATCTCGTAAGACCTTTTTGGAGGGGGAATTAATTTATTTTCCAGCGGGGCGTAATTTTCGATTACAAGTAATTACATAAAAAATACACAAATAAACATTTTTAAATGCATGTGGTTAGGGTATATTCTTACCTGATTTTCTCTCGCACAGACAGAAGTGGTCTGTAAATGTCAGAAAACGGTGATTTCCGCAAACAGGCAGTAGTTAGCACAGTTGATCAAAGATAATCAATTATATGGAATAAATAAGACGACGTGCTTCGTAGGTATTATGACTCAGCAACCCTGTGTTCGACGCTGCCTGTGTTATCTTGTATTTGTTGCACATTTTGCTGTCCTCTCGGCCAAATTTTCCTTGAAAATGTTTTTCAAGTCCGTATCTATAAATCACTTTGCCAGAAACTGCAAAGCGCAGCTTCTAGATTTCTGGATAAAAGTGGGTGATCACATTCCTGAGCACTTTTTTTTGACAGATCATCTGCACATTTTTCTCTGTTGTACATTTAATGAACAAAAAACGTATTTAATGCACGACAAAATAAACCCCCCAATCCTCTACGCACGTTTGTACACTTGCATCACTTTCATCTTTTGACAATGTCAGTGTGCATTTCACAACAACTATCCTCCGTGATTAATCGCTTAATAATTCCAACTAAACTTGCTGTTGTTTTTCCAAAAAAACCCCAAAATTGAATCTTGGGTAATTCCAAGTTTTTGTTTTTAGTTGAGTGGATTTCAGTCAGTTTCCAGAGCTTGCAGTTTAGTTTCTCATAGAAAGAAAGTTTAGTTTTAATTCGTTTATAAAAAAAATTAAATTAAATTAAATGGACGAATACTGACTAGATGGTTTCAGTAGGTGTTATAATATGGAGGGTCTTTATCAGGGGAAGATCTTAAGAAGCTTATATTAACGATTAAAAATAAAAATAGTCAAACAAACACAGGCCAAGGGAGGCCTTGACTTTATTTCTGCAGATACAATTCCCCCCTGGGCCTCCATGGTCCCCAGTGCACAGATTCGTTGCTAATATTACACCTTTTAATTAGGCAGAAAAAGAAGAACAAAAGTTGAACTGCTTTAAATTCCCATAAACTTCACATGCACATTCACATAGCACAAAATTTCAAGTTTATTTTTCCAGCACTTCAAGTTAGTCTCAGAGGAACACTAACCTCAATCGTAACCTCAATTTTGAAATACTGAGTTAAAATTTTGAGATATTTAACCTGAAATTTGATGTACAATTAGTGGAAGAAACAAGCGCCCATAATTGTCTATCCAATGTTTGGAATCATAAACTGGAAGTTTTCTTGTTCATTTTTTTTTAAACATCCTGTTATTACAGCAACAGGTTACCCTGCTAACCTCTAAATCTGCCTTCATGCTTGCTTAACTGCTGCAACATAAAGGTGAGAGTGACACCACTGTGCATAGAAACATTGATCTGAGCAGAAATGAAAGCTCAGACTAAAAGTAGTTGTGTCCACATTCCAGGAGCTCCATAGGCATGCCCTTACCAGACGGTCATCAAGCTCCACAATCAGCAGGTAAGGCAGGAAAAAATCCCCAAGCTCCTGCACGTCACTGCAAGGAGAGCTTGAGTATAACATTGCCAAGAAACCACAGTTTTATTTATAAGGAGCAAAGAATTTCACGCTTGTTTCCACTGGGGGTTTCTGTGTGTCACACGCCATTGTTTAGACAGCAGGTGTCCCAACAGTACTTTCCTTTTTTTTTGTTTCCTAGGATCCAGATGTGCTTCTCATTTTTTTTCAAATTGCTGCTGAGCTCTCCAGGAGACCATCTTTAAAGTTTTTCTTTGTGCACAGAGGGCTTCTTTCATTTTCATTGTTTGGGGACTTTACGTGCCTCACTGAGTTCAGAAGAATTTCCTTTTGTAAACCCAAATAACACTTAGTCAGATAACAGACACCTTACCAAACAAACATTGGTAAGTTGTATCTGATAACTTGGCATATCTCAGCATGGCATGCAGTGTGTCCTTTACAAAGTTTGAAAGCAGACAAGTGGAGGACAAAGGAAGTGGGGTGTGGTGATTGTACACCATATGAAGAAAAAAAACAATCCCACTGGGATAAATAAAGCCTGAAAAATTAGTAATTGCTTAAGACTTTGACAGTTTGAAGTGTCTGCAGGATTCTTCATAATCATCTAACTTTCCTTTCAGTTACCAAATCATGTTTAGGTGATCTTAGGCCCATAAAAGCAATTAAAACAACACGAGGAAGACAAAGAAATCTGCGTTGGGTCAGTGAGTGACTCTGTGCCTACTGTGGGCATGTCTGTCTCGCTGTGACTGACTGGGGTCCGTGGAATTTGGATGGATTTTTGATGTAGGGAAGTAAAAGAATCGATTTCTGCATGAGCATTTCACACTGAAGAGAGTAAGTCTACATGATCGTGAGCTGGCTCTGACTGATGTTCATTGTGATTTGGGTTAAATTAAAAAGAGGAAGTATTTCACAAAGTATGCAACCAAATCTGGAGGTTTTTAAAGTTTAATCAATCAAATCAATCTCAGTTCTTAAAAGAAGGCCTTAAACTGCTCAGAAAATACTCAGTTTTTCGCTCAGAGAAGTTCTCCACATTCGTTCCCAGGTGTGAATCGGGGATATCTACATGTGGAATGTCTCATCCATGTGTCATTGGGGATTTTCTTTCTTCTTTATTAAACTGTAATATGGGTGAAGGTTCAAACAAGTTTATGACTCAGATATCAAACAGTAAAGAAAGGCGGGGCAGAATTTCTTCAAGTGGCTGCTTGTTGAATCCTGGGTTATGAATGTGAAACAGTCAGAGTGCTTCAAAGACACTTTTGTATCCACAAAGGTGCAAAAATAAAATCATGATGAATAAAATTATTTCATATATAATCATGATGCACTTAAATCCACCTGCCTGGTGCTCCAAACAGACTAATGTTGGCTTAATGTTGTGCGTGAATGGGTGGATGACTGGATATGTAAAGCGCTTTGGGGTCCTTAGGGACTAGTAAAGCGCTATATAAATACAGGCCATTTACCATTTACCATTTAAATTGGATTTTTTATGCTTTTTCTTATTCTGTGTCACTTTTAAACTTCATGATCATATTAAACATGGCTGGTTTTTAATATCCAAACAGAGGCTCAGGCTCCAGGCTTCTCTGTGACTCCTTTATCAAAGAGGCTTGTCACGGTGGTAACCCCTGACCTCTGAAGACTTTAGATTGCACAGTTGTTATCATTATGCTGCATGGAAGAGCTGAAGATTTTTATTGAGAAAGTCCAGGAGGGAAAGGATTAACACACCAGGAAGGCATAAGGTTGGAGAGAAGGTTAGAGAAGTAAGGCTGGGATGGTGCAGAGGAGAGGCTGTGGATGAAGGTGGAGCTGCCAGGCAGGAGGAAAAGAGGAAGACCTTAGAGAAGATTCTTGGATATAGCGAATGCCACGCAGAGGGTTGGAGGAAGCAGGCGAAAGAAGAGCAGACCATCAAACAGGGATTTTTTTTCCTGTTTGACTGTTTATGGTAGAGTTTTGCAGGATATCAGATAGATGGAAAACAGAGGGGAGAATGTTGTCAGCAGACAGTTGTGGATGTTTCTGTGAGACTGTGCTAGAAATGGTCATTGGATTTCTTTTTTATGAAATGAGTTAAATGATAAAACAGCATGCACGGTGTCACGGTAGGAGGAGCTTAAGATGTACAAGTGGGGATAGACACTCCTTCCAGAGAGTTCAGAGAGCTTGTTTCCTTAATAAATTTGTTTTACCCTCAAAACCACCATCTGCCTGGTTTATCTGGTGAACCAGATTGGGGTGGCTGTAGCTCAGGAGGAAGAGCAGGTCAGCTGCTGATCGAAAGGTTGGCTCCAGCAGTTTTTGCATGCCAAATATCCTTGGGCATGATACTAACCCCGACTTGCTCTCCGATGCATCCATCGGCGTATGAATGATAGTTAGAAAGCACTCAAAGTATAGATAATACTGCGTATGTGAATGGGTGTGTATGGGTGAATGCTTTGAGTACTCCAGGAGAGTAGAAAAGCGCTGTATAGGAATCAGTCCATTCACCATTTTACCCTGCCAGTAAATTACACAGCAGGTGAAGGACATTCCTGCTTCCAACTTCCCATCACCTTCCACGAGTCTCCATCCCACAAACACTGATATTTAATTCTGCCCTTTGCGACACAATGATAAGGAGGCCAGGTGCACCCTCAGGACGACCAGTTGACATTACAGATTAGACTTTTTATAGCTTTTATGGTCTTGTCATTAGAGTAGTTACGTCAGAGATTTAAGCACCTCCATGACTTTTCTATTCACTGCCAACATGAGGCTGTGAGTCCTTTTGGAGAAAGGCCTTGATATTAATTAGACATGATTAGATATAAATTCCATTAAAAAACTCTATTTCCCCAGTTTTGGTGTCAGATTTGTACATTATGTGTCACCAGTATTTTATCCAGTGCTGTCTTACATTTAGCAAACATCAGCATATTTCAGCCTTTTTGAGTGTTGCTAACACATACCGAGTTACATATATGTGCTGCTTTTGTTTTTGTCATGTAATCTTGAACTGAGGAGCCACATGTGAACTCCTTCGCATCTGCTGTTTGTTTTCAACCGCTCAAACAGGAAATGAGGTCAGACACCAAGACAACAGCGTCACATCTTCTTTTACCAAATGACAAAATAAAAACAACAAACTTCAAGTAATCCCATCATCATCATCATCATCATCAGTAGCAGAAAAATAAAATACAAAAGCAAAAAAAACAAAACAAAACAAAACCACGTGCCCAGCCTTACAAGAAACTTTAGTATAAATCATTTAAAATGATAACAATTGAACAGTTTAAACATCAATAATGCCATTTTTTTATGCCATTACCAGAACAGAATCCCAGGGAGGTAAGAAAATAAAGGACATGCATAACCAACGCTGATGATAGACACAGTTTAATTCAAAGTCATGTTTCTACTAAATAGAAAGAGTGATAATAAGCCTGTGTGTGTGTTTGAGTGTGTGTGTGTGTGTGTGTGTGCTGCTCAGAACGAACGTAGCTTACATGAGCACAGTCACTTTCTGGAAATGATCAGTTTGTGGTTTTATTTTACACACATTTTGTCCGTGTAAACTGCTGAAACTCGGAGGAAGGCCACCGAGTTTGATATCTGGCTTGTGGAAGCCATCTTACAACAAGAAACCTCTGCAGAGAAAGAGAGCGAGACATCGGCTCTGGATGTTTAAAGTGTGGATTCAGTCAAGAAATTCTAAGAACATTCGAAGGGTTTAAACAACACAGCTCTGGAATAAACGAGTCTTTACTCATCATACGTTTTAACCCTTGGTAAAACAGGGCAGAGAGATCTGATCCATCTGATTGGCTGATAAGAGTGCAGTGAAAATAGACCCAAGCTGTATTCCTACTGCAAATGTTTTTACCGCTCTTAAATTTTCCATATATTTTACAAATAGGTGCCTCTGCGGGATTGTCTTTGCACAGGAATAGTTGTGCTTGCAAAGCACCAACACCCTGTCAGTACATATTTACGCATCCCTGAGATAACCATATTAGGATATCTGCTTTCTATGACGCTAAAGGGACTCCAGAGCCAATCTGTGATGTACCGGAAACCTTCTATCAAACCAACCTCCTGAGGGCAGACCTGAGGACACAAGTTGGCGACTAATAGTTTGAATTTTGAGGGAAAGGGAGAAAAGCCACTGCAGTAAACGTAAGCTGGGACTTTGGGAGCCAGACTTCTATGATGGCTGATCACGACTCTTTACAATGTCCCCTTAAATAATTGGGAAAGCATCATGTCCTGCAAATATCAGCACAGGTTACTGCAGAGCTCACAGGGTCATTTCAGTCCACTGACATGTGTGCTCTCAAAAGAAAAGAACGAACGAAACAAGAATCATTTTCCTAACCAGCACTGAAGCAAAACCGCACATTCAATACTCCTCGGTGCTAAATGCTCGACCGTGTTACAAACATTAATGTAATGTAAATGAGTAACATAGAAATGCAAAAACAAGAAGATATAATCTATTCATATTGCATTGAACATGGCTCAGATTTTAATTTATTCTTAGACAAATGCTGCAAACACACACACACACACACACACACACACACACACACACGCACACACCAGGAGTACCAGATACACACTATCGAACTGTGAAAAGTTAAAATCTTAGTTTGAAAGAAACATTGCAACGAAAATACTTTAAATCTCCCATTTTTTAAACAGACTCTGGTCTAACGTCCAAAAATGAATTCAAACGCAAACGACGGGAACCTTGGGTTAGCGTCATTCCTTCCATACTGGGCTAATACTGGTCCCCTCTCACTATCACTTGGTACGGTCACTGGTTTGATGGCTCAGCGCTAATTTTGTCCACAAAAAGAGTTGGAGTCCCGTGTTGTTCTGAAATATGAGGGTTTTTTGGGGTTTTTTTGTTTCGGCTAAGAAATTTCACAAAACGGCTCCCAGAGCAAAACATTTATCACCTTTATCTCACCAAGACAAGCAAAATATTAGAAATATGACAAAGAAAACAAGCACATATCCACAAATGTGACAGAGATCGGCACATTTTAGGCATTTCTATGACACAAATGTGATTTATTTTCCATCAGCTAATGAGCTCATGGTTCCTGAAACGTGTTGTGATTATTCCGTTATTTTTGTACTCTCTGGGATCCCAGAAAGAGCCAAAAAATGCTGCTTTTTGTTATCTACAAGAGATTTTAGCTACTGAAACCAGGTGGGATCACTTTTGATTTCATAATGTTTTTTTATGTCTATAATGTCCCAATATAACAGAGTTTTTCAGCTGCATGGCTGAGCAGCTTATGTTTGGTCCATATAGCGTACATGCCTTTCTACAATGTAGTGATTAGAAATGGTCATTTCCAGTAAAATCAAAGCTTATAATGCTAAAAAACAGACATATTTAATTAAAATTCTATTAAATGTTATACAATCCGAGTCATAATTGGTTATAAAAATGTCACAGCAGCACATACACAGATATGACTGGAGTCATAAATGATCCCACTCGGTCACTTGTTCCGTGTGTTGTTTGTACTTGGAGAAAAAGCTGCAGTTAAAAGAAGTTTGTGAGAAAAGTTCAAGGCTTTCACAGTTCATGCAGGTTTGATTTTTTTCTATGCCAAACTGTGTCCATGTTTTGAATTGTTGTGGTTTACTGACAGTGCAAATAGAGCTAAATACTTGTAGCTTCTACCACTGAGAAACACTGATATTTTGCTCTTTGTCTGGCTTTATCACATTTACACTCGTCTAATATCAGCTTGTGTATTTTTGTGTGTGTGGCTGCTGTGGAGAACATAAAGTCCCTCCATCATGTTTGCCACAATAAATTTTTAAACATGCGAATAACTCAATCGCAGCTTTAGTTTAAAGATCTCTTTGTGAACCTCTCAGACTCCAGCACATGCCAAGACGTTGGAGAAATGATGCAGTGACGCAGACATAAAATGAAAATAAATGTTAAAAGTGGGCAAGAGCAGATCCTCATTTTAAAAAACCTTTTAAAAACTCATCTGTACACGTAGCTCTGAATCATGGTTTTGTCTGTAGAAAATGTGACACATTTAGTCCACTGAGTGTTCCTGGAAGTAATCAGCTGCTTGAAAGAGTCAGAAAGCTGACAAGCGTTTTGTCATTTTTATGAGTCACGGCGAAGCAACGACTCTGATAGGATAAGAAGTGGCGTTGAGTCGGGACTCGCAAGAAGCCGAAAGCGGAAAACATTACAAGCACTTCAGGACGAGCGCACCCGGGGAGGATATGTTCGTTTTGTTTGTTTTATTTTGTGATGTGTGACTTAGCGGGCAGCACGTGATTGCAAACGCTAGCGTTGCATATTTAATGACATGGGAGTAAGAAAGTTTAGGGAAGGCGTGGAAATCAAACTATGTGACAGATGATGGGAAAATGACTGAAATTTGGGACGAGATGTGACATTACGCTAGTGCAATGTCTTTGGCACAAGTTTTAAGGGACAAACAAAAACTTTTACTGTTCCTACGAGCGCTGAAATGACACTTTATACACTTTAAACCACTGCAGAAGTCTCAGGGAGTAAAATATGCATGAATCCCTTATAAGATGAGAAACAGGTGAACTCACGACGTGTGACGGCTGGTCCAATTGCACTTGCATCCTGATAGTCCTACGATCAGTCATTCACTCAATCGGCACAACCAATAAATAGAATATGAATAAATAAATACAAATAAATAGTAGACCAGTAAAATCTCCTCTGCAGTGCTGCTGCGAGCTGAAGCAGTTCATCTCTTCTGGCTCGTCTCCAACTTCTCCGCCCGAAGAGTCGAATCCAAACGTTTTCCTCTCCACGTCGAGCGCGCAGAGTCCAGAGCGACACAGAGTGCGCGAGCGTGTTCGCGATCACACGGCCGTCTCCAGGTCTTCGTGGCTTGTAGACGATGAGCTCAGGTAGGCGGCGAGCTCAGCGTCTCCATCGGCTTGGTCTGCCGGCGTCTTCCCCTGAAGGAAAGAGACGATTAGATTGGAGCGTGCCTCTCATCCAAAAGGAACGTACAAAAGCGGCAGCATGAATCCGAGGGATGGATTAAAAATGGAAGGTAAGGGAGGAAGGTGTCCCACAGCGAGATCTCTAATCTAGTTAGCATAATGGAGGGCTAATCTGGCCTAAAGAATAAATCACCGTCTTTAAATGGAACCATGGAGGACGCATGTTTAGATGCAACTACATGTCTTACCAAGGTTCTGAGAAGATGACTTTCCACATTTTATTGTTTAACCCAGTCTGACGAAAGTCATTTTTAGTAATTCTGCAACAAGTTTTTGCTTGTAAGGATTTTTTAAGGTATTTTTGGTGCTTTAAACAAAATAACTGTGGTGTAAAATGCCCCTTAAAGCCTCTAAAACCTAAAGAAAGTCAGTGAACGCGAGAAACTAAAGAAGCTTTTAATCTTTAAACATGTTTTCAGGTCACAACTGTCCTGGGGAACTTTGCCTCTTTTATTGCAGCCAGTATCGACTGACTTACCTCTTCTTTGCCTGAAAATATAAATGACAATCACACACTTCCCCTCAGGACAAAGATGTGATGCACTGATCTGTTTGGTAAAGCCTGTTTTTTTATTGCCATACTTCCTGTTCTTTAAGCTTTTGGTATCAGCTGCTGGCCGATTCCTTTTTCACAGTGAGAGTGACACACCCTGGAAGCCACAAAACCTTTCACTGTAAATCATTTGCGTGATTCATCGGGACTTACGGGAATTGTATGTGCAGCTGTTTAAAGTTGTGTAGAAAAGCGCTATATAAGAACCAGTCCATTTACCATTTAAACATCTGTTTACCTGGAAGTTGGTCTTCTCTAGTGACGCCCCGCCCTCGACCAGTAGTCGACACACTGCGTGCTGCTTCCCTGATGCTGCTTTGTGCAATGCAGTGTCACCTCTAGACGCGCACACACACACGCACACACACACACATTCTGGTGATCAGATACAACTCATATATAAAGCTAAAGATCATAGATAAAGCAGTAACGTCACTGTGGTCAGACTGTTCTATACCACACTACACTACAGGATTGAGTTGTCTGCACTCAGGTTCTCACACAATCACTACGTGTGAATTTTAAACAAATATAAAATACACATGAATGATACATTTCCCTTCAGAGAAAACGAAACAGAAAGTACTTCTCTGTGTCTGTTAAATCCAGAAGAACCTTGGAGCCTGAGGAGGGAGAAACAGGAAGCGTGAGCAGTGATCTGAACGTACAAATGCTGTTAAACAAGCCAGAAGGTCCAAATCCTCTTTAGTCCATGTTTTCCTGCCCTCAGAACAGTCTTCCACTTTGCCTCAGTGTTTCTGGATCATTTCACATCCAGTATTTATTTTTGGCCTTTGCACACAGAGATTTGTCCAATTTTTTTCAGTCTTCTGATGATATCTTGTACTGTAGATGATGCGATATTCGACATCTTTGTAATTTTACATTCAAGAACATGTTTTTCAAATTGTTCCACAATTTCTACATGCAGGTCTTGTGCACAGGTTCACCAATCTGCACCTCATTACTCTCTGAGAAGCTCTTTTTATACCCAATCATCACATTGTTGATGTTCCTCCACTTGTTTCTTTTTCAGCTTTTTTTTGCCCTCTTCCCAACTTGTTGGAGACATTTTGCTGCAATTAAATTCAAAGTAAGACAAGAGTTTTCATGAAATACTAAAACGTGTCAGTATGAACATTGGATATTGTGAATATCCAGAACTGCTGTTGTGACACTGAGTTGTACACAGTTGTGGGATTTTAACCCTAAACAACCTGAGTCTTTCAGTTTTGTGACTGACTGAAAGTAGATCCAGGAGGCTGTTGGAGACTTTCGTTTACAGTAACACAGATATTTATTTAACATGCACTTTCTCACCTTGCTGCAGTATGTAGCGGACCAGGTCTGCGTGTCCGCTCTGAGCAGCTAAATGCAACGCCGAACAACCCCCAGAGTCTCGGACCAACAAATTGACGCCTCGATCCACACACTGTGAGAGCTGCAGAGGCCGACAGGAAGACACGATTTCAAGATTTTCAACATCAACCAGGATTCTTAAAAACAGGAACAAAGAAAGAGCAAATCTTTCTTGATAGAAAAACCTGATTGTTCTTTCTTGATAAAAGCACTGAAAATCTATTTCTATATGTTATTTCATTTATCTTTTTAGACCCCAATTCTTTTTTCATCCTCCACTTTCCAAAAACACATTCAGCTAACAGCTCTTTGGTAATCACCTTGTTGTTGTTTGTCAAAGAACAACAAGGTGATTACTAAGATGTTAGCTTTGGTATTCTTCAAGAGAAATTAAATTAAGTGGGTTTTTTGTGACAAAGTGCCTAAGGATAATTTTTAAACTTGCTACCTTGAGAGGACGCCTTCTCTGTGTAACACAAGAGTGGTTAATGATCCTACTGTCTGGGAATCAGGGTAAAGCAGCTTCAGCTAACAACTGTCTCGCTCCTATCCCGGTGGACCCACGTGTCTTTCTTTTAGTTTTGTTTATCTGTCGCAACACCCCACATCTTAATCACAGGAGACGTGAGACGCAAGCAATAACAGGTGACAAAAACAGGAGATAAAGACACAGATTTGTTGTTGGTCCACAAAAATCAGAACTCTTCCCCTCTGTTTTTGTTGACATAAAAGGCCAAAATACACCCATAGATGTGGGCATTCCACTGCTATCACTTTTAGTTTTCTTTCATTTACTGTATCCGAATAAGTCCTCTCATTAACCATCTGCTATAGTGCCCCTTCCATTTCTGTCCTGGACTATGAGCCAGGCCACAACCAGTTTAAAACATTTTCTCGTGATCTTGCAAACATCAATAATCTGTTTTTTGGGGAGTTTTTTACTTCTAGTTTTTCCTGACTCTACTCATTTCTAGTTGCATACTTCAATTCTTTGACACAACCAGAGTTACTTTTGTTTTGCTTTTTGTTTTTGTTGTTATCAGTTCTTGAAACAGCCCCTTAGCTCATCCTCTGTCTGGAACAACCTGTTTTAGTTCCTCCCACTTTAAGCCAAGTTTCATTGCCCCATGAAGGATGTCTGGTCTGATACAGAACCAAGAGAGGGAAAAACCGTCACATGTACACATGACAGAAACAAGAAACTGTGGGATTTCCTCCCTTTATTAGGTGTTACTGTCATGGCTGACAGGGAACTTTGTAAGAATGCCTGTAGTATGAGTCACAGCATGCATGTAATTAAAAAAAAAGGATCCTGTGGTGTTTGGAGTGATGCATAATTTAACCTTTTCATGACTTAAGAAACTGCTGAGTCTTTGTTGATCGGCTGGGCAAAGGGAATTTTACTGTTGTGCAACATTAAACCACAAAAACTAATTCTGCAGTGGCTAACACACAGGCTAGTAACAGGTCATCCTCAGGCCGTGACAGAGTAGATGTGAATTACCGTGGAGAGGTCCCCAGAACTTGCAGCTGTCAGCAGAGCTGTGAACACACAAACACAAAGCAGTCACTTTCTTCATCTTTTCTGCAGCTGTCTCTGTGCTCAAACACTGTTTACAGCAGAAAAACAATGCAGGGATCTTTTTCTCAGTAACAGATAATTAAGGTGACCTAATGTTTGAAGGGAGCATCAGCCTGAGTCTTTCCACAGGGCTCTATTTTAACTTTGCTCCACTTTCTTACAAAGGTGAAGGCTGAGGTGTTTTTTCCACACAGGAGAAATATTCCTCTTGTCTCGAGGCATCGTGCTGCTCTGAACAGCCCAACTAGAAACTAGAAACACTTAATGACAGCATTAATCTCAGGGAAACTAAAACTCCAGCACTTAATGTGTGTCTGGAGCATTTACGGATGAGGATTTCATAGTCAGCGACTGACCGTCGGAGCTGCTTTTAGGAAAATAATTAAATAAATGTGTTAAAAGCAATACATTTCGGTCCAAGCAAGGCGCTTCTAAAATCATAAATCGGCACAAGTAGAAAAAAAGCAGCAGAACTGGAAGCACAAGGAACAACCGGTTCTCTGGGAGAACTGGGGAGTCCCGGGAATATGGATGACTGATGATGTGACTCTGTAAACAGGCCTCGCAAACACCGTTCCACAGTGTGTTCAGAAGTGTGAACACACTGAAGAAAGCAAATCAATTTACCAAAGACAGAAACCTGTAAAGAAAAGTCCTAAACTGCCCATCTCCATATGAAAATGGAAAAAGTTTGCTCAGTCTTATTTTTCAGAAAGAAAACAAAAGCAAATGAGGAAACTGTATCTGTCCGAGAAGCGTTTTACTTTTAGTTTCTAAAGTTGAGACACGCACTAATCTATGACTCATATCAAAGGTCAACCCGTGACTTCCACCTGACAACTCACAACCAGCTGATGTTTACGGTTTACATTCACCGCATTACATTTAATCAAATCAGGCAAATATTTACCCTCATACTCTGAATATTACAACTTACAGGCACGCCAAACACTTTACATTTAATGTGCCCTTTTGTACCAGGTAAGTACAGGAGAGTAATTAGAGGGCTGGAAAACTCCTTAAAATATGACAAAATTACAGAAGGAATCAAAGCAGGAAGATGAGCCTGGCTTAGACGTTGCTTCTGTTTAAAAAACAAAACAAAAAACATCAATATACACCAGTTACCAGGGAGTTTTTCCTTCCCACAGTCGCCTGCCATCTGATTGCTGGACTTTACTCTCCATAAAGCACTTTAAGGACATTTTTATTGTATTTTTGTTATATATAAATAACTAGAAATGAATTTATACAACAAAGTTTAACCTTGCCTGTTGTGTTTTTGGAGAAATCTCTTACTTTCAGGCTCCTTAAAAAGTTAAACTTTAATATTGTGACACTGACTGTGTGTCTGTGCGTGCGTGTGATACCTTGTTCGTCTGATGTCAACGGAGCGCTGCAAACAGAAAACAAAGACAGCGTTAATAGGATATGTAGATAACACTTTTCCAGTGCTTACACAATGTTAGTATCACGTAACCGTGGAAACCTTCATATTCTCATCAGATAGAAGTGATCTTTGAGCAGATGCAAGTGCAAAGTTATGGCCACATCTGTTAATTATAAATGTTGAAGAGAAATGATCTGATGTTCAGCCTCAAACACACGTTTGCTTTAGTTTTGATGTCCCATCTGAGCGGGCTTCTTCCTCTAAGCAATAATTCAAAGATGTGTGTCTGTGAAGAGTTATGAATGCGCTCCATCCTTTCACCTAAACATGGTCACTTCTGGCTCCACAGAAAACAGTGTGGCGGCAGCTAAAACGCAGGGGTGACGCTGCGGTGGCTACGTGTGATGTCACTTGCCCTCTTTCAGATGCATCAGGGGGATCTGCCTCGCCTGGGAGCAGAAAGACGTTGCTTCTCCCAAATCGCTCGCTGCTTCATTATGAATAAACGTTTTCTCATTTGCATTTTAGGTATGGAAACTATTTGATACCCAGGATAAGAAAGGTGATCACACAGTAGGTAAAACGAAACGTTCATGTGGAGCGTGAACTTCTCAGAGATAGTTTTCTCTGTAATCCTTCTTTTGTCTACTCTGTCCAGAGGTGAGGGGAGCAGATAAAATGCACAGGGCCGTGCCGGCTGCATCATATACAATGACACGATTCACTCGCATCACGCAATGTCAGTTCTGCCGTTTGAACCCATCCACCTCAGCATCCACCTCCAAGGGATAGTCACTCTTCACTGCCCATTTTTCTATTAGCAGGTCAGAGAATAGATGCTAAACTCTGCCTGCATTCAGCTGCTCACTGACTGAACAGCTCTGAAGACCAAGACAGAAGATGATCCTAGAGGCTCGAGCACTGCACTCCAAAACACTTGGGAGGGAGAAAACTTCTCCACAAAGTGCGTGCATGGAGTTTTCTGGTTCAGATATCTTCAAACAACAAACAAACAAACAAACAAAAAACAAACAAACAGATGGTGTCTCCTAAATTTCCTTTTTTTAATTCAATATGTATCTGGGAAAACATGACATAATTCTCACCTGCTACGTTTTTCTGATCACACCAGGTGTAAAAACGCATGCAAACATTGCTTAATAATTGTTCATGTCATTCATATATTTATTTAATTGAGGTGCATGAATGACCACCGTACAGAAGAGGCTCCTGACCTCAGTGAGTCACCTCTATCTGCTGACTTACCCGGCAGTGGGCTCCACCACCAGATCAGGCATCCCCGCGGACGAGCCCTGGCTCACCACTGGAGCTTCGTGGTCCAGGATGAACACTTCATCCTGACAGATTTCTGTCACGAAATGCAGATGCTCCTAAAACAAAACCCCCAAACCCCCAGAGAACCAGGAAAGAAAGAAGGAACGTGAGGAAGAAAATGCACCTGGAAACAAGCTTTGTGAATTCTGAAGCAGCAGGAGAGTCAAAAATACCTGAGCCTTGTCGATGCGATAGAAGCGGTCGGCTGACGTGGCTGCAGAGAAGGAACACGCAGTTACGCGACATAAAACGTCTGTAAAGCTGCATTCATCAAAATCTCTGCAGGGTTTTATGATACCCAAATAATCTTTTATGATTTTAGAAAAAGCTTCAACGACTTTCATTTTTATCGAGTTATAAATTTAGTTTATAACTCAAGTCCAAGACAATAATAATAAACCTTTTTTGTGCTACTTGTGGCTTTTGAAACTTGAAACTTTTGACGCCCCCCTGTGGGAATTCTTTGCAAGTTAGCAAACATTACACATTCAGCCTGGGATCAACTAATACTAGACTTGTAGTCAAGACCGCCTAAACCAAGACCAAGATAATACCAAGACAGACCAGGTGGAGACCAAGACAAAGTTGAGACGGAGACTAAAAAGTCTTTAAACTGCAGCCAGATGCTGCTTCGTTTACGGGTGTCAGGCACATTTATGTGTTTTTGCGATGCACTCACACAGCCCACCTCCCCGCTGTCTACTGTCTCACTCACTTACTGAGAGGACAGACACACGCTCCACTTCACTGTCGCGTCTCTCACCCTCTCTGTTTTCACATAATGATGTTATGCTACATCCTTGCATGTGATTGGCCGCATTATGGAGGGAATGGACCATAGCTGAGCCACTGTGTGAGAGCTGAGCAGCGAAAGGAAATTAAGTGAGGAACCGGCTCTCGCTCAATGGGAGTCGACTCTTCTGATTCACTACAAAGCACTCTCTAAGCACGGCTCTTAGAGCTCATAATCTTAATTGTTGTATCACCTGCTGTGGCGCCCCCTTGTGTCAAGTGAGCCAATACAAGCAGCTTTTGAAGGAATTTGTGACCTTTGTTCTTAAAAAGCACAAAATAAATAAACTTTACCCTACTTTCAGGACTGGAGTCTGAATACATTACTGTGTTTGACACTTTACTAAAGGATGTGATGGATAACTGACTAGTTTGGTGACTAGTTGAAGGCTTTAAGAAGCTATGTGTACGGTTTACAGACATAAATAATTCTGTAACAGCATCTTAGTAGAAATTTAACTCTCAAGGAGGGAAGAAAAAGTAAGGTTTTAAAATGCTTTGAGTCAAAGTCTGCAAGCTGGTGACCCTATACATGCAGTTTTTGTGTTTTGGGGACCACTAAAATTAAACTTAATTTAATTAACTGCCACAACAGGTGCATGAAGATGTTACCGAGATCCTTCTAGAAGGACTCTGATCCAGTTTAAGGTGTTTCAGTCACTCACAATCCAAGAAGCTCCAGTTGGGAGACAGTCTGCTGGTTGAACTGGTCCGGGGGACACCTCTGCTTTCATCCTGGAGGCAAAGAGACAAATGTTGTGATCGTCGCCATTTTTTATTGAACAATGAACTGAATGTAACAGGGTTCAATCAGGAGATTAATCAGAGTAAGGACGAAGCAAAAGACAGAACACGTGAGAAAGACAAAAGTGCTGTTTACGAGTGTTTTGTAGCGTGGCAGAGATGAGCAAGACAATAAGACAGCATGTAGTGCATCTCTTTTGTTGTTTTTAGGGATTTTACCACTCTAAGGGTTACTACAAGGATTTGAGAGTGGGTGCCAGCCTGTAACAGATAAAGTTAGTTTATATTATTTAGCTATTATTTAGCCAAATGCTTATGGGCTGCCAGCCACCTAAAAATGTTAAACTCTTAGATGACTGTCCAAATGTTTCAGTGTTTCTCAACCCTCACAGAAAGACACCCCAAAGTCATATACCTGGTAGTGCACTCTGTGGCCAGTAGATGGTGCCTGGTGTAAATCCTAGCAAGCACACAGCAGACAGGTTTCAAGGTTAACAAAGAGCCAGAAGCATTTACACAAAAAACATCAACAGCTTCTACACATTTTACATTCAGTCACATGAGACAGACAGCTAAAGAGCACCTCTGCGTTCCTGGCAGTGCCGGTCATTCATCCATCTATAAATAACTGAGAAAGGAGCAGCGACGCTGCTGCGTGGATCATGAAATAATGATGAAGAGGAGGAAACAGGAGAAAAGGAGAACAAGGGAGGCAATTAAAGTGATAATGATGATGGTGGTAAAGCTAGAGACTTGCCTCTTGTAATCTGTCAATATAAAGTCTGCAGGTCTCCAGGTCACAGTCCCCCCTCACCACCACTATGCCAACAGGGATGGCTGAGAAAAAACAAAACAAAACACAGACACATGTTAGAGCTTTAGGGTAATTATAGTAAAGATTTATCAACACATGGTATCCACAGCTGATCACCTACACTAAGAAAAATTTTTTTCTGCACTAGAAATCTTCAGAAATATGTTTAAATATGAAAACGTGGTGCCAGGCTGCAGAAACGTAAATGTTGGACACAGTCGGGTCCAAAATACTAGTTTTATTTGTCTGTCACATGAGTCAAAGGTTTGTTACTTTATAAACCACTAAAACATATTTTTTTTTGTCATGTGTTTTTTGTCATGTGTCATGGTACAAAACCAGCCTGTATGGAAAGTTTCCTCCTTCATTACCAAAACTCATCCATTTGCTCGTTGTAAAGCTTAAAGTTATGTTTCGTGTATCCTGTTGCTGCCTTTTGGAATTTATTTTTAATGGTTTATTTGACAAACAGTGTGACTTACAGTACTTACGCTAATTTAGTCTTAAGATGTAATTCAGCCTTAGTGGAATTCTTAGCAATAACAAACAGGTTAGCAGGTATCTGCTAGCTATATGTGTGTCATAAAGTTGGTTTGGCTAAAAACAAATGAGCTACAAAATTCTGCAGCTGGTGACCCACAATTTATACAAAAAGTCAGATTAAAGCTGATTTCTTTTTTAATTTAAGAGACACAGAGAGCCTTACATATGTCTCGTAGCCGCTCCTTGTCATACTGCAGCCTGTCGTACTCCTGGAGGCTGATCCGGTTCACTCGAAGACGCAGACGATCTGGAACTGCGTGAGGACTGGAAAAAGCACACACACACACGTGCATGTACATGCACACACGCACAGATCAGACATGCCCGAGCAGACAATGAGAAAGGCATACAGATGCATACATGCACGCACAGACACAACTGGACACAACGCAAAACAGATCTGAGCTTTTATTTAAATATAAATATAACTGAGTGTCTGCACACCTGAATGAGTGGCAGCTCGATCAGAGGAGAAAACTACGTAAAAACAAACAAACAACTGAGCTGAACTCCTGCACTTCATTATTGACGATGTTTTGGTCCGTCTGACTTTCAGTGAAAGTGATCTCATGCTGAGATGCTGCCCACGTACCTGACGAAGGCTGGACAGACCAAAACACTGGAATTGAATAAATATTTCAGCAGTAAGCAGCACAGTGGAGTTCAGCTCAGCTGCTTTTACCTGATATTTAATTCCTCCTCTGTCTTCTTTCGTTCATGTGAAAACAGATCTATGAGCTCTGACATATAAAAGACATCTGCACAGGTGTTTGAGAATCATACGTCCACAGAGCCTCAAAAGCTCTAACTCAATAATCTTACCTGCAAAGGGACAGAAAGCGTTTGAAATTACAACAGTTACATGACTCTTGTTACTCAGAGCACAACATTAAGACACTTTACAGGGTCTGGACGTCAAGCGAGAGGCTCGGTTCAGGTAAAGGTAAAGGGACTACAGCGAGGGAAACATTAAGACAAAAGACAGAAGCACACTGAGGAGTGGACAGGCTTTTATCTGCATGCTGCCACGCGCTCTTTCTCTCTCTGCCGCTCTCTTCCAGCCTGTGTAACACAAACACCAACAGCCAGCACGACACAGCAGGGTTTGACCAATACAGCTATTTGAGCATTTCAAATCTGGGGTTCTCAAAATGGGGTTCATGGACCCTCACAGCCAACACGTCCAACAGGAAAAATCTGGGCTTATAAAATAAGGACATTACGACTCCTGTCTGTTACGTCTCACAGGTTGCTGTCTTTCTGATTAGCCACCGCTGCTAACGAGCACAGAGGAACATTAGTCAGGGTGTCCTTGGATAACCGTCTCCTCTCTATGAGGTGCCTGCACCTAAAACCCCAAAAAGCGCCACTTTAAATGAGTTGGGAATCCTAATGCAGAGCCTCTTTCAATGTTGGGACTTTGTCCTGATTTGCCCTTCCTCGCATTAAACATGCAGCAGGAGACAGCCCACGTCAGACTCTTCCTCGCTCCTGGAAATACTCTGCTTGGTTCAGGTGAGGGTACTGCCTGAGTTCAGCATGCAGGAGGCTCACTCGTGGTGAATGTACCGGTCATTACCCGTGAGTTTGTACTAAAGTGTTTGCAGGTTAAAGAGCGTGTCATGTTTGAAAGGCCTGGTTGGACATTTACGTTTCTTCATCAGTGCGATTGCTATTAAGGCTTTTTTTAAACACAACTTTCAAGGAAATATCACTTTCTCTTGTATCATGATTAGGGTGAGGACTTAAGATTGGGTGGGGCCCGTGGGATTTTCTCATTTTAAAATGGGTCGCAGCTTTTCTGCTTCATCCTTTTGTTCAGTAGCCAAAGCTTTGACTGAGCACCACCTCCAATACTACAAATAAAAACTGTTAAATGAACAAATAAAGTCAAATATTTTATAATTTGCTATCATTAAAATCATCATAACTGACCACAAAAAGCTGGGAAGATGCCAACTGCTGATTTTGTCATGTCAAATATTGGTCAAAGCCTGATGGATCAATAAAGACACAACGCTGTCAACACATTTACTCACACGGACACAAACATCCATCCATCCGGTCACAGAGGGCTCAGGTACTTACACAGAGAAGGAGTCGGGGGGAGCAGAGAGGCGGCGCAGATCAGCTGCACACACCTTCTGAATACTACGGCCGTACACACGCGCACACACACACACACACACACACACACACACACACACACACACACACACACACACACACACACACAGAAGAGAGGAGGAACGTATGACGGGGGAGATGAGGGGTGGAAAAAGAGAAAATGACGAGGAGGGGAAAGGAAATGAAAAAAAGAGGAGGGGAAGGAGACAAGGTAAAGAAAAGAAAAGAAATAATTAAAGATCACACCGGCGTGTGTGTTGGAGGAATGAAGAAGTGAATATGAAGGAAGACAAAAGAAGAAGAAGAAGAAGAAGAACAGGAGGAACAGACGGAGAAAAGCCCAGAGGTAAGTGGACAAACATTGATAGCACAGTAGCAGTACAGACAGTCGATAAGTTCTGCTACAGAAAGTCATCACCCTCTATTCTTCCTGCTCTCACATGCACACAGTTACTGTAGCTGACACGGTTTAAAATACACACAGATAAAGACAGAGATATACATGAAGAGATATTAGTGCTACGGGGATGGAGGAGGGTTAGTAGTCTCGTGATTCTCTTTGTGCAGGAGGAAATCACAAGGCAGCACTGCCACTCCTGAAACAGATCAATAAGCATCTCCTGTTCACAGGAAACTGCCAGTGTCACGTGTCAGCGTGTCACCCATGCTCTTGTTTGGATTAATTTGATTACACGTCCCTCCTTTGACTTGGTCTGGCGTGCTGTACGGAGATGTGGGAGACTGACGAGTGAATGTCAGCTCCTGCTAAACAGACTGTGTGACTCATTCAGATTTTTTACAACGCTGCTGGCCTAGCTCCTCCATCTGTACGAGCGCGCACGTGTGTGTGTGACTCACTCGTTGAGCAGGGGCACAGAGGTGCGTCTCTTGCTCTTCTGGACCATGTTGGCCTGATTTCGAAGAGAGATGCGGAGAGTGGATGGAGCCAGTCGGCATGGCTCGCCGTCCACCTGAACAGAAAGACACGCTGAGGTCATGTTTTAAAAGTCAAACCAATGACTTCATAGTATTTGCTTCTTTTAGGCTTACATCAGCAGCATATAAATCCGAAAATCAGCCAAGAAGCTACTTGCACTCACAAACAGTTTAAAAGACGGACGTCTTAAACCTGCATTCTTTCTAAGGACCAGCAGAGGGTGACTCTTGTTTGGAAAGAGACCTCCACTTCTATAAAATGAAAACGGCCCTCAACTCACTTGCTCTGTGACCTCAGTAAACACTTCCCTGATGACTTTATATGAGCTCAACCTTCTTTTTCTTTTTTTAAATGGTCATTATTGGGGTCATTTTACCCAAAACAGATTGTTTGAAGGTTTGGTTGGGCTCTTGGAGATGTTTTGAGCCGTCTTCAATTTAGTAATAGCTTGTGTAATGTTTATTTGACCTGGCCTGATAAAAAGAAATGTCAGGTTAAATAAATCTCACAAACCGCAGCACAGTATAGCGGACTCTACTAGAGCGGCATTGCACGATTCAGCTCAAAATAATCCTTCTTTATCTCACACTGAGCCCCTGCTCATCACAAACAGAGGGTTTTAACAGCTCTCATCTCTGTCTCCTATCTGAGCTTTTGATCAGAGTCACTGCAGAAAAGAGGCCGCACACAAACATCTGGCTCACTTTTGTCTGTTTGTCATTAAATATCACAAATAAAATTAAATATATAGCCAATTTTAATACACTCGCACTTCTCATTGCATTTACTGCAGCTGAATGACTTCATCATTTCTGCATGACTGTTACTTTAAACAATGCAGTACTCTACACTACCCCGAGAGGTTCTCATGTACCCATCTGAGAAAAACTGTTTAACCCTTTTCTTGTTTCTCAACGTTGTTGCTTCTCTGTTTATATTACAGCCAGCACTATAGTTACGTTTTAAATATCATTAATAGATATGATTAAATAATAATGAAATAAAGAATGAATAATGAAATATTGTCCCCTGCAGAGTTACTCAGAGCTAAACGAAGAATTGAATCAAATATTTAAGAGAGAAAAATTAAAAATCAGTCAGTCATCTCAAAGGTTTGTCAAACTGTGAGGTGCATCACCAGAAACATACGGAATTTAAAAAGGTTGATCTTCATGCTGGGAAACAGGACTGACTGTGCTGAAATTAATTTCACCTGAAGTCAATTGTTTTTAATTGTTACTGATCAATTAAACATGTGAGATGGGGAAGTGGGAACTTTATCCAGGTTTTTGTACCAGAGGAAGTCTTAGAAGCACGGACCTAAAGTTTGCTGTCACGTACCATTTCAATTTCAAAGTTTTTATTAATTAATGTTTTTAATACAAGCTAAACTAGGTATATTAAATTTAATTGTTTATCTATTACTTAATTACTTTAATGCAGCATAAACAGTTTTGGTGGTGAAGGGTCTTTATCAAAAGGAAAAGCCGTAAGACTTCTTCACATTTTCCAAAGCTGTCCAGTGGGCCAGATTGGAGTATTTGCTGGGTCGATTCTGGCCCCCGGGCCTTATGTTAGACACTCCTAAATAAAACTGTACATTTACTACAACAGTTTGTGTTTATTCTGAGGAATTCTACGTGTTTGTTGTTTTCTTATACTCTGATTATTCTCTAGCTGCTCTTGCTTTGAATCCTGCAGGTATGAGGTTGTTATATTACACTCTGTCACTCTAATATTACCTGAACAGGTACAGTCTTGTAGGTAGTGAGGATGACCTCTCTGCACTGGTGAAGTCTCTCTCCGTGACCTCCAACCTGCAGCGCTGCCTAGTGGACAACAGAGACGTTTTCAGATGTGGTTTTCTCTTCGTTGCGCTGCTTCTTTTTTGAAATTCTTACCAGCGAGGCCATGGTGAAGCCGATAACCTCGATGCAGCCGTCGTCATGCCGCTGAGGTTCAAAGTCTCGATGGTCTCCCGTGTTTCCCCATGGCATGGTGCCGGCACAGTATCTGCACACGTGTTAACACAATCATGCAACAACAGAGTCTCAAAAACACCTTAAATGTCATTTGGGCTCCCCCTGTGGCGTCCTGTTGATGACACGCTCACTGCTGATGTTTTTTAGCAAAGGTTAAACTCAAATATCAAATCAGGTGCTTTTCTGGCTGATTCATCTTTCTCCAGTGACGGCGCAGACTTTCCTCTGACCGAACAGGTATGAAATTTGTTTTTATTGACTGAGGAGTATTTTAACTCCAGGCTGCGTGGGAGGACTGAAGTCAACAGCTTCAGCGAGCATAAAACCTGAATTACACCTCCTGCCTCTACCTTCAGCCCACTTCAAGAATTTAATTAGTCAGGTAGTCACAAGAGAGTTGTGGTGTCTCACAGTTTTCTAGATGCTATTTAACATGCTTTGTCACACACTGAATTGTTAGACAGAAATTAAAACTTACAGATGCCCCATTATTTACACGTTTTTCAATAACAGTGAACTTTTTTTCTTTGGTTTTTATTTATTCTTAGCAGAGCAAATACCAAGAAATTCACAAAGAAGCAACACAGCAACACTGTTTTCAAAAAGACTGACTGAGCCACAGATCACAAAACTGCTACTAAATTCACCAATGACTGACTGATGACGCTCGGAGTCTGTCCGCCGTGAATTTCTTCGAAAAAAAGAAAATAGCCAGACCTCTGCTGGGAAGGAAAAGCTCTCAAATCTGTCTGGTTCACAAAAGGCATCGAGACAGAACTGACACTGCAGCAGCACTGAGTGACGGTAAAATAAGTACCGCCCCCTCACAGATGTTCAAAGACACAACACATCTATGTCACAGCTTTAGCTGCCTTAATTCTTCATGCCACAGACTCAACAACGTCCTGGAAACATCCATGTTGGCATGATAGCATCACACAGTTGCTCCACATTTGTGGACTGCACATCCATGATGAGAATTTCCTGTTCCACCACTACTAAAGGTGCTCTGTTGGACTGAGATGGGACTGTGGAGTCCATCTGTGTGCAGGTTCAATAAACCAGTTTGACACCATGTGTCATCCTGCTGGAAGCAACCATCGGAGGATGAGTAGGAATCAGCGTGGTCAGCAACAAGACTTGGGTAGGCTAATAAGGGTCACAAAGAATGGAAAAAATCCTCCACACCATTACACCCCCACCCCTTTGTGTTGAAGCCATTTACCCTTCATTCTAATTTGTGTTGTACAGTTATTTCATTTTTAACCTTAATTTATATTTTATTCCTTCCTAGTTAAATTTACCCTTTTTAATTTTTCATATTTATTTCCTATCTTATTCATAGCCTTTTCCTTTTTTGTTTTCTTTAGGTCACGAGCAGTTGTCCAAGCATTTCACTACATATCGTACTGTGTATGACTGTGTACGTGACAAATAAAATTTGAATTTGAATTTGAATTTGAAGCTATGAAGCTAATCAATAATATTCAGAAACCTAGACAGTGCCTGACTAAGTTCAGGTCAAGAAATTCCTGGGAACCATCGATTTGCGCCATCATGGCCACTCCATGATCACCTACCTGGGAATGTTTAGAAACACTATGCACTGGAACTTCAGCTCCTGGATCTTGGGAGTGAGATCTGTGCCATCACACTGTGAAACACATGGAAAGAGAAACATTGAGCCAACGTTTCACAGAATGTGCGCCACATATTTGCAGTATAACAACTTATTTTCACTCTCAGAACGTTTGTTTTGCTTTTAAATGTCATTTCAAGCGTCGCTCGCCGTTCTCAGCTTTTACTCTCAGTTTCACTGTCCTCACTCTCGGTCCAACCCGCCCCCACGTTCTGATTAATCAGGTCAAGGGTCACGCCACACTCAGCTCCCTGCAGGATGCCGTTAATGATTTATTGCTGCAACCACGTAAGATGTGCCATTTTCTAAATGTACAAACCATTTCTGGGTCAGATTTTTCATATTCAATTATCTATTTTCCACCAGGAAAGTTTCTAAATCAAAGCATAATTAAAGGATAAGTCCAGTCAAATTCAATATGCTTCTATAAATAAATCCAAGGAAAAGACCAAAACCAACAGAAAGCCTCAGCGCTGCGCATCCGAAGCTTGAGCTCATTCCTCTGTGCCACACAGCTCCATTATTCTCACAGAAACTATATAAAACACATCAGCGTTAACACCTCTAACAAGTTCCTGCATTACAATGAACGAGGGCACTGTAAATCTGCTGATGCTGCTATAAATACTCACAGCAACAACAAATTAGCAGCTGAAAACAATCCCAAACAAACAGTTTTTCCTCCTGTGTTACTAATATTTGTTCAAAACTGCAGCGCCAAGATTGTTTTAAGGAAACGACTGAGTCTTTTTTTCTTTCTTTCTTTGAATGACGGGATATATTTATTATCCAAAGCAGCAGGAAACAAGAAGCTTGAGGATGAGAGTCAGCATCAGAGTAGGGAAGTCGGAAAATGTTCCGAGACGATCAAAAAACTGTTTGTGTTTTGCTGCTCTGGCATGAAATTTCAACAGATGCTGCTCTCGGGGCATCACTGACACTGAAGACACAGTAAACAATCCTGTAATTTAGTTATGTTCTACTCAGTCCAAGATAGTTACAGGGTTTGTTAACTGGGAAAAAAAAATCAAAGGGACCGTTCACCACCAAATCAAGTCAAATCAATCAGATGTGCTATTTCACACATATGAGTTCCCAACAGGAAATTTGCAGGGCGCCCTCTGGTGGACAAACTTTGCAACATCAACACTCATAACAAGGCTGAAGGGTGTTTCTTTCATTTCTTTTTTACTTTTTTAGTTATGGTTAATCAGCCATCACAAGAGACAATACCTATATATCAATAGCTAATATTGACAAATTACTAATATAAGGGCAATCGAAAATCAATATTTCATATAAGCAACTTTATTCTTCAACACAGCCTGAACTTTCTGGGGCTGCTTTCTTGTACTTTCTTTAAGTAGTCTTGAGGAATAGTTCTCCGGACTTCTTGAAAGACATTCAAAGCTCGTCTTTGGATGTTTTTTCTGCCTGTAGATGATCCCACACTGCTTCAGTAACGTTGAGGTCCGAGCTCCGGGGAGGCCAATCCATGACTGTGTGTTTCATCCAGGAATGATTTTACTGCATTGACATTGTATTTGGGATCAATGTCATACCTAAAAAAATTAAGCCAGCCTGTCCAGGGTGGACATTACATGCTGGATCAAAATCTGATAGTACTTATCTGCATTCCTAATTCCATAAGATTTTCCAAGATATCCAACACTACTGCCTGAAATACAGCCCCCAACCAAGACACAGCCTCTGCCATGCTTTACAGATAGCTGTAGATACTGTTGTACCCCTCTCCTGCATTCCTCTGTAGATGTTAATGTTGACTTGAACCTACAGCTGATATCGTCCAAGCCTGCTCCAGTTAGCACAGAGCAGAGGGCGCAGCGCACTCTGGACAGGTCACCAGTCCATCACAGGGCTAACATGAAGAGAGAGACAACAAACCAGAAATCTGCTCTGCACCACATACTGGATCACCCCTGAGATGGGGTGAACTGTCCCTTTAAATATGCTCATTTTATCTCTGGGCATTTTTCTTTTTTTAAGGAATTTTTCAATTAACCAATGAAATCGTCATTAGAAATGTTAATAAAAAACTGTTGGTGCTCTAACCCTGGGGTAGATGTCAGTGTTCAGGGTCAGTGAATGAGCAGCGCGGTGGTTCTTGTAAGACTTTAATGAAGGACACTTCAGCACGGCGGCCGTTAAAAGAGAAGCAGAGGGCGGGATTTTAATCACCGACCTGCTGCCCAAACATGTCGACACAGAAAACGATACAGGCGGAGAGCGAGAGAGAAGACGGAGAGAGTGTGTTAACACTCACCACCACTCTGACGTGCTTGGACAAATCCCTGGAGCTCCTCTGGAGGAAATCTGAGAACGCAGCCTGCACACACACACACACACACACACACGCACACACATACACACACACACACACACACAGAGAGAGAATGGGGCCCAATCAAACAGAATTACAGTTCATTACATTTCCCTCATTAAAAAGAGATAACTCCGTGACACGCTTCCGCTCCAACTCCCACCCATCACTTCTCCCTTCCAACTCACATCCTTCACAGAGAATTTGCTCATTCCAAATAGCTCCAAATTTAAAAATTCTTGTTTAAGAATTTTTATTTCAATCGGGGAGGTTCAGAAGCTAGAGCTGCACGAAGTTGGAAAAATGCTGGATTAATTAACAATAGATCAAAGATCAAAACAGCGTGCTATGACCTCGGCTCACTACAGATCAGTAAAATTACTGGATTACAGGAAAATTACCCAAAAATCATCTGGCAAAGGTATGCGGTCGATGTGAATGGCTGCATTAAAAATAGATAAGTCTGAAAAATGTTTTAATTCATGAAACATTTGCACAGATTTTACGTGCTGGTGTGTAAAGGCCCTCAGAGTGAACGCTAGACTGACTCCCTGCACCGTCAGGTGGCACAACCTGGTACTGCTCAAAAGTACAGCCTGGTCCTCGTTCAACTTCACCTGAAATCTGCTCAGTGTACAGAGGCTTGGGATATAAAGTCAAAGCAGATGTTTCTTTACATTCTGTAGCTTTTACTTTCTTTTGAAAAACAGCTGAGATATTCTCTTTGCCTCCATGTGTATTTACTCTGAGTGATTTTTTTGCGGCACCTCATTCTCGCTTATTTAAACCAGACTTCTTCCTGCTCATCCTAACATGTGTCTGTGTGTCAGACAGACAGTGACTGGGAGGAAGAGTTTCGGCTCCAAAGGTTTGTGTGTCTGTGGATGTGTGAGCAGAAAGAAAGTCATCGGGGACACTCACTCCTGCATAGAACATCTTGTTGCGGAAGCGACTGTTAAACTTTTCTGGGTTGGCCTCTGGAAAGACACAATTAGAGAGGCAGAGAGAAAGAAGGAGAATACATTAAAGATGCGACAAAGACCGTGGGATTACAAATGTGAAAACTCACGCAGAGCGGTGCAGAGTAACACGGAGAGACTGACTCATTTGTGCATGCCTGAATGTGTGAATCTGATTCAGTATCCTTTGTAAATTTTTCATTCTGCTCATCTTTCTCTTCTTTTTTTTTAACAAAAGCAGAAAATGATCTATTAACTAGGGAGAGGAGGACCTAATGGAACATGAATAGAGTTGACACAAGGTGAAAATTTAAAAAAAGACTGATATTAAAATAGCTTTCACACACCTCTGGACTCGTGGAACTCCAGGGTGACGTGCGCGTCGAAGCCAAGGCTGAAGTAGTTGTTGAACACGTTCAAGGGCAGCTGAGGATGCAGGAAAAACACTGAAGTGGGCCTCTTTGCATAAATATAATGTAATTTATTCACATAGGCAGCTCAGATCCTCTTTGAGCATAAACTCTGACCATTTAGCTACTGATACTCATCCAAATTCACACTTTTTGGTAAAGCCCAACTCTTTAAACCCACGGTATAGATATTAACAAGCAAAAACCTCAGAGGCTGAAAAATAAAGCACCAAAACTGCCCTATCTTTATTCCAACAGTGTACCTAATATGGAACGCACACATCCTAACTTCCAGCACAAACTGACCTTCTGTGTGCCCTCCTCTGGCTGGGCAGAGCTCTTTTCTACTAAGAGGTTCCACCTGTCCAGCTGCACCACCGAACCGTCCTCCACATGACACAAAACCTTGGACACTGGTTCATCCGTGTAGCCCTGCAGGGAGGATAGCAAACACAAGACAGAGGCAAATTTAACTACCCAACATCTACACAGTCATCCGTGCAAAAGGGTTTTAATGTTACATTTAATATGCATCTGTGCAAAGTGAGGATAAATACACACTGCAGAACATCTAAACTATTTGAGTAAGTGAAAATAGGACAAAGATGACATGTTGTAACGCAAACGTTTAATAAAGTGAGATTTTCTTTTTAACTGAATGCTAGCAATGAATATTAATAAAATGCTGGAAAGGTTGTGTAAAGGTTGTGTAGGTTGCTACAAAATGACCCGGTGAAGCATCTGATAACCTTTTAGGTTAAATGGAAACTTAACTGGGTATAAAAAGAGGACCTCAGAGCTGCTCGATCTATCAGAGAGGCCCAGCCTCTTTAATAACAGGGCAGAATCCAGCATTCATGACAATATGGGAGAGCATTAGAGCATATGGAAGGGGTTGACCTTCACATCTGTAAAGACCCATCAGTGCTGAATGAAAAATTGTGGAGCCATTTTCAGGGAAGTGTTTTTTTTTATATCATTTAGCTAAAAATAAAACTTTACAGTACGACACCAGGTATCAGCTACCTGCAATGCAGTCTAGAGATCCCTCCCCATGTGCTTCAACCCCCACTCACACCCCGCTTCATGTTACCTCAATAGGTCACAATGTCTCACATAGTGGTTTACCCTTAATCCCTGGTGATGATTTAAGACCCTAGTCTTTGTTCACACTTTGGCTCATGTGACAACTCTCATGATCAGTAGCAGGTCAACAAACAAAGGGGAGAAGTCCCACTAGGGGTTAAATATCTCTCAAGACGACTATGACTTGGATGACTGAGAACCTATACAAACATGATAGTTTAAAACCCACTGGGTCATTGGTAAACCATCTAGGGTTCAGTCTTAATTTCACTGACCAATAATTTTCATCGCAGTTTTTTCCCCCCCTCACAAAACATGAGAATAACTAAACGAAAACTAACGGACGAAAACTGATGAAACATAGCGACACTTTCATCAACAACTATAAACAAAATATTCAGAGAGATAAGATCCAATCAGAACTAATTAAGTTGTGCAGAAAGGCGGGACGATTTAGGAAATGATCCAATCAGAATGAAGGTTAGACCTGACAAATGGCATCCGTACAACCAGCTCCCCTGTTTCTCATGAAAACGACAACACTTGGAAGGATTTCAAAATAAGACTTTGTAAACCTTGTGGAGCACCTCTGCTCTGTAAAGACATAACAACCCTTTTCACTTTAGTCAATGAATCAACTTTTGAATTTGGCTCCTATAATCTTAATAATAAAACTACAAGTCGAATAAAACTAAAAGTATTTAGATGTCTAAATTATGACTAAAACTAAATCAAATATTGCAGTAAAAATTAATTCTGCTAGAGTTTGGTTAACACCATGTAAGAGTAACTTCTAGTAAAAAATAAATAAATAATAATAATAGCAAATAATTGTAAGAACTGTAAGAATGTTGTAAGAACTGCCAGTTCTGGAGGATTTGTTAGCTGTTTGTAAATCAGTCTAAATGCTGTGATATACACACAGCTTTACTCATTGAGTTCAGGCAATAAAAAAATATATATATATATTAAAAAAAAGGAGTAGAAATTTTGAGAATCACATTTAAGGAATGTGCACAGCAGCTAAAAACAGACTGGGATGCAGAGAAGAACGAGAGAGAAAGTGGACAGTGGAAGACTGAAGAAGAGGCTAAGGCTGTTTCTTGTCGCTCCATTCCTCTTTCATCTCCTTGCTAACAAGAACACCACGCGCAAGAAAACACACTAAGTAATAAAAGAGAGGAGCAGACAGGAACAGCATGCGATGATTGGATTTCAGTGAGCGATGATTGAGGTTTCATTACTGCCACTATAACCATAACCTTTAAGAGCATCAAACACAACCACATGATGCACGTCCACGGATTTCACAATCTCTGCAGGTCGATCCCTCTCATGTACAGTTTTCTGTCTTCGTTTGCTTTTATTTTCTCCCTCCTTTTGGACAAATAAAGGAAACAAGACAAAAGACAACACACACACATATAAGGAGAAAACAATCTGATGGTAGTAGCGCTCATCAGCAGGGCCTCTTAGCTGCTGACACACACACAGTCAGGTTTCAACTTACATTAACTTAATTTAACCAAAACCTACACAATCTAAAACCTAACCTTTGACCCAACAGGTTATTAACACTCAAATCAAGTCATTTGCATGGAGGAAACGATCGTTTGTGTGTCCAAAACAAGTCCGCACCATTTATGTCCCCGCAATGTAAGTACTAACAAGGACACACACTCAGCAGGAGAGCTCACACTCAAACAGCAAGTCACAGGGACAGTCACACTCACGCAGCGAGAGGTGGAACAGATACGGCGGTGAGTAACACAACCGAGTGTCAGAGAGATGAGAGAGAGATCAGGACAGAAGAAGGAAAGAGACATAAGCAATATAAAATAGCAGGAAGAGGGAGAAATAAGGGTGAGAGAGAAAGGGAAGGGAAGGGAAGGAAAGGAAAAACAAGCGATAGGAGGAAAGATGAGCAAAACAGAAGAGAAGAATGAAGGAGGAGAGAAAAAAGTGGAAAGAAATGGAAAGAAAGCTAATGCAAACTAAATGAGAAGAGAGCAAGATGATGAGGGAAGGTCCAGCAAATGGGGGGAAAAATAAATGAAAAGGGAAGAAAATATGAGGAAAGTAGAGAATGGAAAGACAAGGACAATATAGAGGACAGGAAATAGATATATTTTATTTATCTTTCAATATAGACTGAAAGAAAAAGAGGCGAGAAGAAAGAAAGGAGCAAGAAGGAGAGGGAACAGCAGTAAAGGAAAGACAGCAGGATGAAGAAGGAAGGTCCAGAAAATGAAAGAAAAATTAAATGAAAACAAAAGAAGTTGGAGAAAGTTGGGAAAAAGAGGAAAGGTAGGAAATGAAAAAAAAAAAACTCTAAAGAAAGCGCAAAAGGGAAAGTCAAAGGAAGAAAAGAGGATGAAAGAGTGAGAACAAGGAATGGAGCAAGGAGAAGAGCAGTGAGGGCAAGGAAAGGAAAGGAAAGGAAAGGAAAGGAGATGCACCAACAGTTAAAAAAAAGGATAAGAAATGAGAACTCAGAGGAATGGAGAGGAAATGGAAATAGACAAAGTGGATAAAATGCCTGCAGTCAGAAATACTTGATGAAATAGAGGACAAAAAGGATAGAGCAATTAGACTAATTAATCACATGGCAGATAAGAATTTCCACTCAGGGCCGTCTTCGCTCCAAGCGTGTATCTCTGTACGTATCGGGAATGTTTTATCATTGCTTTCACTGCTGCTCCATCCGGAGCTGCTGAAGTCATTCGCGTGTCCTTGCTTCATCGTTCAGCTCGGTGCAGGGCTGAGACGGCACAGTTCATTACACTCAGTGATACTGAACTACAAGGTCCATCCTTACTGTCACATATACAGTGGGGCAAAAAAGTATTTAGTCAGCCACCGATTGTGCAAGTTCCCCCACCTAAAATGATGACAGAGGTCAGTAATCTGCACCAGAGATACACTTCAACTGTGAGAGACAGAATGTGAAAAAAAAAAATCCATGAATCCACATGGTAGGATTTGTAAAGAATTTATTCGTGAATCAGGGTGGAAAATAAGTATTTGGTCAATAACAAAAATACAACTCAATACTTTGTAACATAACCTTTGTTGGCAATAACAGAGGTCAAACGTTTACTATAGGTCTTTACCAGGTTTGCACACACAGTAGCTGGTATTTTGGCCCATTCCTCCATGCAGATCTTCTCGAGAGCAGTGATGTTTTGGGGCTGTCGCCGAGCAACACGGACTTTCAACTCCCGCCACAGATTTTCTATGGGGTTGAGGTCTGGAGACTGGCTAGGCCACTCCAGGACTTTCAAATGCTTCTTACGGAGCCACTCCTTTGTTGCCCGGGCGGTGTGTTTTGGATCATTGTCATGTTGGAAGACCCAGCCTCGTTTCATCTTCAAAGTTCTCACTGATGGAAGGAGGTTTTGGCTCAAAATCTCACGATACATGGCCCCATTCATTCTGTCCTTAACACGGATCAGTCGTCCTGTCCCCTTGGCAGAAAAACAGCCCCATAGCATGATGTTTCCACCCCCATGCTTCACAGTAGGTATGGTGTTCTTGGGATGCAACTCAGTATTCTTCTTCCTCCAAACACGACGAGTTGAGTTTATACCAAAAGTTCTACTTTGGTTTCATCTGACCACATGACATTCTCCCAATCCTCTGCTGTATCATCCATGTGCTCTCTGGCAAACTTCAGACGGGCCTGGACATGCACTGGCTTCAGCAGCGGAACACGTCTGGCACTGCGGGATTTGATTCCCTGGCGTTGTAGTGTGTTACTGATGGTGACCTTTGTTACTTTGGTCCCAGCTCTCTGCAGGTCATTCACCAGGTCCCCCCGTGTGGTTCTGGGATCTTTGCTCACCGTTCTCATGATCATTTTGACCCCACGGGATGAGATCTTGCGTGGAGCCCCAGATCGAGGGAGATTATCAGTGGTCTTGTATGTCTTCCATTTTCTGATGATTGCTCCCACAGTTGATTTTTTCACACCAAGCTGCTTGCCTATTGTAGATTCACTCTTCCCAGTCTGGTGCAGGTCTACAATACTTTTCCTGGTGTCCTTCGAAAGCTCTTTGGTCTTGGCCATGGCGGAGTTTGGAGTCTGACTGTTTGAGGCTGTGGACAGGTGTCTTTTATACAGATGATGAGTTCAAACAGGTGCCATTCATACAGGTAACGAGTGGGGGACAGAAAAGCTTCTTACAGAAGACGTTACAGGTCTGTGAGAGCCAGAGATTTTCCTTGTTTGAGGTGACCAAATACTTATTTTCCACCCTGATTTACGAATAAATTCTTTACAAATCCTACCATGTGAATTCATGGATTTTTTTTTCACATTCTGTCTCTCACAGTTGAAGTGTACCTCTGGTGCAAATTACTGACCTCTGTCATCATTTTAAGTGGGGGAACTTGCACAATCGGTGGCTGACTAAATACTTTTTTGCCCCACTGTACTGCATGCTGTCATTTTACTGCAGCATGTCAGCCAGAAAATAGATTTTTGTAAAGACCTCTTATCAATTTACTAATACATTTATGCCAATTATCTGAAAAATGTGAAGAAAAATTGCTGACATATCAATTTTTTTCACTCTAACTTTTGACTCATACGTGAAATATTTGATGTATTATCCTCACTACAAGCCTACATAGCTGATCTCATGAAAAGTCTCATGGAAGAATGTGGGTGCTCGTAAAAGATCTGCTGCAGTGCTGTTATTGAAACGTGTGTCAAGAGGCAGATTCTTCAAACTTTAGTGCTTCATCAGAGTTTTAGGAACAAGTTGCAGATTTTTGTCAGACTTTCTGAAAGTTTTGGGGAGAGGAAGGTCAAAACCAGCAGAGGAGGGCTCGCCTTTCATAATCCAACAAATGCCACACTTCCAGCTTTTGTAAGGCTATTTCTAGAAAAAGTTCCACCTTGACAACAGTACAATATGCTTTATGTTTGAGACTCCATACGAGTCTTTTACCATAAATTTAGCTTGTGTAAACTGTAAATTTTCAAGAGTGAAAAAGGTACATCTGAAAAATGTACTTAATTGCACTATTTCCTCTAGACATCTTTAAAGTTACAGTGTGTAAAATCTCACCACTAGATGTCAGTAGATTGCAGATTGTGGTCAACTGAGTCGTTTTCTTACCCCAGAGGGGTTTTATTGTTTTGGGGTTTTTTTTGCTATTTGTAGGGCTGGTGGCCCACTGTTTAATTCAGCTGTCAATGCTGGATGATAATCAGCACTTGCAACAATATCAGGAAATATATAAGCACGTTTATTCACATTTCTGTGCTCCGGGCGGTAGTCGGAGGAATCAAAATCTCTAAAAGTAGTAAAATGGTGGGGTTTCTGGTTTACTTTCAACAAATCTTGGTCATATTTTTCCTGTGTTTTTCTTAATGAAATGAGTAAAGCTTTTCTTAATGAATAGAGAACTTTCTTTGTATAAGTTTGGAAATTGTTTTGTCATTTTTAGCAGCTGTGTCTTCATGATATTTGCTTTGTGTTTGTTGTGCAATAGACGAGGATCTTTTACAGCTCACTGGGGAAAAAACGATTGTTTGGACCCCCTATGAGACAATAAACAATATAATAACAAAGAGATTTCAGAAAATTTGCAGCAATGAACTGCGGCTTATTATTTTGGTGTGTGAGTCTCAGTGAGCACAACTGGTCCACATATAATTGAAACGATGAGTCTGGGATACCTTACTTAAAGACATCCATGCGTTTTTTTCTATTATTTCTGGAATGTGAAAACAAACAGTGTATTTTACGCTTGAGGAAATGAAACCCTACTTTAAAAAAATGATGGAAATGGTTTGTTTTTTCTTACAGTATAAGTGATTTTCCCCTGAGGGAAACCCAAACCCTTTCTGTTTCCTATGCACGAAAAACCCTGAGTGAACTGCCAACTCGACCTATGGATTTATAAACTCTGTACCTCAGTTTGTTCTGTACACTTAAACCTGCTCTGAATACAACACCCACTGCAGCTGTGTCACTGCTGTGATGTTTCCCAGTGAGGTGGGGTGCGCTAAGCGAGCCGTTTTGCTGTCAGAGGGTTGATTCTGTGTTGTGTTTAAAGTTGTTTAAAACTGCAGAAAATTAAAATTAAAAAGGAAACATAATTACAGGAAGCTGCTGTGATGTCACCAACAAGCATGTCATCTTAGTTGTGCTTTGAAGAGGTCAAACGGGCTTAAGGGTCAGGGGGGGAGATTATATGGAGGAAGGGAGCTCTTTTAGACATCCTGGAATGTGGGTGAGGCATTTTGTAGCTCTCCGAGGTGGTGGGGAATAGAGAATTTATTTTTACTGCATATTAATATTTGAGCATACTCAACATGGCTATAAACCTGTCATGTTTAATCTGAAGAAGGAAATTTCCATCTCTCTCATGAAGAACGCAAATGTTCCCTTCTCTAAATCCCTTAAATATGTTTTTGTTTTTTATGCTGAAAGAGCTGTTGTTGCTCTTATTCTTCTTTTTCTTCGTTAGATCTAATTTATTTAGTCATGTTGTGCAAAAAATTTGCACATAAACTCAGAGAGGGCACACCGCTGCGCCCTGCTGCTCTCCATCAACTCTGCAGCAGAAGTCAAGGCTAGGAACTCACCCCACCCCAGTTGAGCGTCCTGGCGAGGTCATTTCCTGTTCCCAGAGGAAGCACAGCGACCGGAGGCTGGGGATTCATCTGCAGCTCATCGAGAGCAGACAGGATCCAACCCACCTACAGCGAGACATGAAGGCAAAGTGTAAGTTGTAGAAATTTAGAATAGAAAATAGTGGCTATTAGAGATGTATAGTCACCGTGCCATCTCCTCCGCAGGCAAGGATCCTCAGATTTGGCACTTTGCGATACAACTCCAACCTAACAAAGCAGAGAGGTAATATTATAGAATAAAAGACTGCTGATTAGTGTTGAGTGGGTGTAATTGGTCCAGATTTTATGAAAATTGTTCACCTGTGAGCTTTGGATTTAAATAAAAGAGGAGTGAAAAGATGGCTTTCCCCCCTCAGAGGTGGACTGAGATAAGGGTGATGTGAAATGAAGATTTAAAGTAGGTAATTGGTACTAAACTGTCAAGCTCAGGGTGATTTCAGCCTAACTGTGTAGGCTGTAATGAAACACCAGCACTCTCCCCAAGGGAAGATTACTCACGCCTCGCGCAGTCCACCCTGCGAAAGGTCGAAGACTTGACGAGGATTCAAGATCCACATAAACATCTGTAACACTTTGGCACCCTACAGAAAAAGCAGAAAAAAATTCAGCTTCCTTCATGTTACAATATTTAAAAAGCTGCCACTAACAGCAAGCAAATTAAAAAAAAATCTGTGAAAATCTGAGAAATGAATCTCCAAATCTTAAACTAAACCCAGTGTTATGTTCTGAAGATGTTGCTGATGAAGTCTAAAAGATTATAGTAAGCAGTGGAGCCCTGAACTTTTACCTGACGGAGTTGCAGGTAAGATGCAAACATCTGCCTCAGCTGAATGAGCCTTTAACTTGTTTAACTCCCCAGTACAAATCTGCGTGTTGTCCATATATCTGAGAGCTGTGCAGGTAATCTTCCGGTGGATTCACAGCTGTGTCCTACCTCCTGCATGCTCGCCTAAACAAAACGGAGTATTTCCTGCAGCGCCAACACTTCTGAAGCTAACCGTTTCCTGTTGTGTGATACATTTGTGAAACTTCTGAAGATGTTTCCGCCCGAATCTCCCGATAATGTTTGGAGTTCATGTGTGAAAACAGCTCAGCTCAGTTCATCTGATAAACCAAATTTTTGTCTGAACCGACATCCTCACAATGAAAATTAATTATAGACAGGCTGAGGACAGACGAGGTGAGGCAGCGACAATATCTCCAAACAACAATGAGAAGAGAAGGCGTCTCAAACAGATGAAAACAGAAGATTAAAGACATTTGCTCACCTGGTTGCCGCCGCTCTTTGGATTCACAAAAACCAAGATGGGCTTCATGAGGGGAGAGGGGAGAGGCTTCAGCATGAACGGACGCCATTTAGACTCCTAAGAGATCAATAAGATCAAAATATTAGAATGTTCACATAACATAAATGTTAAAATCATGATCCATTCAATATGGTGCAAAGTTTGGGCATATATGATGACTGCTGAGAAATTTTAGCTTGATATATCAATTTTTGTATTTTATGAAAATCAGTCGGTCGATCCAGTTCCAGATGGTGGAGCAGAAGCCCGCGATGATTTGAGATCAGATGACCCTAATAATCCAATAATAGACTGTATAGCAAAGATGGACATAGCTTCCTAGAGCTTGGTTTGATTTGGCAATTTTGGTGTTGTTCTTTTTTTCTTCTTTAAACTAAGCATGAGAGCGAGGTGTGGACATGACTGAAAAACAGCTCTGCACAGATACAATACCGACATGTCAATCACAGGTTAGCCATGCCCTCAGTTATATTCTACTTCCTCCTCCATATTTTTTGTAAATATTTTTTCATCATGCTCAAGTGAAGACTAATAAAAGAAAAATAACTAAGAAAACATTTAGTGTGTTTAAAATGAAAAGAAATAAGGTAACTTCTCCAAATACCTCTACTCGATCTAATTTTTTTGCACAGTTAGAGCAGTCGCCCCCTGCTGGCCATCAGAATCCAGGCAGATTTAAAGCAAGAATTTTTCATTTCATACCTAAATGAAGTCGATGTTTTATAAACACAGTTTGAAGTCAGCCGGCAACGACTTTTATTTAGTTTAATGTTTTTTTTTTTACTTGAGTCGAGATCACATGAAGGATAAACATGAGCTAAAAATGTATTATGACAGTGTAACTGATAATATCACTTACATCTAATCCCTTCTTGCTTGTCCTTCGTTTGAAAGATGTCCGCTTTTTTCTTCTGGCAGAGTTCTTTAGGGAGCTCTAAGGTACACATACACACACAGAGTTCAGTGGTTAGTTCACTGTCACCACGTCCCCTGTGATGGTAATTAAAAGTGCAATGAAGCATGTGACGCGACAGAGATATGCAGTATGTGTGTGCGTGTCTGTGTGTGATAACAGAGACACAATCCCAGAGTTCCCTCAGACAGACCAGACACGTGTCAGTTCGCATCTCATCATACCCCAAAAATCACACACACATTAGCACACACTGAGCTTGTGACACGCCTTCTTTTTGAGTCTTAAACTTAGATCGACAAAATCATTTCTCATTACTGTCACAAGATGACACCCAGTGAACTTTATCAACCAGCAGAGCGATCGAGGAGGGTGCTCGGCGAGGGTATGAGCATACCTGTGGTTTCCTGACTTTGATGATCCAGGACGGTGGTACTATGACACCGGCGTGGGCCCCCAGTGAACACGGCTCCTCTATCTGGTGCAGCATGAAACATGTTACCTTGTTGTGGAACTGCAAGGAAAAAAAGCCCAAAAAAACACTCCTCAGGGTCGTGTCATGCGCTAAACTTGCAATCCAAACTATCATACATGTTGTGCCAATGCTGCTATCCTGTATATATTGTACATACTATTGTTTGAGTACTTACGATTGTTTTTTTTGTACTTTTTATATTTTACATTTATATTTATTATTGAAACTTGCACCAAGGGAGTGGCACTCCAATTTCGTTGTACTCTGTACAATGACAATAAAGGCTATTCTATTCTATTGTCCGTGTGTGGTGCTCTAACACAGCTGTTTATAAGAAAAACAAAACACCCTGAGTGCCAATATTTGCTTCTCTTATGCTACCTCAGTGGTGTCAAACATAAGGGTCGGGGGCAAGAACTGGCCCACCAAAGGCTCCAATTCGGTCCAAGGATGGCTTTGGAAAGTATGAAGGAAGGCAGCGATTTTGGACTTTTAATTGTATTTTCAGAAGTTTTACAGCATCTCCTACTGACATTGCCATTCATGCGACACCAGAGAATCTGAGAAATAGATACACATTTAAAAACAGAACTTCCTGGGTTTTTTTGGTTAGGTTTGGGGTTTTTTTAGCTACAATAGAATTTTCAATATTTTTATGGAGGATCTGCAGTAAGTAATGAATAAATAAAAAGATAATAATTATAGCTGACAGATTTCTTCCATTAACTACAGCATCTACTGTTGAAATTGCACTTCTATTTTCCTATACTAAGATATGTGAAGGATTCAATATGTAGTTAAACTTCTTTACACTGACAGTAAGGACAGTTTCACTGATCTGGCCCATATAAGGTCAAAGTGGGATATATGTGGCCCAATATGTAAAATGAGTTTGACATCCCTGCTCTGTGTGACAGACATTAAATGGTGCTTTGCTTCAGTGATACTACCAGTCCTCTGGCTCCAGCCTTGAGGCGGGTTATTGATCATTTATGTACCCAACGTTTGCTTTATTTTGTGGCTGTATTAGAAAATCAGCTGTAGAGACAGCAGGAAATAAAGGGAGCCACAGACATTAAATGGGTGCAATTACAGTACTGAACCTATGACATATTCCCTGTTCTGGGAACATTTTGAATTTATGTAACCATATACAAAAATATTAAATAGGTTCAGTTACTCTATTGAGCCCATGACACATGTAATATTTTTAAATAATGCAACCACATTTTCAAAAAACAAGGACGTGATGCATCATTTTCTTTAAGGTGCTTTCCTTCAGTGACACTAGCAGTTCTCCGCCTCCAGCCTCGAGACAGATTGGGTACATAAATGATTGATTATCTTTACTTTACTGTATGGCTACATTAGAAAATCAGCTGTAGAGACAGCAGGAAATGAGAGACTGGGGGGATTACAGATGTGTCAGTACAACCAGCCTATTCATGAGTGGGGTCTACATGACCTTGTTAATGTGGAAATAATAATAATAACAAATGATGTCACTCTAATATATATTTGGAAATAGGTACAGAAACTTCCTGTAGTGCTTAAGTTTATATTTAATCCACTTCAATGCACAATACAACTTGTATTTCCCCACTAATAACATCTTAGTGGGGTTAAATATCATATTTACTCGTGAATTAACGGACTTACGGCCTGTTTACACCACGAACAACTGATGGCGATGATTTCTTTACTGTGGAAGAACTTCTGCTGAAAACTCTGCAGAAACAAAGAGGCAGTCTGCATGAACAGGAACAACATCTGTGTGCAGCTGCATGTGTTTTTGAGTACAAACTCACCTTTCCACACTGTCTACATTTCCCCTCTTGTCGTCGTCTGTGAACCCAGTGGTGTCTGAGGATGTTCTGCCGGCAAACACAGAAACACAATTTCTTTCACTTAACGCCTCAAACAAAAAGCCGATTCCTCCCTCACATTTATGCAGCTACACACTTACATCTCTCAGGGTTCGGGATCCTCCCTCTCTGAAAGTCGGCTTACATCGGAAGTTTATCTAAAAAAAGAGATAAGCTGTAGTTTCCATCTGGGGAGGTTGTTTTTCACAGCTACATTTTTACAGATGCTCCATAAATGCATCACATGCAGGCAATCGTTAAGCTACTATTTTGAAAAGCTGACATCTATAATTATAATGATACACTCACTGAATGTGTGTGTGTGTGTGTGTGTGTGTGTGTGTGTGTGTGTGTGTGTGTGTGTGTGTGTGTGTGTGTGTGTGTGTGTGTGTGTGTTATTATGCCTGTACAAAATTGGCAGATTAGGGTTTTAGTTTTCCCGAGAATCGCTCATTCAGACTAAAAATTAACATAAATCATCTGTAGCTGCCGTTGGGAATTTGTTTTATTTATGATCACAAAAATTATATATCTTTTCCAACTGCCTTAAGACTTAGGGTTAGTTAGAATTACTGTTAGGATTTGGTATTTGACTGAGATGGCTAAACTTAGGGGTGAAAGAGTTTGGAATATATTCATGCTAAAACTCATTTTAATTTTATTGTGCCAAATCACAACAGCATTTGCCTCAAGGCGCTTTAAATTGTAAGACCCTACAATAATACAGAGAAAACCTCAACAATCAGACCCCAGTGAGCAAGCACTTGGTGACAGTGGGAAGGAAAAACTCCCTTTAAACAGGAAAAACCATCCGGCAGAACCAAGCTCAGGAAAGTGCAGGCATCTGCTGTGACTGGTTGGGGTGGGGAGAGGAAGCCAGGACAAAGGACACAAAACCAAGATCAGTGAAACTTTGATGCACAGACATAAAGACCTTTCAAAAATTATTAGTAAGCTACAGTAAACTTTATTACATCAGAGCATCTTTAACCACCTGAGAGCCCGAATTCTCACATCTCAACATTGCATTTAGGCTTTTCTGAACCTTATGCATCAATTAAATGTTTTATACTTTTAAACAGTGGCGAATTATTGTTTTATCTCTTGTAAAGGTTCATGTGAGAATTTAGTAAGAGCCAATCAAAAGCCAAAATGGGAAACTTATTAGCCAGTCATGTTGCAAGTAAACAGCAGAGGTCCATGACAGTTTAAACTGTGTGGTGGAGAGCATACTGCCTTGCTAAGTACAGGGGTAGTGCTAGTACTAGTAGCATTCTTACTAATTCATAATATGGACAAGTATTTCATATAATCAGTGCTCTGGAGAATGAGCAGAGACATATCACCACTCTGAATTGATCTGTTAATAAAGCAGTAATGTTGTCAGACTTCTACATGCACAGTAGAAGTATGGCTTGAAGGGGAAAAGGCTTTTTAACCTAATGTTCAGGCACAGTCATTAAACTTTACTCAGGTACTTTGCAGACATTTTTCATGACTCAGTGACCACTGAAGTTAAGTTACGGCTCTCACGGCATTGATTTAAAAACAACCTTCATGTGCTTGTAACTGCCCAGAGGCTTTGTCAAGTGTAAGACTCATTTCAAGAAAGATTTCCGATTTCATGGAGTACTTCATGCAATAACCCTTTGGAAGGTAATACCTGTAAGATAAGCAGCACATTGGTTACTACAACCCTGTTAAACCCTGTGTATAACCTGGAGTTGTTTTTAGTCTCATGTGTGCTTGTGCTAATAATTAGTAAGGTATTTTGATTCTATATTCAGTTTCTTATATAACTTTTCAATTTTATTTTAAATTTTTACCAATTATTACTTTAATTATTACTTTTTATGTTTAATGTTTTTCAGCTGCTGTAGCTTTTGGGATAAATAAAATATATGTTTTCTTATCATGCCTCGGCTTCATTTAATTTACATAGGGAAAGAAAATAACAAATCTTATCAAAGGCATTTAAAGATCTTAGAAATAATGGAACAGCTATTTAATATTATATTTATTTGAGTCTCAGAACCCAAGAGCATAAACCAGGGATCGAGAACTATGACAAAAATGAAGTATGAACAATAAACTCTGTGTGTGTGTGTGTGTGTGTGTGTGTCTGTGTACTATGGTTACATATCTTTGTGGGGACAAGAAAAATTGGAAGTTTGCAATACTTGTGGGGATCAACAGCCCTTATGTGGATAAAATACCCATCCCTACAAGTCTGAAAGCATTTTTAAGACTCAAAATGTGGTTTTAGTGACAGGGTTACAATCATGGTCAGGGTTACCTGACTCAGCACCGGGTCTCCACAAGGATGTGTTTTGAGTCCCCTCCTGTTTACGCTCTACACATCCGACTGCTCCCCTACCCATCTCTCAAACACCATCATAAAGTTCGCGGATGACACCACAGTGGTTGGACTCATCTCAAGGGGGGATGAGTCGGACTACAGAGATGAGGTCAACAGACTGACTGAGTGGTGTTCAGTTAACAACCTCCAACTGAACACCACGAAAACTAAAGAACTTATCTTGGACTTCAGGAAGGGCAGAGCAGACCCGGCCCCACTTTACATTCACGGGAGCTGTGTGGAGAGGGTACACTCCATGAGGTTTCTGGGCGTGCAGATATCTGATGACCTCTCCTGGACTGCAAATACTACAGCGGTGGTTAAAAAGGCCCAGCAGCGTCTCCACTTTCTGAGAGTGCTCAGGAGGAACAACCTGGAGGAGAGGCTGCTGGTGACATTTTACAGAGCCACCATAGAGAGCATCCTAACGTACGGCATAACAACATGGTATGCAGGGTGCTCAGCTGCAGACAGGAAAGTACTGCAGAGGGTCATCAACACAGCCCAGAAGATCACTGGCTGCTCTCTGCCCAGCCTGGAGGTCACTGCAAACTCTCGGTACCTCAGCAGAGCTGGCAATATCATCAAGGACCACTCTCACCCCAGCAACCAACTGTTTGAACTATTACCGTCAGGCCGACGGTACAGGTCACATAAAACCAGGACAAACAGATTCAGGGATAGCTTCTTTCCCAGAGCTATCACCGTAGTAAATAAGCACAAAAACAATTGAACCTATTCCATACCGTCACTTTCATTATATTATGCTGCTATTCATACTGTCATCATTTTAATGCTGCTATCCTGTATATATTGTACATACTATTGTTTGAGTACTTACGATTGTTTTTTTTGTACTTTTTATATTTTACATTTATATTTATTATTGAAACTTGCACCAAGGGAGTGGCACTCCAATTTCGTTGTACTCTGTACAATGACAATAAAGGCTATTCTATACCCATACACATACTGTGTGTGTGTGTGTGTGTGTGTGTGTGTGTGTGTGTGTGTGTGTGTGTGTGTGTGTGTGTGTGTGTGTGTGTGTGTGTGTGTGTGTGTGTGTTACCTTTTCTAGTTGCTCCATGCAGCCGGTGTGAACAACAATCTTACAGGCTGCACATTTCCTCCTGGGGGCCGACTTCTTAAAAAGAGAGTACAAAGGGCAGAGTAAGACACACAAAATCCACACACAGCACACAGCAAATGAAACAAACGCAAGCAGTGTAAGAACACACTAACAGCAACCTGCTGTTACACACTGGCAAGATGTGCTCAAGGTCCCCCAACATTTTACCTTTACTCCAGTTCAGTTTGAAAAGCAGTGGCAGACTTTTATTAGCACCACTAACAGCACAGTGACACTCCAGGCTTGAGGAGTCCATTTCTGTTATTTTTTTCACCAGCCATTATTCAAAATGGAAAAAATAAGGATTTTAAGAACATTAGCTTATATTTCTGACTCTTCTATAGATATAGGTGTCACTACCCAATCTTTAGAGAAAATGTCTTTTATGTTACTTTCATGTCAATATCAACATAAAAAAAACCCCTAAAAAAACCTTGATATCTTTGCTTGGTTCTACAAAGAACTTCAGATTATTGGCTAATTTTTTTTCTATTAAAAGAAAAAAAAATTCTAATGTTGTGTATGTTCTTTTTCTTTAAAAAAAAATGCAAAAATACATAAAAATCATGAATAAAAGCCATATGTTGTTAATATATACATTATCACTAATAAAATACATACGATTTTTTGTGAACCACTAAAATAATAATAATAATAAATAATTTTTCACCAATTTGATAAATAATTGTGCATATTTTTAACTGAATTAGTTTTATATAACTAATTCAGTTTTTTTTTTTTAACATTTTCATTCATGGATTACAAACTACATAAAAAAAATCAGCAACCACAGTCCTTACCTTTTAACAGTTTATGTACAGTGAATGTAATAATATATTTAATCATTTAAATATTTTATCCTGCATTGAAATTTCTAAAATCTAAATTGAAATTTAGATAATTTGTTTTAAGCTGATTTACGTACATTTAAGCCATTTTATCTAGAGCAGTCACATGCTGCATAACGTTTATAGACTTTTATGGTGAAAGGAATGTACAAAAAAACAAATGAGGCTTGGACGAATTCATTGTAGAAAGACCCACTGGCTTGTAGACGTGGGTTTTAAAACTTAATTTTGGTATCCTGGTTATTTGAAATAAGACATTACGAGGGTCAGGTGGCCTAACCGAGACCAGCACTGAAGTTCTGGTTACAGTGAGATAATTACAGACAAAATTATTTCACAAGAGTCGCCCCCTGTTGGCCATTTAAATGAATGCAGGTTTAAGGTAATTTAGCTTCAGCTTCAATTTCCAGACCCAGAAAATAATCTTTACTGCTGTGGGGCTGGGAAAAACACACAAACACACACACAAAAACCCACAAAAAACAAATCTCTAAGGTAAAAGAATGAATTAAAAGCGCAGAGTAATTTATCACACAGTGACTGACAAAAAAAAAAAAGCAAACACTCAAGATGCCAAAGTGCGATTTGCCTTCAATAAATAACACTGCCGTGCTTCCCTTGCTCTTGCAACAGACAAACTACTCATTATGAGTAATAATATGACAACTAATAATGGAGTGGTCTCATCTCCAGTCAATGAGTTCACTCTTGAATGTCACACTGAGCAATACTCAGAGCTACTCCCACGAACACACACACACACAAAAGGAAAAGAAAAAACCCCCAAAAAACAACAACAACAAAAACAACGTTTCACCCTCATTTTTCATGGGTTAGTAGCTCTGAATGTTCTGCTTGGAAAGCCCCGCCACAAGATCAGCTTCTTACATGAACTATCATGCTGAGACAAGCAAGACATCCTTTTTCAAGATGCCACAAGAGTTAAAACTCCAAGAAAAATGAAGGTTCTAAACAGAGGAACTTTATTTATTACACACAAAATACATTTTTAATGGTCATTGTCAGGGAACTTTAAACAGCTGTGTGAAACAATTAATGTCCGGTAGCCTTTTAACAGCATGTTTTTCACAGAAAAGGAAACAAAGTATGACATCATTTTACTTTACACATTTTACAATCACCAAATAACCAGTAGTTATAAAGCACTACAAATTTTAAACCAGTCGGGCAAAGCATTAAAGCCTTGAATAAATACTCCTGCCTAACACTGCTGAACTCAGGACCAGGATAGGGAAGTTTCCCAGAAGAGCGCTGAGCTGTAATCAGATCAGCAGTCTCATTCAGTTTACCTATGAGTGGATTTAAGGTATGGCTGAGCAGAGAGACAAGCATTGGGACTGAGGCATTTAAATGTGTTATCAATGGAATCATACTCAGCCACAATCCCAGTAGATCAGCTGATTTCAATGCCAGCCAGCATACAGTTGGTGGGCCAGATTGTGGCTTTGTATCACACCTCCAACCACATCGCTCTATCAAGACAATAATCATAATATAGCGAGAATGAGGAGGTCCCAGGCAGGAGCCGAGCCATGCCATCAAATATAGATTTCAGTAGACAAAAATAACAATATTCCTTTAAGTAAGGTGGTCCTCACTGAAATGATGCTAAAAACATCAATCCAATTAATCAAAAAGAAACAACCCCAGAACATGAAGGATACTAAGAAGACTTCATGAGTGTTTACTAACCGGCATGTCTAAGTACAGTAGTACCATGTCTGAGGTGAGGCGGACACTGTACCAGTCTGTTCTGCTGAATAGAGAGCTGAGCATTTAGGAGAAGATGTGAATTTACTGTCTGATTGATCCTCAGCTCTGCCCACAGGCTGTGGGTACCGAACTAAAGAGTGAGATGCAAGCAGCAAACAAGCTTCTAGGTCTGGGCTCAGCCTCAGAGATGGGGTGAGGTTTCTGAGGTGGTTCCCAAAACGATCTGTCGTTTTCCAACACAATATGCATTCACAAGAGTAACGCAAGGTGGAAATTCTTTTCACACCATTTCCAAGCTTGAAGATTGGCAAAACAACACTGATGGAATAGTCCCTTCTTGTCCCAGAAAGAGGTTTGCCATCATTTCCGAAAAAATTTCTTTAACCATCTGTACCCCATAACAGCCATGGCCAACTGGCGTGATGCTACGACTGTTGGTGTATAAAAACCGTTTTGTACACACTACATTTTAACATATTTTAGGACACTCAAGCCTTAGCTGGCATAATCTGTTTTGGTTATAGCAGACTTGTTGTCAGCTGTCTGGAGATGGGAGTGTTGCATGACTGACAATGATAAATAAATAGAATAAATGGAGAATAAGTCATCATTTTATTGCACATTTTATTGTTTTAGAGCCACGACTTGAGTTCAAGAGGAGGATGAGGTGTAGATGAGGGAGGACAGAGCAGTGGTGGAGGAGGCCGATGAAGAGTAGGAGGCAAAACAGAAAAGAGATGATGAGAATAACATTATGAAATGTGCAACTGTACAAATCTTAATTGGTCAAATATAATTTTAAAGAGCTACTTGTGATCTGTAAATCAAAACTAACTTATAACTGAGACTTTACATAACTTTTTTTTAGCTGTAATCAGGTGTTTAGAATTTGTAATCAGATTTCTCTTTCTTTCAGAATTCCCAGCAATCTGGAATATTCCAATAGAAACATACCAGGGTATAGAGGATTGAATGGACTGAATGGAGAATGGGTGGATGGACAGATTTATGGATGGGTGGATGGTAATCCATGATTATGAAGCATGCCATGGAGGTCTTTACTTCCTTTTCAAACACTCTTTGTTAAGCGTGTAATAGGAGAGAGGAGGTATTTTCTGCAGCATTTGCCTTACACAACAGCCTGGTTGTTCCTTCATGACTGAGATTAAATCGAGCTGATCCCGCTGAAAACAGGTAGGAATGTGTTTACTTACGTCAGCCACGACTTGTCAAAGCGATCTCAGATTCCTCTGAGGTCGGCATATCCTCTTGGACATTTATCTAACACAAATCACCACAGAGAGATTATTTCTTGCTGCAGCTCAATCTTGACAGCGTCTTAATGTGTTTTTATACGTGCACTATAATTACCTTCCATCAGTGGAAATGTACAAAGATGTCATTACATTAGTGTAGTGAATTAAAGGCTGTTTCTCAGCTCTGTATAGCAGGTGCTGTTTTTCTTGTAAGAGCTGAATAGATGGACAAAAGGTCAACAACAGCTCTCATTCAGACTCTTTCTTTGCAGCCCTGCATGCTTGTAGTCAACGACACTTCAGAACACACTTCCTTCTCTGTTTTTGGAGTAATTAATTCTCTGCTTTGTGGACATGTTTCACCTGAATCAGAGTGTGGCATCCTGTTTAAAATAATGCTTTGTTTTAGCATTTACAACAGAATACGAAACGCTCCTTTTGCAGAACACTGGGACCACCTGCTCTGCAAATGAAGCACAAATGATGTGTTTCAATGAGTGTTTCATGTGTGGCACTAAAAATCACAACCTGGTACTACACGGAAATTTTGTATTACCTGCTCCTGATGCCACATTTTAGAGTCATCATGTTTTTGCTTTTTGTTTTTGTCTCATTAACATAGCACCAGCAATAACAGGCCTTTTTATTCTGCAGCTGCACTAAAGAGACAAAACTCTGCTGCATGAAAAAGCTTTTAAGAATCAGATGTGTTTCGGGCAGCATTATTAGGTGCTGATATAAGAGACTCTGGTCATGGTTGGTTCAGGCTGATTAACTCTGCAATTGTCACATTTCCACACATGCATCGACAGTTGCTTGTTGTACACAGCGAAACCTACAGAAAACCTACAGAAGTTCAAATAAAAGTCTATTTTTGCAGACAAACTACTGACTTAGTCTAGCGCGATGTTGATGGCAGCCGTCTTACATTCTGTCGCAGGGTTGAGTCTAAAGGGGGTGGGGGGGGGGGGGGGGGGGGGGGAATGGGGTGTACAAGACCACAACCAAGCCAACTAGCAATAGCTGATAAATTGGCACATCAACCTTTGGTCAATATAAGGTAACGTCTGGCTCCAAAACACCAACATGACAGAGGCCAAAACAATAAATGTCACCAGCTGCACTCCCAGATGGCAGAGTTGGAGGTCATCTGAACTTTGCAAGTGAATCAGATGAATGATATCGAGAGCAGCCACAACACTGACCTGGCCACTGAGTCGGCTGGTAGACGATAAAGACCTCCCCAATAGCTAATCATACTACACAACCGTAATGAATTGATAAACAGACAACTTCCTGTTTTTTCATTAACTACTCTAAAACTTTAAGGGACAATCTGAGTAAAGAGCTACCAGAACTTTTTCTGTATTTTTTGCACATTTATTTCTGACAATTTAAACCCAAACAGTTGCGCTGATCACAGTGTTTCTTTACTATGCAGAAAAAAGTTACTTCTTATATTAAGATATCAAAGGGACTAAATGTGTAGTTAAATGTCTTCACTATAACAGAAAGGAGAGTTTCTCTGGTCTGGCCCACTTAAGACCAAAGTGGGCTGTATGTGGGCCATGATATAAAATTAATTTAAGATGCCATTATATCCATTTTTAAAAATCAATTCAAACTGAAAAGATTTTTTAAAAATGCATTAATTAGCATTAGTTTTCATTTTCAGTTTCAAAAAGTTTCACTGAATGATTCACAGATGCTGCTAAAGGATAAAATTCTTAATAATGTGTGAGAAAATCATTTTCGAAGAGGGACCCAAAACTACTTCTACTTGGTTTGTATTCAGAAGGACACAAATATAAATACAAATAACAAAGCTGAGCAACATTAATAAGTCTCAGTTTTTGCATACCAAAAAGCTAAATGTCTAGGGGGAATAACGCCTAAACCAAATGCTTATGAGTGCATAAGACAAATATGAAACCTCCCTTTAAAAATACAAATATATACCAAAGCCTGAAGATGATGTACTTGAAAAGATTTCGGGACCTTTCGGGAGTTTTTTAGAGGATTTGAATCTAACAATAAGTCAGTCAGACTAGTTAGTTGTTCTAAACCATACATGTTTTGTTGCATTGTCTTTTTTCTGAAGTTCGCTTCTCTTTTTTTGAGGATCTGGGTACCGAGTTGATTACAAGGAGCAAAATCTTTTTGGGATTCTTTTTAGTCCAGTTATTTAATGTTCATAAGACCATTACTTAAAAGAAATAAATATACATATTCTAGAAAAAACAAAAGTCTTTCACTGTATCTGACATGCTAACATAGGATTTGTATAAGGACTATAGATTACTCACAGCTGTCTTTAGCACGCAGGTGTCCTCTCCAAGATAACAGAGCTCTCCTGAGCAGCTCGTCTCCATCCACAGGTGATCCCCATTCACTGCGTTCTCCTACGGAGAAGCAGACAAGAGAGAGAAAATGAGCGGGGAATAATCATAAAATTAGTCAACATTGTCTCACTCACATTTAACTGCAACCATATAGACATGAGCACATGGCAGCGAATGAGGTCAACAAGTGTGTCAAGCACATAACAGCCACTGCTGAGTAGGTGGGTAAATTCACAGTGCATGTTAATTTAAACACTACTGATTCATGTGCAAACACACTCCTACATGGAGTAATACATGTCAGTGTATATGCGTACAAAGACATTCAAGGTAAATGCATGCAGGCTGAATGTTTGAGTAAAATTGTGTCACCGGGTTTACTGCACAGCTGTGATCACGCTCCCTCAGCTCAGATGTGAATAGTTTTGCTTGCTCATTCATTCAGTAATGGAAAAATGGATTGGAAGACCTTTTGTTTCATTTGCTAATTATATAATTAACTTGTATTTGTTTAATTATCTTAATTTTGCACTTTCCTCTCTCTTTTGTGATTTTTTTGCAACATAAGAAAAACCCTGATTGTATTTCCTAATAACAGTATGTTGTATGTATATGACAACTTTAACTTCATTTATCAGCTTGGCAACTATCTTACAAAGTAAAAGTAAATAATTACTTTTTTTACTGGTTCACACTAGTTTCAAACATAAAATATATGGAATTTAATAATGTATAGGTCTGGATGTGGCTTTGTATGTGTATATCTATCTGGGACAACGCCTGGCTGAAATGGGAGGGTAATAAGATGACTCAGCTCAGTAGGACTTTGAGAATATAAAAGCTGGCCCAGAAAACCGGGAAGTAAAAATAATAATTAATAGGGTAAATCTCTGCCGTGGGGTCCCTCCATGTCAACATAACATTGGGGATTGACTAGGGTGACCAGATATCCCTCTTCATGTGGGACTGCATGGCATTTTTATCCCTTGTCTCGAGATAATGTCCCACATTTTGACTGGTACTGTGGGACATGCACTTTTTTACTAAGTGAATATGAAGGAAAAGTTTTTATTACAGTCAGAAGATTCCTTTCGAATGCAGCACTCATCAAGGAAAGTAACAAACTTTGCAGATTTTGTTGAATATGACGGAAAAAACCACAAAGGAAATGAAGCAGCAGAATACTCTGAGAAATTGCTTTTGTCTATTTTGCAAGAGTTATTTTAAACTTTTATGCTGGGGCAAAATATGTAAAGTGACACATTATCCATGTCATAATTGGATAAAAATCACTACAACTGTAAAATATGGATCAAAAATTTTTAAGTTCAATGTGAACATTTCAGACTACCCCTGGCAAGACATGACATGTCCCACTTTGCCCACACAAACAGTCTTTGTCCCACTTTTACTCTGTTAGGATCTAAGAGATTCTGGCAAGATGGGTTTAATTTAAATCACTATGTCTTATTTACTTCAATCCAAGTTCAATTTTATGAATAATGTGCATAACAGCCAGAAGAGCATAACATGGTCCAACAGGAAGTGCAGTTCCTTCCCAAGCCAATGCAGGCATATCTTTAGCAATCGGGCAAAGAATCTGCAAGGCTTGAAGAAAGATTTCCACAATACGCATCTAAACTCTTTGTCTCCTGTACATTTAACGAGCTACAAAATGTAATGTGGCAAAAATATAGGTTCTTTAAAACTTATAAACACGCATTGTAAAATATAATTTTGCAGCCTTACAACTTTACAGTGACCTACATACACTAACCTTTCAAGGTCCTACATCAAGAGTAATGTGTTATTCAATGCAAACTGCATTTCGTTGCCCTGTACCTGTGCATGTGCAATGACAATAAAGTTGAATTCTATTCTATTCTATTCTATTCTATTATTCCAATATTTTATTTATAATAAAGAGTTACTGGCAAAAAGTTGAAGAAAGTAAACAGGCAATAAAAACTGTTATATCTGGTCTTTAAGTCTGACGTCATTAGCCGTGTCTGGGCCTAAACTCCGCTGCAGGTCCATAAGTCAAGCGATCACTGAGAGTTGAAAAACTGTCTAAATTCCTTCATCTGTAATAACATGATCAGTGTGGCTGCTCTACCAGGTGTAACAATTCAGTTGAACATCCAGGCATCCATAAAAACGGAATTTATGACATTTAACGGAATTAGAAGTTAGCAGAGGAGTTAGCTCGCTAGCTTCCATCTAAATACAATATAGCATGTCCTGACTGCGGGGTTTCGGAAACAAATTAAGATGTACAGCTCTGCTGTCACTTCCGACATAAATGAAGACAGAAAACTAAACAACAGTGACGTTTGTAGGAAGTTTGGCTACCTGGTATATAACGATGTGCTACGTGATCGCTAGCGACACAGCTATGTTAGCATAATAAACACAGTGAAGCTGGAGGATGAACGCTAACTTTTTTCCACTCGATAAAAGTTAACGTGAGGATTCCCGGTGGTCAGGGATAGAGATGGACCGATCCGATATTACTATCGGTATCGGTCCGATACTGACCTAAATTACTGGATCGGATATCGGAGAAAAATAAAAAATGTAATCCGATCCATTAAATATCACGAAAGCACCTCACAAAACTTGCAACACGCTGTAACTCACCTCAGAACGTTAGCACGTCGGAGCAGTATGCATCACGTGATAGAGCGGCTGTGGCATGCGGGACCTGTCAGTGGTCTGGATAGCATTTGGAGCTTCGCTAGCAACCTGGCATTTCATCTCCGACAAAGTTATCCCCGAGAGAAGTAAAGCAAGTGTGTAAGTCCATCTCTGAATGTTTGTAAAGCATTCCTGTGTTAAGCTTAACAAGCGACTGCCTCTCGCTCTCCGGCTGCTACTTCAATCGTGAAACTGATCAGCTGATCGGGTTTTCTGTCGCGAGTCCGTCTCTCTTGTTTGTTTTTGGTCCACTTTGCGCCAGAAAGAGGAAACCAGCGGCTGAACAACAGCAGCACGTTTAAGCTTGATAAGCTGTTGTTACAATTTATTTAATATTACTTTCTACACCAGGATCTTTTTCTACGTAGCTGACGGCTGGTAACTGTGCAGGGGCGGATCTAGCAAAGTTTAGCCAGGGGGGCCGATAGGGCATTAACTGGGAAAAGGGGGCACAAAGACATACTTTTCTTTCTTATTCTCATTTAAAATGTCGAGCTTTTAATAAATAATTATCTGACACCCAAAGTTTTAATTTGGTGTAAAATGAATAGAAGTCAATTACTGTATATAGTGACTATAAAGTCTAATATATATATACCCTAGTAAGCTATAGTACTTTTTACTTTGGGAAGGTACCATCTGTGCAGTCTGCAATTTTGTTGAAGAAAGATGTTGAATCTATTTAATATTTCTTGAAAAATAATTTATTTCTGTGCATTTTTTTCACACTGCATCAAATTAAGGTTGATTACGTCGATTAAGCATCATGAGGTGGCGCGTGAGGGGTGGTTCCCTATTTTTTATTTATTTATTTTTGTTGTTGCTGGGAGTTGGAACCCTGTTAGTTAGGTTGCTTAATATTTACGCTAAGTACTCTTTAAAATACCAGAATAGGGAGGATGGTGTAGGTCTAAGTTTATTAGATTGATCAGTATTGCTGAACTATGAAATATTTTTTTTGTATACAGGTATAACAGAATAGCTTTAGTGTAGTTGTTGTTTTAAACTTGAGTATGAACTTGCAGACTTGCAAAATGCAGCAAGATATTTTAAAAAACAGTTTTGTTGATTAAAAAACACTATATCGGATTCATATCGGTATCGGCAGATATCCAAATTTATGATATCGGTATCGGACATAAAAAAGTGGTATCGTGCCATCTCTAGTCAGGGACAAGTGCAATTGCATGGTAGGATGCTGTAAACGGACCGAACTTCAGTCAGGAGAACAACTGACATAATCCATGCACAATATGAGGTTAGTCATTCATATACTGCTGCATGGGCTGGGCTGTAGTTACATGGTAACGTTTTAAAAACTGAGCTTTAAAATGAGTAGTGGTAAGAAAAACCGACAATGATCACTGACTGTTTTTAGGGGCTTTTTGAGATTAAATAGAACAAGATACAAAGTATTAAAACATGTTAAAAACACAAAAGCCTTATTAAATGCAGGGTAGTTTGGATTCGTCACGTCAGCACTTAAAGACTGGATTACCTGCAAATGCCCCAAAATCTTTAAAAGCACTTTGAAATAACAATTTAATTAAAAAGAATCAGTCACTTAAATTTTTTTTAACCTCAACCAACTTTCTAGGGTTTACTGTGAGGAGCAGACATTCTGACGTTCCTGCATCTTTTATGAAGTAATTAATGTGGGTTTTATTGTCATAGTGCAGCACTTTTTTCATAAAGTCACAATAATTAGTGACAAACTAGAAAATCAATTTGAATGGACATTTGTTTAAATTTCCACTTCCTGTTACACATCTTCTACCAGTGTTCTGGCCCTGCTGGGAATATGGACAAACCCTTTTGGACTTATTAGCACCTAAAAGCAGACCTTAAAGGTCTCAATGAATCGACCCCTGAGTGTATATTAATGAGTGTCTGAGCACAGTGATAATATATGAGTGAGTGCATGAGAGCCGTGCAGAGAGATAAAGGGCAGCAATGACGTGCTGGAAGTGTCCCTACAGACGGAGCCCAAGGGAAATCTCAGATGTGAGCCCACAACTGTTTATCTACTTACACCTTCCTATTAATAATAAAGCACATTGCATTTGCTTTTCATTATTGATGCATGAATCATTTAGAGCACGGCTGTCAAACAAATGGAGCGTGGGACAGAAATGGCCCGCAAAAGGTTTCGATCCGGCCCGCGGGATGGCTTTGCAAATGTGAAAAATGGGGAAAGTGGAAGTCGTAAATGTTGTTCGTTTTTGATGGACAAAAACAAACAAAAAAGAAATTACATAAGAAATTAAGGTGTTTTTGAAATGTTTTGTATCACTGCAGATAAACCAGTTTGTTTTTGACAGTAGGTTCACAGTACAAATATATAAATACATAAAATACAATAAAATCAAATAACTAATGGAGGTAGTGGTACTAACACTAAAGGACAGAGGGTGAGGTTTTTTTTAAATATATTTTTACACAACTTTTTCAGATGTCCACCCCATTTAACTCTTTCCCCCATAAAAACAACACATGACGACCTCCCCCGTATCCTTAATGACATGTTTGGACACCTCAGTATACATAGTTTGACATCCATTAACATAGAGTACCCTCACAAAGCCTCTATGTGGCTGGCAAATTTTCAATAGATACGACTAATTCTATGAAATGCACCTTTTCACCTTTACATATTCTTCTTGAGTTTGAAGCACTTTGATGTCTTTTTCTTGAATTTTGGAGGCTCGTGTGAAAACGCTCTATTATTTTCTTTTCTTTGTCATGTTTTTTTTTTTGAATGGCTTTATTGTACCATAATCATAAAAAAAAAAATCTGTTTCAAGTCTGCAAAGTTTTTGCACAAAAGAGTTTATGTAAGTAAAAAGAAAAAAAAACCTTCAGATGATTCATATGATTTTACAGCTTGGACCCAGAGTAATCTGATTTTATTAAATAAAACTAAATGGCAATGGAAGATTTGAAAGAAAGAAGGTGATAAACAATTTGAAAGAAAAACAACATGGAAAAGATTTTAAATTATTTCATGATTATAAAAAAATTATCTGCCTGCTTCAGTAATACTATTCAAAACTGTCTCATTGGTCTTTTTGCTTTCAGATTAGGTTCAATTCACATTGTCATCCTGGTGTATCATCAAAAAAACTGCTTCAATTATTTTTATCATTGTTTTAATGCATCTTTGACTGTTTTTGACGATTGTTTACTTGCCGTGCCACACACTGCACAATCTGGTGAATATTGCAGATTCATTGTTTTAATACCTGCTTTCACCAGATCACAAGCTCAGGTTTGGAGTGGCGCAACTGGAGACAGGAAGACAGGACTTTTTAAAAATACATTTATTGGGTTCTTTAACAGCATTTTTGACAATACTTTCCAATTCATGTTGACATTTCCTTAAGCATTAGCACTACATTTAAAACCCAAAGTGTTTTTAATCTGGTGCTTTTGAGTCGTGATTCATGTTTCTTAAATATAACCTATTAAATGTCGAATAATAAACCGCGTCACAAAGTCGTGACACATAAAAGTTTCTTTCCCACGCTGAGATAGAACGGCATTTTTCTTGTAAGGAATTAAAAAAAAGGAAGGAAAATCAAATTACTGCTTTCCATTTCCACATGAACATATGGCTGTTGAAACCAGTCTGCTAACAAATCTGTTGGCATAAAAATGCAAATGTCGACAAGTGAATCAGCCAGACAGAATAGGGACAACACAGACTGGGACCAGGAAAAAAATGTCATCATTGTTCAGATTCACAGTTATATAAAATAAATGTGCATGTGCATTTCTGACCGTCCAGTCCACACAGGTACGTAGTTCCTTGGTGGGGCCGTTGGACGCAGGAGGAAGCGAGGGCTGAGGTGGGCCGAGGTAATGGAGGCCTGAGCGGGAAATCGCTTTCCTAAGAAACGGAAGGAAACACACGGTTATCATTGTCAAGATACTTCATAGTTCTCGGACTTTTCAGTATAATTTAGTACATTATTCATATTAGGAGGCTGCTTTCAAGCGGGCTCAGCTGGAGATATTTGAGGTGAACCAGGAACAGCTTGGCGGAGAGACTGCCAGAGCCACTTTGGGGTGACGAGAGAAGTCGCAGACAGATCTGTTATGTCAGAGGATGAGTCAGCAGTCATCTCTCGCAGACGCTCGCCCCATTATACTTCCTGTTGCAGTTTTCTTAAACTGACTCGAGTACATCTTTATCCACTTCAATTGTCCCCGACTCTTTCATCTCATAGCTCATCTATCTTCTTCTGCAAGTACACAGTACAGTCACCCACATGAGAGGGCCCATCTGTCTACATCTATTAACTGCTGATCTACGCAGACACCTCTGCAGTCTCACTGGCTTCAGTCAATGCAAGAGAAAGCAAAAAATAAATAAAAAAATAAATAAATTAAAGTGAAAATATGAAATGAGTGCTCTCCTTCAAGTTAAATCTGTGGATTTGTCTTTTTAAAAGACGAGACAACCGGCCTGTTTGAACAACAGTGAATACCCTAACGTGTCTATTAAAGATAAAGACAAAGTGTCACCTTTATTTGCAAACCACACCCACAGAATGCTGTTTGGCATGGCTTTTTATAGGCACACCAAGGGACTCTTTAAAGTGTTATGACCGGGGCTTTCAAATTCACACTAAGTTGGTAAAAATGAGAGAAGTTAATCATTTGGCATGAACAAGAAGTTTAGTAAAGGAGATGGAGCTGCCAGAAAATTTGTTTGACAAGATTAACTTAACTTCACAAAAGTGATGTAGTTACTGAACTTTATGCTTTAATGTGTATTTCCCACCCAGTTGGCAGGTGGTTACCTGCTAACAGAAGAGAGAGAACTGTCACTGTGGCTAAACCTGAACCAAACCACATATGAGTCTGGGCTTTTAGGAAAGGGCAAAAGAGTACTGCTGTAAAGGAAAAGGGTGTGCTCCAACACTACGGCAAAAAGAAAAGAAAAAAAGAGAGCTTTGTAGCTCAAACGCAAAAAAGTTACACACTGACAACTCACTGCTTGATTTCTGATTAAACTATTTATTTATAACTATTCATTATATTAAAATATGCTACAGTAGAATACAAACTATTGCAGATCAGGAACATTTAAAACAAATCCTGAGTTGAGGCGATGAACAAGATGTTTATAGTAACTAGTAATTATGGGCATGTGTGGGTGTGTGCATGCGTGCGTGCGTGCATGCGTGTGTGTGTGTGTCAGTGGAAAAGGAGTATCTGACCCCCTGTTGAAAGTTTCAGTGGCCCTCTGTCTAAAATTATCAGCTAGGACAAAGAGGAGTCCACTTACACACCCTGTAACCTGATGACACACACACACACACACACACACACACACACACACACACACACACACACACACACACACACACAAGTGCTCACAGCCCCTGAGATAAAAATAGCACACTGTGGATGACCGGAAATGAAAGGACGTATGGAGGCCGGACATATGCCGCATAAAACAGCGACCACACACAAATACCAGCGAAGTCTAACTGATTAAAGGACCTCGTTATTTAAGGCCTCATTTTTACACTTTTACTCCTCGTTACTCACAAAGTTCTCCACTCAGCTCTGAGGGCACTGCAACACAGTAAGTCCATTAGAGGAAGTAGCACATGCAGCGAGACTGAGCAAACCCAGAGTTTTACTGGAACTGCTTATTCAGAAGTGAAACGAAAGGCAGAAAGCGAATATGCAAACATTTATCAGGTTTAAACAAGTTTGTGTTTCATTTTGTCTGCTGAGGTCGGACACACATTTGTTTAGGGACAATGGTGCGTTTGATGCTTGCCGAAACCAATTTTAAAAATCAACAAGAAACGAGAAATGAAAACGAAAAATGTTTCATTTTCTGCTGATTCACGTTTGACCTACTGCACCTATTAAATGAGTAAACAGGGTTTCTAATAAACTGGAAGTCAGACATATTGCTGGTGTTCACCACCCCTCATTTCTCAATGTTTTGTGAAGAAAATGGGTGTAGTGCAACCGTGAATGGAAATACAGCGGAAGGCAAAGACTGTTTGTACAATCACTTTAAAGTCAGTATTTTGTGTAACCACCTTTATTCTTCAACATAGCCGAAACTCTGAGGCCGATTTCCTGTAATTTCCTTAAGTAGTCTTCAGGAATAGTTCTCCAATAGTCCTTCTTCCTGAAGGACAATGAAAAGTTCTTATTTGGATGTTGGTTGCTGTTTGATGATCCCACACTTCTTCATTAATGTTGAGGTCTGGGTTCTGGGGAGGCCAGTCCATGACTGATTATGTTCCACTGTCTGGTTTTCTATCCAGGTATGCTTTTACTGTATGGTATTGCATCAAAATCTAACAGTACTCTTCTATGCTCTGTAGGGAAAACAAATATTATGCTAACTATGCCAAAACACTAAAATTTTACATAATTTAATGCCTGTCAAACATTGGCATTTTTCAAAGATGGTTGGAGTGGAATGAAAAGCAGTGAAAAAGCAGTCACTGCTTGCTGTAAAGTGCTATTCCTCAAGACCACTTTACAAAATTGCAAGGAGGTCTGGCTCCTTGGAAACTAAATATAAAGACTTTTGTACAGTAGTGTTCACCTGCACATTTGGACAATTGTGTTCATATTTCTCTGAGCCAGAAACACAGACAAAGGAAATCTTTCCTAAGCAATGCAACAACTTTCTGCAATGCAATGCATCATCTGAGAGCAAATGACCATCAGTTAACATTTCAGCCCTGTACACTACTTTAAACTGTGCATACTGAGCCATTATAATGTCACCTTAGTTTTTAAATTAACTTTGTTACTTTTTACTAAAATTATTAACATGTCTTCCTTCATATAAAACTTTTTACATGAAGTGTTGTATTTTATTCAAATTTGTACTTAAACGAACTGTTATTACATTGAAGACTTGTACTGTTTGCTAATTTTACTCTATGATTTTCTACTTAATTGAGCCATTTTCTGGGATGGATGTGCCACATATACTTTTTATGTAGACAGACCTGCACTAAACAAGATGACACAGAAAAAAAAACAAGACAGAGGGAAACACCAAAAAACAGAAGCGAGGATAAAAATGAAAGTAAGCTCGAAAAGTAAATTCCTGAAAGAATTTCCAGAACAGCAAATACATTAAAACAGGAACCCAAAACTCAAATACACAGCACTCTAGCACCATGAGCTCTTTCTTTAATAAATGCTGCTGTTACTGACGTTAGCGAGTATCGCTATCACAGATGACAGCCAAAACCAGGAAAATCAGATCCTTCAGAGAGACACAAACACATTTAACCCTGCCGCTTACTGCCGAGGATTATTGTAAACTGATTATGAGTAGTGTGTGTGTGTGTGTGTGTGTGTGTGTGTGTGTGTGTGTGTGTGTGTTGTTCATGGAGTTCTTACTCATAATGAAATGACCCTGAAATGAAAGTGTGTACCTGAGAGGGGTTTGTTGTTTTGTTTTCTCCTTTTGGGGGGGGGGGGGGGCTTGTAGCCAGACAGACAGAAGTAGCAGTACCCTTAAAAAAGGCCCATTAGCATCACTCTCTTATTCAGAGGTCATGGGCCACCATTACATTTGAGTGAGTCCTAATCTACTAAAAGCAGACAGGATCACAGGAATTATAGCTAGCTCCTAAAAATCTAAACATAAAATGAAAGTGGTCTCTGAAACACACACACACACGGCATGCCTGACTTGGAGTTATTTTAAGCAAATTTGTCCAGAAAAAGTCTGCAGAAGCCCATCAATCTGAAAATAAATCTTCCTCAAAAGCAGTTAAATAAACAGGAACGACTCCTCAACACTGCAAATCCAAAAACAGGAAGTGTCTAAAGTAAAGACAAAAATCAACAGAGCAATTCACTGCACGGTTCACCCTGACCTGCAGAACTTCTAACATAGTTTTATTGCACTTGGACGGTTTTCACCCTCTTCAGTTTGAAGCACCAGTAGAAAATGATCCTGTATTATTACACCAAAAGCTACCCAGCAGTAGACAAATTAAAAACATCTCTACCTACACCATGAAAGTCCCAATATAATGGATATGATTCTACTTAAAGTACCTCAAAGAAATCTACTTAATTTTATTATTATTTATTATTTTCTTCCTACTTTCGCCAAGTGCTTTCTCATACTGGGTCATGATATCTGAACGAGGAGTTGTCTCTGTATTATTGAAGGGTCTTTACCTTACAACACAAAACGCCTTGATGCAAACAATAAGTTATCGATCACAATAATAATCCTCCTTTCTAACATTTAAACCTTTCCTATTCAATGTGACCCTAAAATTTTGACTGAACCTATAAACTCATCAGCAAAGTGTTGCTGATGTCATGGACACAGGCTGTTTTCCCCACACACCTCTATAATACAGAAGCTTTTGGGCATAAGAATGCAGGTTTAAAGCACGCACATCTTTTATGCTCATGACTTTGCAAGTTTAACAAAGGAAGAAAAGCTGTAAAATTATCAGTCAATATAAAATTATATTTTTGCCCAGTGCCCGTCCTTAGTAGCTTCCAGTGGAGATATCAAACTTTAATTTTGGACGTCACTTCTAAAAACTTGGAAAAATCTCATTCCAGTTCTAACACCACCTACTCTTCCTCTCTTCTTCCTTTCCTTTTCACTCATTTTTCCCCTTCACCATCTCTCCTCTTTTTTCTGAACACATCACTCTTCTTCAGTCCTCCTCCTCCTCCTTCCTCTCTCTCGCTCTGCTTTGTCATTGTGCACATCACCTTCACTTCTCTCATACCTCCCCCTCTAATCTTCCTCCATTCTCCTCCCACTGCTTCGCTCCTCCTCTCCCTCACGCTGCTGTCATCCTCTGCCCCCCTCCTCCTCCTCATTTCTCATCCTCCCTTCTTGTCTCATCTCCTTATTTCCAGCCTCCTCCTCCTCTTCCTGTAGAGGTGGGTTGTCGGCGTTGCCACGACAACGGCACAGCGGGAGCATCGGCAGCTCATCCAGTAATTGTATTGGTGGAGAATCTGCGTGTTGTGTGTGTGTGTGTGTGTGAGGAGCGTGTTTCAGCAACTTTACAGTAAATGCAGTTAATTAGACAGACACCCCATCACCCTATGTGGGATGACAGTGTGAATGTGGACACAAAGTCATACACATATACCGTCTTCAATACACAGCCCACACACTGAGGATGATGTAATTCGCCAAATGTTTTCTAAATACGGATCCTTTGCATCCACCGAGGGATCAACAGTTACTACAGCAGGAACTGTTTATGTAGTTTTTTCACTATTCCAGTGATTAAGGTGGGAAGAAGATATGATTCTCGAGGTGGGTGGTACGGATGATGTACAAGCCTACAATGGTTAATTTTCCTCCATAGCTGCAGTCATTTAACCAGTTTCTGAAAATCACTGTGTGGCCACAGAGGCGAGTCGTGCCTGTGCAACACTGCTCATGATCAAAGCTAAAGTGAGAACAAAAGTAATAGGCACAAAAATAAAAAGGCAGCTGCAAGTGGGAGGAATCGGGCTTAACATCTTCGGACTCCAGAAGATGTTGTGATTACGTGGGAGAAGCTGGTTAACAAAAGAGACAACTGCACCAGTGTGGGTTTACTCTGAAGTCAGTTTCTTTGCACAGACTGAGTATAATTGGAGAGAAATCCAAATGTAAAGGTTTACTTTTACTGAGAGCAACCACTTATTAGATTGTGTAGAAAAATGAATAAATATGCTTCATTTATTTAACTAATTGTGCCAATCCTAAATGTTAAGATTTTCCAGTCATGTCATAAGCCTTTTATACAGTGATGTTCTGTAAGGGGTTATCTTGTGAAAGGCCAGAAGCTGAAAATGTCACATCACTGTCTAGATTAGATGTGAATATATAATACATAACAGATTGTTTTTGTATAACAAACAGGTACTGGCCATAATCCAAGGTTAGTTTGCACCTCAGACATGGATTAACTTGCAGAAAGACCAAAGTTAAACTTACTTATATATTGATTGCTTACTTTAAAATCATCACACTGAATCCTGTAAAGGGGATGTGAATATTTTTATGAGATGCCACTTCTGTGGTGAATATTTATATATTGTTTATTATGTAGATCAGGGGTGGGGGAACTCAAGGCCTCAAGGGCCGGTGTCCTGCAGGTTTTAGATGTGTCCTTGATGCAACACAGCTGATTTATATGGCTGCAGGACACTGACCCTTGAGGCCTCGAGTTCCCCCACCCGCGATGTAGATGATGTATTTTAGGTTTACTTTGCATTTTTGTAAGGTTTACACTTTGTATGGATGCTACCCTGACCAGGTTTCCCTTTATAATAAAGGGACTTTTGTTAATACTTTTATTTAACCAGAAAGTCCCTTTATTGTGATTTACAGTGATTTAAAATTACCTCACGGCACTGCACACAAAGAGGGACTTCCAAACCAAAATAACCAATGTCAAAATTGATTTGTCTGACTCAATCAACTCCCACTGATGTTGGAATATAGTTTTGCAAGCAGCTACTGCAGATTCTTTCTGTATTACTTAGACTGAAACAATATAAAGGCTTAATTAATGATAATAACACTGATATTAGTAGTAAGTTGCACAGCTTAACATTTCTACCACAGTCCAGTCTTTTATTTTAACCAAAAGAAACCGGCATTATTTTTGTTTCAAGAGAAGCAATGAATATGCCATTTCCAAAAAAGGAGTTGCCAGTGGTTGGTTTAAGAAATGTTATTATTTTCAGCTTTGTTCCTGTTATATATGAATACCAAGAAGTTTATTTTTAAGAACAGTTTCATACTTATGAGTAAGATCTGCATTTTAAACACAAACCCGACAGAAACTGACAAATAAATTGTTAATACTGAGAAACAACTGAGGAGCCAATTATTTCCACTAATTTCACAACTTGAAACATTTTCTTAAAAACATTAACTGTATATGTGGAAACGAGACACATTACACTTGAGTCGTTGCTTAGATGTAGTTCCAAGTGAAATGTTAAAGATGAACAGCTCTCAACCGTTATTTTACAGCCTACTTTTACAGTGTACGTTAATCTACACAATCACATTGTTTATTTTATAAGCTTTACATAATAATACTTTGAGCGAGTGGTTTATTGTTATATTGTTGTTTTCTCTATAAACGTGAAGTTTTTGTGTAGAATCAACAGGTACAGTATCACAAAGATTTCCTGTATACTTACCACACTGAACGTTTCTCATTATCCAACAGGAGTTTAATTAAATATATATATATATATATTTATATTATTTTAAAATGATATTACAATTAAACAATTAAAATTTGTCCTGAACAAGTAAAACTCACAAGAGCGTAAGTGATTTTATAGTTCTCCTCTCATTGGGCTGTTCATGATTTATGCCAAACTATTATTCAGCATCAATATAAGTTAGGCCCACAAAAACAAAGAAAGCTCATTTTACTGTAGGTCATTGAAGAATTCAGCTGATGTTTTGTTGTTGTGACTATTTACAGTTAAAAAATACAGAAATACCCCACTATGACTGAGTGTGCCCACACTTTTGACTGGTACTATGGTATTTTTATAGTTGACTTGCCATTAAACTCCAGTCACTAACTACATTCACTGTGAGCTACTGTAAAATTACCTGTATGTCTGCAGTGCTATATTACAGTGCTAAAAGAATGAAAAGCTGTTCACATTGTTCAGATGAAGCTACAGGCAGAACTTCAAACATCTCAGTGGCTCCACTCACCTGTAGCCAAAAATTCGATGGAACCAGCGCACTTTTTCCCCCCTCCTTCTCCTTCCTGCCTTTGCGTGGGTTTCAATATTTATCATTATTATGCTGAAAGGTTTTCTCACTTACTCTGTAACTAATGCTTTCCAAGATAACAGAGAAAAACATCCCAGTGCAGACTGAATCACCCAGAAGTTGTTTCCTTACACACTCACAGCACGGCTCGGGTAATTATGCCAATCAACGTGACGGGTAAGAGAGACCTGACACCAGACATCTGAGCTCTGTACTATGTGACAATGACCGTGTGTGTGTGTGTGTGTGTGTGTGTGTGTGTGTGTGTGTGTGTGTGTGTGTGTGTGTGTGTGTGACAGGCAGGATGTGTGCGTTTTGATCGAGTTACTATTAAGTTATGATGTAACCACAAACAGCCAAAGTAGAGGAGATAAAGTTCATGAAGCAAATTAATGTAGTGAATTTAAATTTCTTACAAAGACGCACCAGCGAGTGTGAGAGCAGTGGTATCCGATGAACTATGACACTGGATCCTCTGCTCTCCTTTAGCCTCTGCCTCTTTTTTCTACATCAACAAACTTTCAAGCACATAGATGAGGATAACCAGCACCAGAGTGTCTTCAGAAAGTAATTCAAAGCAAACCAATCAGTCAAGCATCACATTAAAGTATTTGCGCGTCATACATTTTTCTCTACCCCTTTCTGTTGGACTTGTTTATGCTCTTTATCTTCTCACTGTCCCCTAACCCCCAGCTGGTCACAGCAGATGGCTGCCCCGCCCTAAGTTTGTTAAGATGGAGTTTTAACAGATCTCTTCCTGTTAGAATTGAGTGCTTCCTTCCCACTACCGCCAAACACTTACTCATGAGGTTCAGCTTACTTGCGGTTTGCATTACGCGAGTCATCCATCCTCACATGCACAGACAACAACACAGACAACAGAAAAGGATAATACAACCTAATGAAGAGGCAAATAAAGAATTCACACAGCATTATGGAAGATAACAAAACCATGATTTGTTTATCTGATCGGTAGCTGCTGGACTAAAAGCCTTAAGAAACTGAAAATTCACTGTGCAAAGGTTGCTGCCAAATGAAAAAGAAAAAAACAAATCTGACCAGCCAGTTTGTAACTGTGTGTAACAGAGAGACTGGGTTCAGCTCCAGCTCTCCGCTCAACCTCCACTCAGACCATTTAATACTTTGAGTTAGTATCTTTTTATTTCTTTTGAGTAATCGCCTTTCTTTAAACCTAACCCCGGTCTTATATACTACAAGCAGAAACTTTTTCAGACTTTATCCTTCTCTCTGTGCACCTTGGATTAGTAAAGGTTGTGCCAGAAACCTCTATTCTGTCTAAGATTTTACAAGAGCAGCTAGCTTTAAAGTCAGACCTTCTACCAAAATGTCTGTAGCTGCTGTCTTTCTATTACATGTACTTCACTTTAAAGCCACACAATCACAATAAACAACTCATCTAAAGTTTACTTTACTTCATCGTCTTTTCAGTAAAGCCTGCTCTAAGGATAAGCAATCAAGGTTTCCCTTTTTTATTCATTGCACCACTTCTGCAAACAAAACAAAACAAAAAAAGAACAGATAAAATCGGTAATTCTGACAGCATAAGTGTTTTTTTTCACAGGACTGCTAATATTTCAAAATAACCAATATATCATTTAACGATATAGGCAAAAAGTTGTTGGAAGGGTGTTTAAACACTTTTCTTTTCTCTTATTTTCCTGCCTGTCTCCTTTCCCTCCTTACTGCCCTCACAGGTGAATCTTCTCTATTTTTGGAACATTACATAAGAGGTAACCTGGCAAGGGCAACTTGAGAAACACATGCAGACACACAAATGCATGAGCTCATGCTTAGATATGCACGTGCACACACACACACATCACTCTCATAAGGAAAGGAGAGTTGAACTGAGTGTTCGTGCAGCTCAGAGTTAGACCGATGTGGGGATTTAAAGGCCAAGAAGACCAACCTGCTTTATTTTTATACTGACAGAACTTAACTCTTGAGAGTGCAGGTTAAAAAGAAAAGTTCAGAAACGTCTTTAAAAGATCAATAAAAAAAATACGAGTAATGCTAATTAAATTAATCCATGTTATGCAACAATATAACACAAAATATCCAAACTGAAATGCCAAAAAAAAGGCTTCACTGAAAGGTCGACTCTCACTCTGTGCGTGTGCAGCAGGCTTTTGTAAGTTTAACATTGCATCACAGCTGCTTTTCTAAACTATCTGTGATGTCAAAAACCAAACCTCCCCAAACAAAGACACTGAAGTCTGGCTCCACAAAATCTGCACAACTGCACAAATCAAATCTGATGGGTATTGCTCATCATTTAGTACAATTTTGCCATCGAGTCAGGTACTTACTGAAAGCTTTGTGAATTTACAGTGAATTTCCTTGAACTAGAATTAAAATGTAAAAACAGCTAAATAAATGTATAAATCAAGGCGGACGTGGTGGGAAACATGAGGTAGGGAACTGAGCAGAGATTAATATGTGTTAATCTCACAAATTGGGACGCAATCAATGCATTATTGGATCAGATATCATTCGGATCTCGACTCCGACAGCTCGATCGGGCATTAGTGACAACAAGCCGATCCATTTATTAATTCAATCCTATGAACTGGCTGCTAGCAAGAAGCCAACAGCTTCATATTTGCCACGCCGACAGCTTTTCTTTGTAGCTGCAAAAAATAAGAAATCAATGTTTTTCTGCTCATAACTGCAGCTTCGTAAAACAAAAAAAGAAAAGAAGAGAAGCTGTTTTTTTTAACTTGCTATATCTAAATGTTTGATGTAAGTGGTGATGGGTGTCCATATGAAAAGTCTCTCCTGCAGGTTATTTATTCTAATGGTAATGCTAGCAACACTTGTCTTATCCATTGATTGGCGATCAGTCATTTTTTCTATAATTATGTTGTTCCAGAAACAATCCCATCAGGAAAAAGTTTGGATCCAACAAGTTCCCTTCTTCCAGCGACCATTCTGATCACTTCCAAAACCTTTTCCTTAGGTGGCTAAGTTTAAAAGTGAGTTTTTCCTTCCCACTGTCACCAAGTGCTTGCTCATATGGGGTTGTTTTATTGTTGGGGTTTGTAGGGTCTTTACCTCACAATATAAAGTGCATTGAGCCAACTTTTGTTTTGATTTGGTGCAATATCAATATAACTGAGCTGAACTGAACTGAAAAGGCAAACACTGGTCCCCGAAAGCCCACAGCCTCCATTGCAGGATGCCTGTAGGTACTGACAAAGATGTGTAGAGGCCCAGGAGACTTGAGTTGTTTGGAAAAACTTGCATAAGGTGTCACAGCAGACTGAGTGAGGCCTGACACAAATCCAACTATGAGCAACTTCAGTCCTGAGAGCTGCATAGCAAAATTGAGTGTCCTACTCTGGAAATACCATTGGGTCATTCCATGAAATATCAGTGAGTGTCCTACCATCAGAAAGACTTTAACCCTTTTACATGGCGTGATGCATAAACAATTCTTCACAATGAAGCTCAAAATATTCAACAGTGGAGTAACAATGAGCAAAAGTGGCATTCTGTATGGCACAGAGACGCTGCAGAATGCCAATGAAGCAAACACCAATTGTGTCTTTTCGCAACTTGTCAAACTGCCAGTGTTTACAGTAACTTCATCACTTTTACTGTCATCACTTGGTTTTTATTATAAACCCCCAACAAAGAGGTGAAACTCATCACAAACGGGTACACAATGATCTGTGTGAACATGCTTCGCGTTACAGGCTTAATGTGCGCACAAATACACAAGGATGTAAAAACATAATTTAAACTGAGCTCAAACACTGACAGTTAAGGACATCTCAATCCTGCCAGCCTGCCCTTCATTCACTATCTAACAAATGCCTGCTCTATTCTGCTGTCGCTCCACTTCTGTTTCTTTATCTCTCTCCTTTCAATCTCATCCCAATTTTCCTCCCATTATTCTCTCCTCCACTCTCTGCCTCTATGTGGGTCACTGTGAAAAGCTCGTACATTGCCTCTGGTGACACAGCATGCCCAGCTCGTGTGCACGTATGTGTGACAGAGACACACAAATGCAGGCCTCAGGTAAAGGCGTCCGACAGATTAAAGTTGATCACCACATGCAAGCGTGCAAGATGAACTCGAGGATTCAAACAATTTAGACCATTACAAAAAAGAAAAACAAAAAAACAACCCTGTCTGGTACTCTATGGAAGGTTTCTGCCTCCATAACAACTCTACAGTAGGTGAATTTAGCTGTAATAAGCAATAGCTGCAGGCTAATGGTGTCTGCTAGGCTTCACCTCCACTAAGAGGAGTCATTCAGCTGGATCTATTTTGCTGTATTTGTGCTGTTGGCGTTTTCTGAAGGACTTGCTATGTGGTGCAGGAGGTTTATTCTTTAGTTTTGGAGAGTTAAATTCATGTCCTTTATCCTTCTGCTACTTTGCGCCAATTAGCTGATCGTCCAATAGCTGTGCAACCCATAAAGTTTATGAATGCCATGTGCTAGCAAGCTAGCCCACATTAGCCAATAACTCAGCACTCCGCGCTCTCATCCAAATAAGACTACTTCTACACCAAGAAAAACAACATGGCAGCCGCTAACACACTCATGAGTCATGTTACTGTGGCTACATCTATTTTTTTAAATGCAGTCAACGAATTTGAATCCAAAAATCAGTGCACTCTTTGGATGGTATTGTAGTATAATTGACCCCCAATGCAAGCTAGGATTTTACTTTGAAAATGTTAAACTAACATTACAAGCCCCATCCATGCAAAACTGTTTACATAGAGCCAAGCACACGGTCAGGACCTAGAGTCACCTGTGTAAGCACTCACTCCTCACACATAGCAGTTACAGCACCTAATCAGACACAACTTTAAGTCTTAATATGTCTTAAATGAGTAATTATATAAAATGTACTTCCTGGAAAAAGAAACCCAAAACGGTTTTGTGTCTGGCTGTAAACATGTTTTTTTCTGCCATAAAGTTGGGCAATCTAAAAGTTGACTGTCTTTTGGAGTCAGCCTTGAATGGCCACTGGAGGAACTGCATTATTTGGCACTTTCTTATTTTTTTTTAAGCTAGAAGTCTGACTACTTAGAGTAATCTGGTGTAGTGTCTTGGTTTCTGTGTAGGGCTGGGCGATATGGCCTAAAATCCATATCACGGTATAATTTGAAGCATGTGCGGTAACGATATATATCGCGATATATTCTTTTCTTCTGTATATTTTACACACTATGAGGCACACTTAAAATCCTTTAATATTCTCAAAAATCAACAATGTTCCTTATGTATGAATTCTGGTTGTGCTTACTGACCTCGAAACAATTTTATGTGATACACAGCACGCAGAAATCTGTCAAAAAATGTTTTAGACTTTGGTAAGCTATGAAGCCGCACCGCTTGATGGATTGGCGGAGCATTACGGCTGCCGTAGCCAGGAGCCTCACGGAGTAATCTGGGTCCAAAACGTCTGCTTTAGGTCCCAAAGTCAAACAAACACTGCGGCATCACTGAGAGTTACAAACTGTCTAAATTCTTTCATCTTTAATAAAATGATCAGTGTTGCTGCTTTACCAGGTGTAACAATTCAGTTGAACATCCAGGCATCCATGAAAACAGAATTTATTAAATTCAACAGAGTTAGAAGTTAGCAGGAAGTTAGCAGGAAGTTAGCTCGCTAGTTTCCACCTAAACATGATATAGCATGTTCTGACTGAGAGATTTCTGAAAAAATAAAAACGTACAGCTCTGCTACCACTTCCAACATAAATGAAGACAGAAAATTAAACAGCAATGACGTTTGTAGGGTTACAGAAGTTGGACTAGCTCGTATATAATGATTTCCTACGTAGGGCTGTGCGATATGACCAAAATCTCATATCCCGATATAAGAATTCTATCGTCCGATAACGATATAAATCACAAAAATGTAACATTTTCTGAAAATTCTGTGAATCTCGGGCAGCTCGACTTGCGGGAAGTGTTTCCAGCTGCGCGTCATGTACCTGGAGTCCAGTGTTTTAACAGATGCATGAAACTATACATTTTTAGACATAAGTTGTAAAGGCCGCCGTTTTCTTTGTGAGTATTTGTTACACAGCGTGCTGCAGGGAAAAGCCTGTTCTAACATTTGAGTCTAAGGTTTATTTTTTAGCACCTGGTGGCTCTTTTTTACTTCTCATCCGTAAATAATCTGCTCTTTCACGTGATTCAGTTTATTTTGAAAAGTCTCAACAGGATCTTGAGCTTTATTGTGAAAGGTTTAAGTGGAACATAAACAAGCAGACACGCGATGGTGTTACCGTCGTTGTTGCTAACCACAACGCATAAAAACAGGCGCTTGTCCGTCCGCAGTGTGGTTATATTAAATATAAGAGAAAGAGAGAACTTAAAAAATTAATATAGCCACTACAGTGACCATCAAAACGATGAAAAAATATTGCCATAAACAGTTTATTTTGCGACACCACAAAACAAACGATAGCGTAAAATGAAACAATAGACGTTTTTATTTCGTCATCCGATATATATCGTTATATTGAACAGCCCTAGTCCTATGTGATCACTAGCAAACAGCTACATTAGCATAACATTAGCACAGTAAAGCTGGAGGATGAACGCTAACTTATTTCCACTCAATAAAAGTTAACGTGAGGGATTCTGGTGGTTAGGGACAAATGCAATTGCATAGCAGGATGCTATAAACGGACCAAACTTCAGTCAGGAGAACAACTGAGATAATCCATCCACAATACGAGGTTAGTCATTAATATACTGCAACAACATGGGAATAGAGCAGCTACGAGAGAATTCAGCATTAATGAATCAATGGTACGGAAGTGGAGGAAGCGCAGTTTTTGGCTTTCCCCATATCCCAAAACTGCTTCGTCTCTTTGCTATGACTGTCGCCCGGCATAATTTGCAGATGATGTTGTTTGCAGCCGCTGCAATGCTTTCGACCAAAACAGGCGCAGCTTGATGACACCATCAACATGCGCTATCGCAGTAGAGGGTTATAGTCAAAATCTCTACCGTTGGCCAAATTTACATCGTTTCTACCGTATACCGTTTATACCGCCCATCCCTATTTCTGTGCTACAATAAAATGAAAAATAAAATTAAAAAAAGAAAATCATACACATTCAAAAATGAGATTAAAGGTCCTCGCAAAAAAAAAAAAAAAAAAAAAAAGATTTCATAGGTAACCATGTTTACTATCACCCACAACTAGAGCTGGGCGATATGAGATTTTTTCATATCACGATATGTTTTTTTCATTTCAGGCGATAACGATATCTATCACGATATAAGCCAAATAACTATATTTGTAAGATTTAAATGTGCCGTTGCTCACAAGTAAAATGTGAAATAATCAGCAGCTTGTTTTTATTTAAATATTTATTTCCCATAATAAGTTCAACAGGGTAGATGTACTTAAGGAACATGAGACTTTTTCAGATAAATAAAGGCAAATATTGCAAACTACACAAAAGGCAGCCGCTAAAGCGTTTAAGTTTCAAAATAGAACAAACGAAACAGACTAAATTGTCAATTCCACTTAGAAACAAAATATTAATTCTAAAAATAAATCTTAGTTTGTTTTACAGAAGAACAGACAAAACTGACTAACTTTTGTCAATATCAAATAAACTGAGAACTAAAAGGAAATTCTCAATCTCTCCTTGTTGTATAGCTTAGCTTTTCAAACAGTTTTAACAGTTACTTTAGTCTGACAAAAGCCGAATGACAAATTAGCGCTTCCAGTCAGAGACTGAGGCTACGTCCACACGTACACGGGTATTTTTGAAAACTGAGATTTTCCGTTTTCGTTTTAAAAAAATAATCCCGTCCACACATAAAGGCAGAAATGAAGGAAAACGCTGCTATGAACATGCCAAAGCAGCAGGTGGCGCTAGATTCCTAACCGTGCAGAAATGTTGGCCAATCAGAAGTCTAGAAGCCTCGGTGGGAAAAAGTAAACAAAGCTGGGGCATAGAAGCAGAACTGAGTCGTATGTGTGGACGGACAGTAACTGTGTGTATATGTAAGCATTTAAACACTGCAGAGAGTAGAATTAACAGTAACAGTATTGTAGAAATTCATTTCACCGAAACAATAACGTGGCGCACAGTGTGACGCATGCACCAGTTTATTGTATTTCCAGACTTGCTTTCGGCACAATTTACAGTGCACGCTACTCTGTTTTTTGTCAGACTTGAAATAGCCGAAATACCTTCACACTACGGAACTTCTTTGGCTCTTCCGTTCGACAATCTCTCCGGCATTGGAACCATCATCTGTTTTCTCTTCGGTCACGCTCGGTTGATTTTTCTAGTCGGCACACTCATTTCCTCCATTACGCGCTGGCTCCATTACCCGCTGGCTGCTTCCCAAACAAACACACGTGCGGCTTGGCACTTGTGCTGTACGTAACAAGTCACGCGACGTGACGCTGCGGCTGTGATTGGTTCGGCTCTGCGCTACTTAATTTGGATTGGCTGACCTTTTTTTTTTTTTTTTTTTTTTTTTTTTTTAAGAGGACAAGAGCGGCGAGGTCTATCGCGATAGCTTAATTTCTCTATCGAGTAAAAGTTATATCGCGATACATATCGTTATCGTTCTATCGCCCAGCTCTACCCACAACTCAATTGCTCAAAGTAAAGTTAAAGAAAAAAAGAAAAGAAAAGTTAAACTCAGATAGCGCCCACTCTGCACAGCTAAAAGTTATTTCCACTGAAGTCCCTACAAGTCCCACAGTTTCATCGATATTCAATGATCGCTGGTCTCGACACCACTTCCAGTCTCTTCCTGTGTGTAAGGATGTTCAGATATCTCAGATTTCAGAATAATGATGCACCGTAAAGCTGAAAAATCTACCTGTCAGTGCTAACTTAATGCTAATGCAGCTCTATTATTTACCTCAAACCTCTCTGACATTTCTGAACTACAATGTCTAATAGCCGAAATACTAAAAATATACTGGTGTTACTCTCAGCTAATATTAGCTGATCCATCATCCTGGCAGGTTTATAGGTCTAGCTCAGACAATGTAACTAACACTCAACACATTGTGTATAGACACCAGGGCTGAAGCTGCCATTTCATCTTCGGTTGTGCGCTGCTTCTGATGTGTGCAGACATGATGAAAGGCTGTATTCAGACCAACAAAATGGCATAAAGCCTCCTCATTTATTTCAGTGTTGCTGCTGCCTTGGCACAGCGAGAGGTGCTGAAGCAGAGGGATCAAGCAAAAAGAAAAACTCAGGGTCATCCAATTAGAAACTCAGTGCAAAATATTTGTGCACTAAAACAGCAATTAAATACATGTAAGGGCATGTTCCTGCTAAATAACAGTTTGCTTTGCAGTCACTGAGGTGGCTGAAAAATCACTCCTTCAAAATCCCCTGAATCGCTGCAGTGTTGTGGCATCGAAGAAGCTACCAACGCACCAGTCTCATATTTGCATCAGATATCGGTACAATAGTGACTCAGAAAGCTAGACCGGGTGGCATGACAGCATTCAACAAGTCTATATTGTTCTGTGTTACTCTATGGGCTCAAAATGTGGTCATAAATATTTTGTACTTGTAAAAAAGATTTGTATGTGTAAAAAAGATTTGTATGTGTAAAAAAGATTTGTGTGTGCGTAAAAAAGATTTGTATGTGTAAAAAGAATTTGTGTGTGGACTTAGAAAAAAAAAACCCTGCAAGTTACAAGTACGGATTTTGACCCTATTTTTCTTCCTTTCATCTGATTGGTCAATGTCATGTCAATCACAAATGTAACAATCCAATCAGAGAACAGATGGGTTTGGCTGTCGGAGGGGCGCTTTTTTGAACTGCAGGTCCTTGAAGGGTGATACAGTTTGAAGCTGGAGGATCGCTATATAAATATCCGATAGCAGCTATAGGTCCCCTAACTTTAAGTAGCTGTTGAAAGGAAAAAGTTGTGGTATATCAGTGGTTAAAAATACCATTATTACTTTAGGATTAGTTTAACACAAAGTCAGGGCTGACCCAGGACCATTGCTGTGAGTCACAGTGCGCAGCATAAAAGTCCTTTCACATCGGACGCAGGATGTGCTGCTAATGCTAACTGCTAACTAAAAGCAAAGGATCCAGAATTTGTTGCGCTGGCTGCTGGGCTCTGTGGGTTTTTGCAGCAGCTCTACCTGTACTAGATGCACCTGCTCCTTGTCTTTTCTATCTCTGACTTTATGTCCTCTACAAGAGTTCGTTTTTTTTGCTGGTTCTTCAAATGTTCAATAAAAACATCTATGCTAATTCATAACGAAGAAAGCTTTTGTAATGAAGACTGTCATTTCCAAAACACTGCCCGCCCCCACCCCGCGGTCCGCAGCGCTGTTGAAAAGGCTGTGGAATTCCCTATATTAAACACGTAGACCTGTGACACAAAAATCACCAAACTCGGACGACCACAGACTGTTTTCCTTCGTGGTGATGAAGGAAAACGCTGGGTTGGCATGTAAAAGGGCATTTATTCCCTTCAAAAACCTGCAGTTCAAAAAAAGCGCCCCTCGACAGCCAAACCCATCTGTTCTCTGATTGGATTGTTACATTTGTGATTGACATGACATTGATCAATCAGATGAAAGGAAGAAAAATAGGGTCAAAATCCGTACTTGTAACTTGCAGGGTTTTTTTTTTTTCTAAGTCCACACACAAATCTTTTTTTACGCACACACAAATCTTTTTTTACGCACACACAAATCTTTTTTACGCACACACAAATCTTTTTTACGCACACACAAATCTTTTTTACACATACAAATCTTTTTTACAAGTACAAAATATTTATGACCACATTTTGAGCCCATATTACTCAGCCATGCATCAGCAGCAGTGCACAGGTTATTAGAGTGAGAGATAGCATAGCACAGAAGAAGCTAAAAGCAAAGCTCAGCAGTTTGTAGGTATTTCACGCTTCCCACACAGCCAGTTCTGGTTGGTTGTTTGCAGGTGATTTTGAGTTTAAAAAAAAAAACTGCACGCGAAGTAAGATGACACCGCTGAAAAGGTCAGTCAATGAAGCTTTCCATGTCAGCTTCTCTGCCTCTGGCATGTTCTGTTTAACACTTATGGTATCATAAGGCGTGTTTGCAATTACTGATATGAGGAAATGTTCACACAGCAAAGAACAGAGAAAGGAGAAACCAAAATGCCCACCAATGGCAGCAAAGCATAAAAAAACTTGCACAGTGAGCTGAAATGAAACAAGTGCAAATAAATTTGCTGAATAACAAATGTGCTTTTTTATTAATAGTTTTTGTTTTAGTTCTTTCAGAGGCATTACTATGCTCTATGATTTTGCCTTGGAAATAATAAAAAAGAAGGATTACATTAAAGGCCCTGCCTGAAAACAGTGGATTGCTCTCACTATGCTGGGAGAAGAGAGAGAAGTTACCCGATGTGAGGGCGTTCAGATATTTTAGGATCTTCTCCTGGAAAGGTGGATCCCACAGTAGACCAGCAAACTCATAGAGTAATTGGCAGTTATGCACATGTTATAAAAGACTGCTGAGAGAACTGAGCTGGAAAGTGAAGCTTTCAATTTATGGTCCAACCTTCACTGATGGTCATGAGCCGTGCGTGATGAGTGAAAGAGGGAGATCGCAAATATAAGCAGTCACGGGCGGCGGACTTCAAGTGGATGTCAAAGAAGTGTAACAGGAATGACTGCTCAGGTGTCAGGTCTCCATCCGTCCGTGTTTGCAACACAGTATAATCTAGACTGTAAAGCCATTTCGGGTTGTTCAGGGATTTGAACATGATGCAATTTTCTTTTGAGGTTTTCTAGGTATGCCTAATGAGAGGAGATCCCAGGGGTAGATGTTGGAGGAATTATATATCTCATCTGGGCTGGGAACTCCTTGGGATGCCCCAGGAGGAAGTGGAAAGTAGAGCTGGGCGATAGAACGATAACGATATGTATCGCGATATAACTTTTACTCGATAGAGAAATTAAACTATCGCGATAGACTTCGCCGCTCTTGTCCTCTTAAAAAAAAAGGTCAGCCAATCCAAATTAAGTAGCGCAGAGCCGAACCAATCACAGCCGCAGCGTCACGTCGCGTGACTTGTTACGTACAGCACAAGTGCCAAGCCGCACGTGTGTTTGTTTGGGAAGCAGCCAGCGGGTAATGGAGCCAGCGCGTAATGGAGGAAATGAGTGTGCCGACTAGAAAAATCAACCGAGCGTGACCGAAGAGAAAACAGATGATGGTTCCAATGCCGGAGAGATTGTCAAACGGAAGAGCCATAGAAGTTCCGTAGTGTGAAGGTATTTCGGCTATTTCAAGTCTGACAAAAAACAGAGTAGCGTGCACTGTAAATTGTGCCGAAAGCAAGTCTGGAAATACAATAAACTGGTGCATACGTCACACTGTGCGCCACGTTATTGTTTCGGTGAAATGAATTTCTACAATACTGTTACTGTTAATTCTACTCTCTGCAGTGTTTAAATGCTTACATATACACACAGTTACTGTCCCTCCACACATACGACTCGGTTCTGCTTCTATGCCCCAGCTTTGTTTACTTTTTCCCACCGAGGCTTCTAGACTTCTGATTGGCCAACATTTCTGCACGGTTAGGAATCTAGCGCCACCTGCTGCTTTGGCATGTTCATAGCAGCGTTTTCCTTCATTTCTGCCTTTATGTGTGGACGGGATTATTTTTTTAAACGAAAACGGTAAATCTCCGTTTTCAAAAATACCCGTGTACGTGTGGACGTAGCCTCAGTCTCTGACTGGAAGCGCTAATTCGTCATTCGGCTTTTGTCAGACTAAAGTAACTGTTAAAACTGTTTGAAAAGCTCAGCTATACAACAAGGAGAGATTGAGAATTTCCTTTTAGTTCTCAGTTTATTTGATATTGACAAAAGTTAGTCAGTTTTGTCTGTTCTTCTGTAAAACAAACTAAGATTTATTTTTAGAATTAATATTTTGTTTCTAAGTGGAATTGACAATTTAGTAGTCTGTTTCGTTTGTTCTATTTTGAAACTTAAACGCTTTAGTGGCTGCCTTTTGTGTAGTTTGCAATATTTGCCTTTATTTATCTGAAAAAGTCTCATGTTCCTTAAGTACATCTACCCTGTTGAACTTATTATGGGAAATAAATATTTAAATCAAAACAAGCTGCTGATTATTTCACATTTTACTTGTGAGCAACGGCACATTTAAATCTTACAAATATAGTTATTTGGCTTATATCGTGATATATATCGTTATCGCCTGAAATGAAAAAAACATATCGTGATATGAAAAAATCTCATATCGCCCAGCTCTAGCCTGCTGACAGCCCAACCTGACTTTGGAAGGACGGGTGGATGGATTACAGCTTATTCAATTAATACTTTCACTGGAATGATGCTGTGTATCAGCAGATACTCAAAGCCAAGCTAATGGTATTAGGTTTAGAACTGAAAAAGTTATATTGGTGTGTCCCCAAAGCCCACAACTCAATCTTGAGCTACCATAAAACAGGAAAACTGAAGCAGATAGCGAGCTATGTAAAATCGACAACAATATGCAGCTTCTTATTTCAGTCTCAGTCTGACCCTTTGCACATAAAAATACACACAAAAACACACAGGAACGTGACTGCACACATACACCAGCCAACAATAGCAGGAAGAAATCAACACACAAGAAACACACATACACTCACGGTCAGATTAACACTGTAGCATATACTTGTGTGGTTACTTACTGTCAAACAACACACAACAATTACTTCTCTGCACACACTCCACAATAATCACACACAAACATTTCCTTTACTCTCCATGCCTTAGCCGGTCTGGTGTGTCTGTGTGTGTGTGTGTGTGTACATGTGTGCAAAGCGGGGTGAAGTGTGTGGTTGTCATAGAAACCCCACTCAGACTTCCTTCCCAGTTTTATCCGAGCATGCAGCATTCCTCTCTGTGTCTGTCTGCCTTCCTCTCCGTCTGTCCGTTTGTCTGTGCCTCCACCGTGCGTTACATCGCTCCCCGCAAATCCCTTTCAGCACTCGGCAGCAGCTGAGAAACGCTAAAGGCAAACGTAGCTGCAGATAACTTGCTCGAGTGTGTAGTCGCCAAGCAGTGGAAGAAAAGGAGCCACCAGACTGAGTGATTTCACCCAGCTGTCACTCCGCCCCGCTGAGCTGCATTGATTATCTGCCGAATGAAACGCACGGTGCACCTGTGGACCGTGATTGCCATGAATCAGCCCTGTTGGCACAGAATGGCACACTCATTCCAGGATCAGATTGCACAATGTTCGGGATCTGGATTGTGACAGAGCATGCCCTGGACCAGTCAAACCAGACAGATTCTGACATGGTAGTTTTGCTATCAGGGCCTCTTGAGATGTCACAGATTCACAACTGGTTCATTTAAACAACGAGACACCAGGGTTTTCCCTCCTTTTGTACTGCAGCTATATTCCATGGCAGATATTTTTTCAACAGGAAAATAACAGGTGTAACTAATAACATTAAAAACAACTGGATTCTATAGACCAGCTTAGAGTGGGCGTCACAATTATGTCCCTAAAGTTGCCATGCACATTTTTTGTAGCAGAAAAACAGGAAATGAGTGAAAGAAAACTAGTTTTGTGCTTTGATCATCAGAACAGAATCGTAAATAACTTCAGTGTCACTCATTTAGATGCCCTTGAAGCAAAACTGAAGGTTGCAAGCAGTTAAAAAGGACACACTGAGGGAAACGGTTCAGAATTGGAGTGACTTTCATCAGATTTAGCCTGGTGAGAAATCTTTGGCGCACATAAGTCGTGTCGTTAATAAAGAGAAATTAGCGACGGCAGAAACTACAGTAGACTTTTTCACATTACTGTGTTAGCAGAAGTAGCTCGTAGGTAACATCTCCAATGCTGCTCAGCATTAATGCAGCATTTAGTGAATAAACAGTGCAGATTTGGGATTTACCCAAAGCTATAGCTTTACCCCACATCTGCACAGATAACTGACAACTGCAGCACGGACATGTCTGTGCATGAAAAACAACGAGTTCACACCCTGACTTCTGGAGTCTTTTACAGTAATGTGTGGTTGTGAAGCAGCTACACTGATCCATGATGATCTCAGAGGGAAAGAAAACAGGAGGATATGCTGGTGTGATTTTTAAACAAGGGCATAACGCGACTTTGCACTTCTTAAGCCTCGCTGCTTAAACGTCACTCAGCAGGGGGGGCAATGTGTGATCTTTATTATTATATTAAGATTAAATAATATAATATAAAGGCAAACTTACATAAGCTTTCATTAAGATATCGTCTGTGTTTACATGGGGAAAAAAAAATCTTTCGTCTGATTAAAACTTGGATTAAACTGTTCACTGTTTAAATGGACCAAAGTAACCTGATCATGACGCTGAAGAACAAATTGTGTTTTCTGTCTTTTAATCGTTGCCTTGCTGCCACAGATTTTACTTTCCTCCTGCTCTTTTGATCGAATGAGTGTGATTTGGCAAGAATCTTTTGATGACCTTATTTTTATAAAGTATATGCTTCATATAAATAAGCTTTGAACCCAGTTACTTGTGTCCATATAAACATGTTTATTGTTACGTAGTGACTAAAAAAAAAAAAAACATCTTAAAGTAGAGGTACCACAATCCCAGATCAAATTATTGAATAGTTCTTATTATTGAAAAAAAACTCTGTTCTTTGTCTTTGGGCCCTTTCCACAAGTTATACAAAAATACGCTACAGCAGAGCTGTCACTTTCTGCCGTAAAATGTGTCATCATCATTTATAAGCACACACAAAAAAAATGAGCTATTTTGTCGAGAAGGTTTCGAGGTCAAAGTATTGTTCAAGCTGCCTCACTGGCATAGATTTGTTGGAAACAGAAAATGTGTTTCAGCTGTGATTTTCCTGCTGTGACAACTCACAGGTCTGTTGGGTAAAACAGGTGCCCAACAAGTGATTATTAAATTTCAGATTGATGCACTTGCAGTCCAGAGTCCTGATTCCTACTCAGGTCCTTTAACACTTTAATTCCTAATCTGACCCAATAATTACATTTACCTTTATCTGCACAGAACACTTTATTTTATACTGAAGATCTTGGTTCTGCTCAAAAAGTGGAGAAAAAAAAGAAATGAAACTCCTTTTTGATTACCATTTCCTGTCTGTTGGCAGACTGACTCTAATAAAAGTAAGATAGTAACAAATAAGATGAAAAAAAAAAAAGTAACCTGTGAATGTAGACAGTTAATAGCAGGTTGCTGCATCTCAAGTACTGTATGCTGAATTTTGCTAATGAGAAAGTTGCTTTGGTGAGATTCACACACCCACAGATGGAAAATTTAGCTGTCATAACAGAACAACTGTCATGCACATCCTTCAAAATACAAACAAAGTGACCCTGACTGAAACAATTCAGGAGTTTAGTGGTTTTAATTAAAGTGACCAAGTATGGGATTTAGGGGGCATAATTTAGGGGAATACAGGAAAATCTGAGCTATACTGAAAGGAAAACTTGAAGGGGTCTCTGTGCTGAACAAACTATATAACAACACCATGTATAAATATATGTCTATTGTTCACTAAAGCGTTCATTCTTAAGGAAGAGAAACTGGATGAAAAGGCTGAGGTATGTCAGATTACAGAAAAACTGGGCTGAAAATCAGTAGCAACAGGTCTGATTGAGTGATGAATCAAAACTTGAAGTTTCTGGTCATCACTGTGTACGGAGGAGATCAGGGGAGAGATATAAGAGTGTCTACAGCCATCTGTGAAACACGGTGAAGGCTTGGTGATGGGGATTGTGGTTCGCCCAGTGCTGTTGGTGGTTTTCAGAATTGGTGGAATTACAAACGCAGAAAAGTGGCAACATATTCAGATTCACCACGCAAAACCATCTGGAAGGGATCAGATTGGAAACAGCTTAAGTTTTCAGCATGACAATGATCCCAAACACTAGGGCTGCTCAATTAATCGAATTTTAATCACGATTACGATCTGGGCTTTCAACGATCATTAAAAATGACTGAGCCGATTATTAGCCCCTCCCTCATTTATCCGCGACACCTTAAAGGCCGGTCCGTGAAAATATTGTCGGGCATAAACCGGTCCGTGGCGCAAAAAAGGTTGGAGACCGCTGATTAAGAGGACCCGAGGGAAGCTCGGAAAGCTAAGCAGAAGTTATTTGGAGAGAAGAGTGACTGCCGTTGGTTGAAAAGAGAGGTAAAAAAAACTTCAGTGGTGTTGCACACTATTTTATATTATTTTTTAAAGTCATTGTTAACCCTTTAAAGCCGGTCAGAGCAGCACGCTCCGTGTTGTGTAACTATTTTTAAATCCCTGTAGAACCTGAACCGCGTAAGCTAGTGCAATAATTTGTTTTGCATATGAATCCGGAGGAGTTGTACTTACATCTGATGCCATCAGCTTGTCCTCGGTCACGGTTTCCTTCCACATAAAGCTTTGCAAAAATTGCATAAAAAGCGCTTGCAGGAACAAAAACATAATATTCCAGAAACACGCTTTGCCGATCTGATCAGCTGTTCGTAACACTTCCAACAGTGAAACAGACGTCAGCGCGAACTATCACATGTCCGCCATTTCCTGACCGAAACCGGAAGTGACGTCATTTTCGCGGAAATGTAGTTTTTTACTTGTAGGCCTTAAAAGCTTATACTGGTCATGTTTGACTTTTCTGAATAGTTGCTGGGATGCTTAGAACTCAAACTTCACTGCTGGAAATAGTTTATTTTGATGCACATGCTGTTTTCTTTGCAAATTTGCGTCATAGGATTGTTTTTTTTGTTTTTCCTGCAGTGTATAAAAATTGGTGTATCTCCAAAATAAAACTATGAAGACACTCAAAATAAGTTTCCTGTTGTTGTAAACTATTTTGTGCAACTTTTTTGTATTTAAAGTTTTGAGGGATAAACCTCTTAAATTTCTCCAAGTAGAAATATATGTAAAAAAAACAAAAACGATTTTCTATTTTTTTGTAGTTTATTGCACTTTTTTGCAATTAATGTAGTTACTATGGCCTTAATGCATACATATTATTAAAATATGGGCTATAACAGTTGTATAGCAACTTGAAATGCTCCCACAAATGGCACTACAACATGTAAAAAAAATAATATAATCTCTGGCGGACTTGGTTCTATAGTAGGTCTTAAAGGGTTAAATAAATATCGTCAAATAATCGAGATCTCAATTTCAGTAAAAATAATCGTGATTATCATTTTTGCCATAATCGAGCAGCCCTACCAAACACTCTGCCAATGCAGTAAAAACATACCTGGATAGAAAAACACACTCCCCAGAGCTCAGAATCTTCAAGAAGACTGAAGAATTATTCCTGAAGAATACTTAATAAAGAAATTACAGAAGAGCTAAGAAAGTTGCTATGTTAAAGAATAAACATGGTCATACCAAAAATGTGGAACCTGTTGGAACTGTAAAAGCTCTGTTTTTGCCTTATAAACTGCATTCCCATGATTCATTGCACGTCTGAATAAATCACTGCACCAGTTTTGAGAGGTGAATTTAGCACCGTACTGCACTTTTGCCATACTACTATGTCTCCTCATGAGCTGTTCATGTATTGACTCATGTATTGAAGCTGGGGTATTTCTTATCTATTTGAATATCTATTATATATTTAATTGCAGTCTACTTTCTCTTCTCCGTGTGTCTCTGACAGGGAGTGGGTGTGTGAGAGCAGCTGCAGTCGGGTACACCATCAACTCTTATTAGATCACTGTCTTCACACATACACAGTAAAACACACAAAGTTAACAAGCAGGCACTTCTGGCCAACACCGCTGTTTTGTAAACGCCACAGCAGTGTGGGGACCAAGAAATACACACACACACACACACACACACACACAGAGAGATAATGAGGCGTGCTACAAAAAAAACTGCATGTGAGAATTACATGCAAAGCAAACAGTTTCATAGAAGAAGCAGATGTTGAAACAGCACAAGCATGCTAGCTAGGGAGCACAGATATGTACTTTAAAGACAAAGGATTCATTAAGTCTTATCTAATCAAGTTTATCAAGTCTGAAATTATGTATTTATATGGCTTCAAATGGGTTTGTACTACTGGTAAAGAGAAAGGAGAAATCTAATCACATGTAACTCTGATAACCAAACTTTTGTACATCCCGACTTTTTAAATGCTCAAGGTTAATTCTTGAAAAATGAGCAGAAGATAAAAGAAGACCAGCTGGGAGGAAAAGATGACAATAGTTGCATATTTTTAAAAATAATTTATGATATTAAATCATCATAAAATGTAACTGATGATGCTGAGGTCATGTAAAACACTGACGTCACATTTTTATTGTGTGTTTTGTCCGTGTCTGTGTCCGGTTATGAGGCTGGATACAGGAAGCCTGACTCTTTTCCCTCTGACCTTCCTCCCTCTATTTATAAGCATCGCCTCTCTCTCCCTCTCTCACAATGACACGCATGTCAATTTTACCCTCTCCATTATGTGTGCCCTTTTTCAATCCTTTTGTCTTTGCACCAATTCACATATTCTACATGACTTGTGTATTTTTTCCAGCCTGCACTTTCAAGGCTTTCATCAACACTTATCATACTGCAACACTGGAAAGCCAATTAACTTTCACTGCCAAGCTAAAGAATTTAGCTCCAAAGTCAGAATAATTGTCTTGTTTTGTTATGTTTTGTTCCCTGGAGTTCCTGAGCCTCTGCGTCCCTGAATACAGCAACCACTACGCTCCACGCTGATAGATCTCAATCCACCGGTGACTTCCTGGGATAAAAATGAAACAAAGTCTGCTTCAAAGTGCTCGCAAGGGTTTAAAGACTATTTTATAATGGTCTGAGGAAAAGGCTGTTCAACTTTATTACAATAATGCAATTTCTTTCTTATGGTCTGAGAAATGGCCTAAAATCTGGTTGGTGTTAATCTGCTTCCCTGGCACATCTGTAAAAGCAGAGTCCCAAATTGGGGAAATATTATGAAAAAGTTTCCAATGACTTTAAGACAGAACACACGTGATGTTCTCTGGCAAAGGTGAAGTTCTGATTACGCATGCTTTCCCTTCACTTCACCCTTACGCTGGCCTACATTATTTCTCCGCTGGGGGTGTGAGAGAGTGAGAGGGAGGACAAGTCGGATTAGAGAGGAAAGGGAGGAGAAAGTGAGTGTGAAGTGGAGAGAGGCTGGAGATGAGAGACAGGACAAGAGGACACATGGAGAGAGAAGTGAAAGGGATGAAGTGTGAGAGAAGAGAGAGGAGTGAAGGAGAGAGCATCTGTGGGCGGTCTTGGCTTTGCCCAAAGGCCTTGGCTTCTCTCCTCCTCCTCCTCACGATCAACATCTCTCCTTCACACATTACCTCTCTCTCCTACCCCACCGCAACCTCATCCACCTCTCAGCGCATGGCGTTACTCCATCCTCTCTCCTATTTATTTTGTGAAATCACTTGCACTTTTTGTTTTGAATGCACATCAGATTCAATCTTTTTGATGGTTTCTTGAAAATATGCATCTAAACGAATTCTCATTGGTTGGACAATTGCCAGTGTTACTCTTATGAGGAGAAAAGCTCTGCTTCATTAACCTCTCAACACTGATCTATGACTTTTGGCAGCAGGAGCCAAAACCAAATAGTGAATGCAAGCTTAATTAGCATTTATATTTACTGGACTCCAAACTGACACCGTGTCAAAGAAGTCACAGGCAGGGCTGGAATTGGTTTTAACAACGCCTATGATGACTACAGCAGGTAATGGGCTGGTACATTAACAGACCTTTTCTGCTCTAACTGAATACTGAAAGCCACGTTCATCCATCCACACAATATTTTTAATTACCACCAGAGAAGCTTTTAATGTGAATTCAAGATTATTTATTTGTTGTCAAATCACAACAACAGTCATCATAAGGCACTTTATATTGTAAGGTATAGACCCTACAATAATACAGAGAACACTCCAGCAATCAGATGACCCCCTATGAACAAGCACTTGGCAACAGCAGGAAGGAAAAACTCCCATTTAACAGGAAGAAACCTCCAGCAGAACCAGGCTCAGAGAGTGGCAACCATATACTGTGACCGGTTGGGGTGAGGGGTCGTTTAACCATCTCACCCAATGGACTTCAGGAGCTGGAGATCGAACCACCCACTTTGGTGACCTTTCAAACAAGATGGCTAACAAGGAGAGTGTGTTCCTCAAAGGCTGTTTGAGGTTCTCCAACTGGTCTTCAGGCCTGTTTGACTGAGGTCCAAGTAACATATCTAGCCAGAATATTTTTATTCTAAAATCTGAGTAGAGGAAATATCAAAATGCACAAAATTTAAATTTTTACTGTACTACTGGTATTTTTGAGCTGCTTCAGCCAGCAGCATCTCTCTCTCTTTGTTCAGCAGTGTATCTTTTCCAAAAACTCCCACTCAGAAAACCCACTCTGTTTCTATAAGTGGGAAGGATAGAAAGAAAGTGAGAGCACTTCTTATTGTCTGTGAACTAGCTACTAACAGTCATAGTGGTGGAGTGTCAACTCAACATACTGCTGAAACACACACACAGATACAGAGAGTGGTCTCTTACTCATTGGCTTGGAAAAAGCAGAGATTTTCTGGATTTCCCAGTAAGAGCGAAAGAGGAAATAGGATTTTATTAATGTCAAAAATGTAGAGGGCATACCACACGAGGGCTTCCAAAAGTGTTAAAGCTTCATGCCCTAAAGACCCACAAATACGCTGAAATTATGAGTACTTTCAAGAGGCAGGTGGTCCAAATCACACCAAGTCTGTTCTGTGAGTGACACAAAGTGACCCTAACCCCATGACAGGGCAATGACTGGATTTCTCACTTGTCACTCAGTTTGCACATTTATCATGCCAACTATTTCTAAAGCAAAGTGCTGAGAGTCAGCTTTATACGAGACAGCATGTTTGGGCAGGTTCGAAAAACGGAGTTGTAGAAACTTGGAGAACGTCAGCTCTTCCAAAGGCGTGTTCAGACTGAATGCAAAGCTAACTTTAAACAGGACGCATGCACACAAAGTCAATGGGACACGCAAATTGATGTAAATAAGTAAAACCATGTCTGCTCAGGTTAATAGCACAGCTTTCTAAACAGAGCAGTAGGGAAGAAAAAAGCAGCAGAACTAGGAACAACTGGCCTTACTGGGATTTTTTTTTTTTTTTTTTAAATCAGTCTGTCTGCACTGTAACACAAACAACCACACACGGCACTAGATGGATATCGAACTGGGAAAGCACCTCAACATAACTGAGTCATACAAGTGAAGAGTGGTTTTGTTTAAAATTACCATACTGATGACCAATTGTAAAGTAAAAGAAAAAAATCACCCCAAATCAAAAAAAAAGATTTCTAAAAATGTCTTTGTGTACTTACTGGAAGACAAGAGTATTTAATTCTGTTTTTTCAGCAGCCTATAATAGGACACCAAAATACATGAGTAAGGTAAAAATTATATTTGTTTTTAATTGCTTTTGTGTAAAGTTAAATAAAGTAACATTATGAGGCAAAAATGTGGGTGTAAAAAAAAAAGAAAAGAGAAGAAAAGA